>NC_136517.1:64749266-65336766 GCF_053919585.1 Euprymna scolopes | reverse complement strand
ACGGCATTCCATTTCTATTTTGTAATTTTTTCCTGACACAGACCCTACCATTTTCTGTTATAAAATCATGTAACGGCATTCCATTTCTATTTTGTAATTTTGTCCTGACACAGACCCTACCATTTTCCGTTAACAAATCATGTAACGGCATTCCATTTCTATTTTGTAATTTTTTCCTGACACAGACCCTACCATTTTCTGTTATAAAATCATGTAACGGCATTCCATTTCTATTTTGTAATTTTGTCCTGACACAGACCCTACCATTTCCCGTTATAAAATCATGTAACGGCATTCCATTTCTATTTTGTAATTTTTTCCTGACACAGACCCTACCATTTTCTGTTATAAAATCATGTAACGGCATTCCATTTCTATTTTGTAATTTTGTCCTGACACAGACCCTACCATTTTCCGTTATAAAATCATGTAACGGCATTCCATTTCTATTTTGTAATTTTGTCCTGACACAGACCCTACCATTTTCTGTTATAAAATCATGTAACGGCATTCCATTTCTATTTTGTAATTTTGTCCTGACACAGACCCTACCATTTTCTGTTATAAAATCATGTAACGGCATTCCATTTCTATTTTGTAATTTTGTCCTGACACAGACCCTACCATTTTCCGTTATAAAATCATGTAACGGCATTCCATTTCTATTTTGTAATTTTGTCCTGACACAGACCCTACCATTTTCTGTTATAAAATCATGTAACGGCATTCCATTTCTATTTTGTAATTTTGTCCTGATCAGACCCTTCCATTTTCTGTTATAAAATCATGTAACGGCATTCTATTTCTATTTTGTAATTTTGTCCTGACACAGACCCTACCATTTTCTGTTATAAAATCATGTAACGGCATTCCATTTCTATTTTGTAATTTTGTCCTGACACAGACCCTACCATTTTCTGTTATAAAATCATGTAACGGCATTCCATTTCTATTTTGTAATTTTGTCCTGACACAGACCCTACCATTTTCTGTTATAAAATCATGTAACGGCATTCCATTTCTATTTTGTAATTTTGTCCTGACACAGACCCTACCATTTTCCGTTATAAAATCATGTAACGGCATTCCATTTCTATTTTGTAATTTTGTCCTGACACAGACCCTACCATTTTCTGTTATAAAATCATGTAACGGCATTCCATTTCTATTTTGTAATTTTGTCCTGACACAGACCCTACCATTTTCTGTTATAAAATCATGTAACGGCATTCCATTTCTATTTTGTAATTTTGTCCTGACACAGACCCTACCATTTTCTGTTATAAAATCATGTAACGGCATTCCATTTCTATTTTGTAATTTTGTCCTGACACAGACCCTACCATTTTCTGTTATAAAATCATGTAACGGCATTCCATTTCTATTTTGTAATTTTGTCCTGACACAGACCCTTCCATTTTCTGTTATAAAATCATGTAACGGCATTCCATTTCTATTTTGTAAGTTTGTCCTGACACAGACCCTACCATTTTCTGTTATAAAATCATGTAACGGCATTCCATTTCTATTTTGTAATTTTGTCCTGACACAGACCCTACCATTTTCTGTTATAAAATCATGTAACGGCATTCCATTTCTATTTTGTAATTTTGTCCTGACACAGACCCTACCATTTTCTGTTATAAAATCATGTAACGGCATTCCCATTTCTATTTTGTAATTTTGTCCTGACAGACCCTACCATTTTCCGTTATAAAATCATGTAACGGCATTCCATTTCTATTTTGTAATTTTGTCCTGACACAGACCCTACCATTTTCTGTTATAAAATCATGTAACGGCATTCCATTTCTATTTTGTAATTTTGTCCTGACACAGACCCTACCATTTTCTGTTATAAAATCATGTAACGGCATTCCATTTCTATTTTGTAATTTTGTCCTGACACAGACCCTACCATTTTCTGTTATAAAATCATGTAACGGCATTCCATTTCTATTTTGTAATTTTGTCCTGACACAGACCCTACCATATTCCGTTATAAAATCATGTAACGGCATTCCATTTCTATTTTGTAATTTTGTCCTGACACAGACCCTACCATTTTCCGTTATAAAATCATGTAACGGCATTCCATTTCTATTTTGTAATTTTGTCCTGACACAGACCCTTCCGTTTTCCGTTATAAAATCATGTAACGGCATTCCATTTCTATTTTGTAATTTTGTCCTGACACAGACCCTACCATTTTCTGTTATAAAATCATGTAATGGCATTCCATTTCTATTTTGTAATTTTGTCCTGACACAGACCCTACCATTTTCTGTTATAAAATCATGTAACGGCATTCCATTTCTATTTTGTAATTTTGTCCTGACACAGACCCTACCATTTTCCGTTATAAAATCATGTAACGGAATTCCATTTCTATTTTGTAATTTTGTCCTGACACAGACCCTACCATTTTCTGTTATAAAATCATGTAACGGCATTCCATTTCTATTTTGTAATTTTGTCCTGACACAGACCCTACCATTTTCTGTTATAAAATAATGTAACGGCATTCCATTTCTATTTTGTAATTTTGTCCTGACACAGACCCTACCATTTTCTGTTATAAAATCATGTAACGGCATTCCATTTCTATTTTGTAATTTGTCCTGACACAGGACCCTACCAATTTTCCGTTATAAAATCATGTAACGGCATTCCATTTCTATTTTGTAATTTTGTCCTGACACAGACCCTACCATTTTCTGTTATAAAATCATGTAACGCATTCCATTTCTATTTTGTAATTTTGTCCTGACACAGACCCTTCCATTTTTTGTTATAAAATCATGTAACGGCATTCCATTTCTATTTTGTAATTTTGTCCTGACACAGACCCTACCATTTTCTGTTATAAAATCATGTAACGGCATTCCATTTCTATTTTGTAATTTTGTCCTGACACAGACCCTTCAATTTTCTGTTATAAAATAATGTAACGGCATTCCATTTCTATTTTGTAAGTTTGTCCTGACACAGACCCTATCATTTCCCGTTATAAAATCATGTATTGGCATTCCATTTCTATTTTGTAATTTTGTCCTGACACAGACCCTACCATTTTCTGTTATAAAATCATGTAACGGCATTCCATTTCTATTTTGTAATTTTGTCCTGACACAGACCCTACCATTTTCCGTTATAAAATCATGTAACGGCATTCCATTTCTATTTTGTAATTTTGTCCTGACACAGACCCTAACATTTTCCGTTATAAAATCATGTAACGGCATTCCATTTCTATTTTGTAATTTTGTCCTGACACAGACCCTACCATTTTCTGTTATAAAATCATGTAACGGCATTCCATTTCTATTTTGTAATTTTGTCCTGACACAGACCCTTCCATTTTCTGTTATAAAATCATGTAACGGCATTCCATTTCTATTTTGTAATTTTGTCCTGACACAGACCCTATCATTTCCGGTTATAAAATCATGTAACGGCATTCCATTTCTATTTTGTAATTTTGTCCTGACACAGACCCTTCCATTTTCTGTTATAAAATCATGTAACGGCATTCCATTTCTATTTTGTAATTTTGTCCTGACACAGACCCTACCATTTTCTGTTATAAAATCATGTAACGGCATTCCATTTCTATTTTGTAATTTTGTCCTGACACAGACCCTACCATTTTCTGTTATAAAATCATGTAACGGCATTCCATTTCTATTTTGTAATTTTGTCCTGACACAGACCCTACCATTTTCTGTTATAAAATCATGTAACGGCATTCCATTTCTATTTTGTAATTTTGTCCTGACACAGACCCTACCATTTTCTGTTATAAAATCATGTAACGACATTCCATTTCTATTTTGTAATTTTGTCCTGACACAGACCCTACCATTTTCTGTTATAAAATCATGTAACGGCATTCCATTTCTATTTTGTAAGTTTGTCCTGACACAGACCCTATCATTTCCCGTTATAAAATCATGTAACGGCATTCCATTTCTATTTTGTAATTTTGTCCTGACACAGACCCTACCATTTTCTGTTATAAAATCATGTAACGGCATTCCCATTTCTATTTTGTAATTTTGTCCTGACACAGACCCTTCCATTTTCTGTTATAAAATCATGTAACGGCATTCCATTTCTATTTTGTAAGTTTGTCCTGACACAGACCCTATCATTTCCCGTTATAAAATCATGTAACGGCATTCCATTTCTATTTTGTAATTTTGTCCTGACACAGACCCTACCATTTTCTGTTATAAAATCATGTAACGGCATTCCATTTCTATTTTGTAATTTTGTCCTGACACAAGACCCTACCATTTTCTGTTATAAAATCATGTAACGGCATTCCATTTCTATTTTGTAATTTTGTCCTTACACAGACCCTACGATTTTCTGTTATAAAATCATGTAACGGCATTCCATTTCTATTTTGTAAGTTTGTCCTGACACAGACCCTACCATTTTCTGTTATAAAATCATGTAACGGCATTCCATTTCTATTTTGTAATTTTGTCCTGACACAGACCCTACCATTTTCCGTTATAAAATCATGTAACGGCATTCCATTTCTATTTTGTAATTTTGTCCTGACACAGACCCTACCATTTTCTGTTATAAAATCATGTAACGGCATTCCATTTCTATTTTGTAATTTTGTCCTGACACAGACCCTACCATTTTCCGTTATAAAATCATGTAACGGCATTCCATTTCTATTTTGTAATTTTGTCCTGACACAGACCCTACCATTTTCTGTTATAAAATCATGTAACGGCATTCCATTTCTATTTTGTAATTTTGTCCTGACACAGACCCTACCATTTTCTGTTAGAAAATCATGTAACGGAATTCCATTTCTATTTTGTAATTTTGTCCTGACACAGACCCTACCATTTTCCGTTATAAAATCATGTAACGGCATTCCATTTCTATTTTGTAATTTTGTCCTGACACAGACCCTACCATTTTCTGTTATAAAATCATGTAACGGCATTCCATTTCTATTTTGTAATTTTGTCCTGACACAGACCCTACCATTTTCTGTTATAAAATCATGTAACGGCATTCCATTTCTATTTTGTAATTTTGTCCTGACACAGACCCTACCATTTTCTGTTATAAAATCATGTAACGGCATTCCATTTCTATTTTGTAAGTTTGTCCTGACACAGACCCTACCATTTTCTGTTATAAAATCATGTAACGGCATTCCATTTCTATTTTGTAATTTTGTCCTGACACAGACCCTATCATTTTCTGTTATAAAATCATGTAACGGCATTCCATTTCTATTTTGTAATTTTGTCCTGACACAGACCCTACCATTTTCCGTTATAAAATCATGTAACGGCATTCCATTTCTATTTTGTAATTTTGTCCTGACACAGACCCTACCATTTTCTGTTATAAAATCATGTAACGGCATTCCATTTCTATTTTGTAATTTTGTCCTGACACAGACCCTACCATTTTCTGTTATAAAATCATGTAACGGCATTCCATTTCTATTTTGTAATTTTGTCCTGACACAGACCCTACCATTTTCCGTTATAAAATCATGTAACGGCATTCCATTTCTATTTTGTAATTTTGTCCTGACACAGACCCTACCATTTTCTGTTATAAAATCATGTAACGGCATTCCATTTCTATTTTGTAAGTTTGTCCTGACACAGACCCTATCATTTCCCGTTATAAAATCATGTAACGGCATTCCATTTCTATTTTGTAAGTTTGTCCTGACACAGACCCTATCATTTCCCGTTATAAAATCATGTAACGGCATTCCATTTCTATTTTGTAATTTTGTCCTGACACAGACCCTTCCATTTTCTGTTATAAAATCATGTAACGGCATTCCATTTCTATTTTGTAAGTTTGTCCTGACACAGACCCTATCATTTCCCGTTATAAAATCATGTAACGGCATTCCATTTCTATTTTGTAATTTTGTCCTGACACAGACCCTACCATTTTCCGTTATAAAATCATGTAACGGCATTCCATTTCTATTTTGTAATTTTGTCCTGACACAGACCCTTCCATTTTCTGTTATAAAATCATGTAACGGCATTCCATTTCTATTTTGTAAGTTTGTCCTGACACAGACCCTATCATTTCCCGTTATAAAATCATGTAACGGCATTCCATTTCTATTTTGTAATTTTGTCCTGACACAGACCATATCATTTCCCGTTATATAATCATGTAACGGCATTCTATTTCTATTTTGTAATTTTGTCCTGACACAGACCCTACCATTTTCCGTTATAAAATCATGTAACGGCATTCCATTTCTATTTTGTAATTTTGTCCTGACACAGACCCTACCATTTTCTGTTATAAAATCATGTAACGGATTCCATTTCTATTTTGTAATTTTGTCCTGACACAGACCCTACAATTTTCCGTTATAAAATCATGTAACGGCATTCCATTTCTATTTTGTAAGTTTGTCCTGACACAGACCCTATCATTTCCCGTTATAAAATCATGTAACGGCATTCCATTTCTATTTTGTAAGTTTGTCCTGACACAGACCCTATCATTTCCCGTTATAAAATCATGTAACGGCATTCCATTTCTATTTTGTAAGTTTGTCCTGACACAGACCCTACCATTTTCTGTTATAAAATCATGTAACGGCATTCCATTTCTATTTTGTAAGTTTGTCCTGACACAGACCCTATCATTTCCCGTTATAAAATCATGTAACGGCATTCCATTTCTATTTTGTAAGTTTGTCCTGACACAGACCCTATCATTTCCCGTTATAAAATCATGTAACGGCATTCCATTTCTATTTTGTAAGTTTGTCCTGACACAGACCCTTCCATTTTCTGTTATAAAATCATGTAACGGCATTCCATTTCTATTTTGTAATTTTGTCCTGACACAGACCCTACCATTTTCTGTTATAAAATCATGTAACGGCATTCCATTTCTATTTTGTAAGTTTGTCCTGACACAGACCCTATCATTTCCCGTTATAAAATCATGTAACGGCATTCCATTTCTATTTTGTAAGTTTGTCCTGACACAGACCCTATCATTTCCCGTTATAAAATCATGTAACGGCATTCCATTTCTATTTTGTAATTTTGTCCTGACACAGACCCTACCATTTTCTGTTATAAAATCATGTAACGGCATTCCATTTCTATTTTGTAATTTTGTCCTGACACAGACCCTTCCATTTTCTGTTATAAAATCATGTAACGGCATTCCATTTCTATTTTGTAAGTTTGTCCTGACACAGACCCTATCATTTCCGGTTATAAAATCATGTAACGGCATTCCATTTCTATTTTGTAAGTTTGTCCTGACACAGACCCTATCATTTCCCGTTATAAAATCATGTAACGGCATTCCATTTCTATTTTGTAAGTTTGTCCTGACACAGACCCTACCATTTTCTGTTATAAAATCATGTAACGGCATTCCATTTCTATTTTGTAATTTTGTCCTGACACAGACCCTTCCATTTTCTGTTATAAAATCATGTAACGGCATTCCATTTCTATTTTGTAAGTTTGCCCTGACACAGACCCTATCATTTCCCGTTATAAAATCATGTAACGGCATTCCATTTCTATTTTGTAATTTTGTCCTGACACAGACCCTACCATTTTCTGTTATAAAATCATGTAACGGCATTCCATTTCTATTTTGTAATTTTGTCCTGACACAGACCCTACCATTTTCCGTTATAAAATCATGTAACGGCATTCCATTTCTATTTTGTAATTTTGTCCTGACACAGACCCTACCATTTTCTGTTATAAAATCATGTAACGGCATTCCATTTCTATTTTGTAATTTTGTCCTGACACAGACCCTACCATTTTCTGTTATAAAATCATGTAACGGCATTCCATTTCTATTTTGTAATTTTGTCCTGACACAGACCCTACCATTTTCCGTTATAAAATCATGTAACGGCATTCCATTTCTATTTTGTAATTTTGTCCTGACACAGACCCTACCATTTTCTGTTATAAAATCATGTAACGGCATTCCATTTCTATTTTGTAAGTTTGTCCTGACACAGACCCTATCATTTCCCGTTATAAAATCATGTAACGGCATTCCATTTCTATTTTGTAAGTTTGTCCTGACACAGACCCTATCATTTCCCGTTATAAAATCATGTAACGGCATTCCATTTCTATTTTGTAATTTTGTCCTGACACAGACCCTTCCATTTTCTGTTATAAAATCATGTAACGGCATTCCATTTCTATTTTGTAAGTTTGTCCTGACACAGACCCTATCATTTCCCGTTATAAAATCATGTAACGGCATTCCATTTCTATTTTGTAATTTTGTCCTGACACAGACCCTACCATTTTCCGTTATAAAATCATGTAACGGCATTCCATTTCTATTTTGTAATTTTGTCCTGACACAGACCCTTCCATTTTCTGTTATAAAATCATGTAACGGCATTCCATTTCTATTTTGTAAGTTTGTCCTGACACAGACCCTATCATTTCCCGTTATAAAATCATGTAACGGCATTCCATTTCTATTTTGTAAGTTTGTCCTGACACAGACCATCTCATTTCCCGTTATAAAATCATGTAACGGCATTCTATTTCTATTTTGTAATTTTGTCCTGACACAGACCCTACCATTTTCCGTTATAAAATCATGTAACGGCATTCCATTTCTATTTTGTAATTTTGTCCTGACACAGACCCTACCATTTTCTGTTATAAAATCATGTAACGGATTCCATTTCTATTTTGTAATTTTGTCCTGACACAGACCCTACCATTTTCCGTTATAAAATCATGTAACGGCATTCCATTTCTATTTTGTAAGTTTGTCCTGACACAGACCCTATCATTTCCCGTTATAAAATCATGTAACGGCATTCCATTTCTATTTTGTAAGTTTGTCCTGACACAGACCCTATCATTTCCCGTTATAAAATAATGTAACGGCATTCCATTTCTATTTTGTAAGTTTGTCCTGACACAGACCCTACCATTTTCTGTTATAAAATCATGTAACGGCATTCCATTTCTATTTTGTAAGTTTGTCCTGACACAGACCCTATCATTTCCCGTTATAAAATCATGTAACGGCATTCCATTTCTATTTTGTAAGTTTGTCCTGACACAGACCCTATCATTTCCCGTTATAAAATCATGTAACGGCATTCCATTTCTATTTTGTAAGTTTGTCCTGACACAGACCCTACCATTTTCTGTTATAAAATCATGTAACGGCATTCCATTTCTATTTTGTAATTTTGTCCTGACACAGACCCTACCATTTTCTGTTATAAAATCATGTAACGGCATTCCATTTCTATTTTGTAAGTTTGTCCTGACACAGACCCTATCATTTCCCGTTATAAAATCATGTAACGGCATTCCATTTCTATTTTGTAAGTTTGTCCTGACACAGACCCTATCATTTCCCGTTATAAAATCATGTAACGGCATTCCATTTCTATTTTGTAATTTTGTCCTGACACAGACCCTACCATTTTCTGTTATAAAATCATGTAACGGCATTCCATTTCTATTTTGTAATTTTGTCCTGACACAGACCCTTCCATTTTCTGTTATAAAATCATGTAACGGCATTCCATTTCTATTTTGTAAGTTTGTCCTGACACAGACCCTATCATTTCCGGTTATAAAATCATGTAACGGCATTCCATTTCTATTTTGTAAGTTTGTCCTGACACAGACCCTATCATTTCCCGTTATAAAATCATGTAACGGCATTCCATTTCTATTTTGTAAGTTTGTCCTGACACAGACCCTACCATTTTCTGTTATAAAATCATGTAACGGCATTCCATTTCTATTTTGTAATTTTGTCCTGACACAGACCCTTCCATTTTCTGTTATAAAATCATGTAACGGCATTCCATTTCTATTTTGTAAGTTTGCCCTGACACAGACCCTATCATTTCCCGTTATAAAATCATGTAACGGCATTCCATTTCTATTTTGTAAGTTTGTCCTGACACAGACCCTACCATTTTCTGTTATAAAATCATGTAACGGCATTCCATTTCTATTTTGTAATTTTGTCCTGACACAGACCCTACCATTTTCCGTTATAAAATCATGTAACGGCATTCCATTTCTATTTTGTAAGTTTGTCCTGACACAGACCCTACCATTTTCTGTTATAAAATCATGTAACGGCATTCCATTTCTATTTTGTAATTTTGTCCTGACACAGACCCTACCTTTTTCTGTTATAAAATCATGTAACGGCATTCCATTTCTATTTTGTAAGTTTGTCCTGACACAGACCCTATCATTTCCCGTTATAAAATAATGTAACGGCATTCCATTTCTATTGTGTAAGTTTGTCCTGACACAGACCCTATCATTTCCCGTTATAAAATCATGTAACGGCATTCCGTTTCTATTTTGTAAGTTTGTCCTGACAAAGACCCTACCATTTTCTGTTATAAAATCATGTAACGGCATTCCATTTCTATTTTGAAAGTTTGTCCTGACACAGACCATATCATTTCCCGTTATAAAATCATGTAACGGCATTCCATTTCTATTTTGTAATTTTGTCCTGACACAGACCCTGCCATTTTCTGTTATAAAATCATGTAACGGCATTCCATTTCTATTTTGTAAGTTTGTCCTGACACAGACCCTATCATTTCCCGTTATAAAATCATGTAACGGCATTCCATTTCTATTTTGTAAGTTTGTCCTGACACAGACCCTATCATTTCCCGTTATAAAATACTGTAACGGCATTCCATTTCTATTTTGTAATTTTGTCCTGACACAGACCCTTCCATTTTCTGTTATAAAATCATGTAACGGCATTCCATTTCTATTTTGTAATTTTGTCCTGACACAGACCCTACCATTTTCCGTTATAAAATCATGTAACGGCATTCCATTTCTATTTTGTAATTTTGTCCTGACACAGACCCTACCATTTTCTGTTATAAAATCATGTAACGGCATTCCATTTCTATTTTGTAATTTTGTCCTGACACAGACCCTATCATTTCCCGTTATAAAATCATGTAACGGCATTCCATTTCTATTTTGTAAGTTTGTCCTGACACAGACCATATCATTTCCCGTTATAAAATCATGTAACGGCATTCCATTTCTATTTTGTAATTTTGTCCTGACACAGACCCTACCATTTTCCTTTATAAAATCATGTAACGGCATTCCATTTCTATTTTGTAATTTTGTCCTGACACAGACCCTACCATATTCTGTTATAAAATCATGTAACGGCATTCCATTTCTATTTTGTAATTTTGTCCTGACACAGACCCTACCATTTTCTGTTATAAACTCATGTAACGGCATTCCATTTCTATTTTGTAATTTTGTCCTGACACAGACCCTACCATTTTCCGTTATAAAATCATGTAACGGCATTCCATTTCTATTTTGTAATTTTGTCCTGACACAGACCCTACCATTTTCTGTTATAAAATCATGTAACGGCATTCCATTTCTATTTTGTAATTTTGTCCTAACACAGACCCTACCATTTTCTGTTATAAAATCATGTAACGGCATTCCATTTCTATTTTGTAATTTTGTCCTGACACAGACCCTACCATTTTCTGTTATAAAATCATGTAACGGCATTCCATTTCTATTTTGTAATTTTGTCCTGACACAGACCCTACCATTTTCCGTTATAAAATCATGTAACGGCATTCCATTTCTATTTTGTAATTTTGTCCTGACACAGACCCTATCATTTCCCGTTATAAAATCATGTAACGGCATTCCATTTCTATTTTGTAAGTTTGTCCTGACACAGACCCTATCATTTCCCGTTATAAAATCATGTAACGGCATTCCATTTCTATTTTGTAATTTTGTCCTGACACAGACCCTTCCATTTTCTGTTATAAAATCATGTAACGGCATTCCATTTCTATTTTGTAATTTTGTCCTGACACAGACCCTATCATTTCCCGTTATAAAATCATGTAACGGCATTCCATTTCTATTTTGTAATTTTGTCCTGACACAGACCCTACCATTTTCCGTTATAAAATCATGTAACGGCATTCAATTTCTATTTTGTAATTTTGTCCTGACACAGACACTACCATTTTCTGTTATAAAATCATGTAACGGCATTCCATTTCTATTTTGTAATTTTGTCCTGACACAGACCCTACCATTTTCTGTTATAAAATCATGTAACGGCATTCCATTTCTATTTTGTAATTTTGTCCTGACACAGACCCTATCATTTCCCGTTATAAAATCATGTAACGGCATTCCATTTCTATTTTGTAAGTTTGTCCTGACACAGACCCTATCATTTCCCGTTATAAAATCATGTAACGGCATTCCATTTCTATTTTGTAAGTTTGTCCTGACACAGACCCTTCCATTTTCTGTTATAAAATCATGTAACGGCATTCCATTTCTATTTTGTAATTTTGTCCTGACACAGACCCTACCATTTTCTGTTATAAAATCATGTAACGGCATTCCATTTCTATTTTGTAAGTTTGTCCTGACACAGACCCTATCATTTCCCGTTATAAAATCATGTAACGGCATTCCATTTCTATTTTGTAAGTTTGTCCTGACACAGACCCTATCATTTCCCGTTATAAAATTATGTAACGGCATTCCATTTCTATTTTGTAATTTTGTCCTGACACAGACCCTACCATTTTCTGTTATAAAATCATGTAACGGCATTCCATTTCTATTTTGTAATTTTGTCCTGACACAGACCCTTCCATTTTCTGTTATAAAATCATGTAACGGCATTCCATTTCTATTTTGTAAGTTTGTCCTGACACAGACCCTATCATTTCCGGTTATAAAATCATGTAACGGCATTCCATTTCTATTTTGTAAGTTTGTCCTGACACAGACCCTATCATTTCCCGTTATAAAATCATGTAACGGCATTCTATTTCTATTTTGTAAGTTTGTCCTGACACAGACCCTACCATTTTCTGTTATAAAATCATGTAACGGCATTCCATTTCTATTTTGTAATTTTGTCCTGACACAGACCCTTCCATTTTCTGTTATAAAATCATGTAACGGCATTCCATTTCTATTTTGTAAGTTTGCCCTGACACAGACCCTATCATTTCCCGTTATAAAATCATGTAACGGCATTCCATTTCTATTTTGTAATTTTGTCCTGACACAGACCCTACCATTTTCTGTTATAAAATCATGTAACGGCATTCCATTTCTATTTTGTAATTTTGTCCTGACACAGACCCTACCATTTTCCGTTATAAAATCATGTAACGGCATTCCATTTCTATTTTGTAATTTTGTCCTGACACAGACCCTACCATTTTCTGTTATAAAATCATGTAACGGCATTCCATTTCTATTTTGTAATTTTGTCCCGACACAGACCCTACCATTTTCTGTTATAAAATCATGTAACGGCATTCCATTTCTATTTTGTAATTTTGTCCTGACACAGACCCTACCATTTTCCGTTATAAAATCATGTAACGGCATTCCATTTCTATTTTGTAATTTTGTCCTGACACAGACCCTACCATTTTCTGTTATAAAATCATGTAACGGCATTCCATTTCTATTTTGTAAGTTTTTCCTGACACAGACCCTATCATTTCCCGTTATAAAATCATGTAACGGCATTCCATTTCTATTTTGTAAGTTTGTCCTGACACAGACCCTATCATTTCCCGTTATAAAATCATGTAACGGCATTCCATTTCTATTTTGTAATTTTGTCCTGACACAGACCCTTCCATTTTCTGTTATAAAATCATGTAACGGCATTCCATTTCTATTTTGTAAGTTTGTCCTGACACAGACCCTATCATTTCCCGTTATAAAATCATGTAACGGCATTCCATTTCTATTTTGTAATTTTGTCCTGACACAGACCCTACCATTTTCCGTTATAAAATCATGTAACGGCATTCCATTTCTATTTTGTAATTTTGTCCTGACACAGACCCTTCCATTTTCTGTTATAAAATCATGTAACGGCATTCCATTTCTATTTTGTAAGTTGTCCTGACACAGACCCTATCATTTCCCGTTATAAAATCATGTAACGGCATTCCATTTCTATTTTGTAAGTTTGTCCTGACACAGACCATCTCATTTCCCGTTATAAAATCATGTAACGGCATTCTATTTCTATTTTGTAATTTTGTCCCGACACAGACCCTACCATTTTCCGTTATAAAATCATGTAACGGCATTCCATTTCTATTTTGTAATTTTGTCCTGACACAGACCCTACCATTTTCTGTTATAAAATCATGTAACGGATTCCATTTCTATTTTGTAATTTTGTCCTGACACAGACCCTACCATTTTCCGTTATAAAATCATGTAACGGCATTCCATTTCTATTTTGTAAGTTTGTCCTGACACAGACCCTATCATTTCCCGTTATAAAATCATGTAACGGCATTCCATTTCTATTTTGTAAGTTTGTCCTGACACAGACCCTATCATTTCCCGTTATAAAATCATGTAACGGCATTCCATTTCTATTTTGTAAGTTTGTCCTGACACAGACCCTACCATTTTCTGTTATAAAATCATGTAACGGCATTCCATTTCTATTTTGTAAGTTTGTCCTGACACAGACCCTTCCATTTTCTGTTATAAAATCATGTAACGGCATTCCATTTCTATTTTGTAAGTTTGTCCTGACACAGACCCTATCATTTCCCGTTATAAAATCATGTAACGGCATTCCATTTCTATTTTGTAAGTTTGTCCTGACACAGACCCTACCATTTTCTGTTATAAAATCATGTAACGGCATTCCATTTCTATTTTGTAATTTTGTCCTGACACAGACCCTACCATTTTCTGTTATAAAATCATGTAACGGCATTCCATTTCTATTTTGTAAGTTTGTCCTGACACAGACCCTATCATTTCCCGTTATAAAATCATGTAACGGCATTCCATTTCTATTTTGTAAGTTTGTCCTGACACAGACCCTATCATTTCCCGTTATAAAATCATGTAACGGCATTCCATTTCTATTTTGTAATTTTGTCCTGACACAGACCCTACCATTTTCTGTTATAAAATCATGTAACGGCATTCCATTTCTATTTTGTAATTTTGTCCTGACACAGACCCTTCCATTTTCTGTTATAAAATCATGTAACGGCATTCCATTTCTATTTTGTAAGTTTGTCCTGACACAGACCCTATCATTTCCGGTTATAAAATCATGTAACGGCATTCCATTTCTATTTTGTAAGTTTGTCCTGACACAGACCCTATCATTTCCCGTTATAAAATCATGTAACGGCATTCCATTTCTATTTTGTAAGTTTGTCCTGACACAGACCCTACCATTTTCTGTTATAAAATCATGTAACGGCATTCCATTTCTATTTTGTAATTTTGTCCTGACACAGACCCTTCCATTTTCTGTTATAAAATCATGTAACGGCATTCCATTTCTATTTTGTAAGTTTGCCCTGACACAGACCCTATCATTTCCCGTTATAAAATCATGTAACGGCATTCCATTTCTATTTTGTAAGTTTGTCCTGACACAGACCCTACCATTTTCTGTTATAAAATCATGTAACGGCATTCCATTTCTATTTTGTAATTTTGTCCTGACACAGACCCTACCATTTTCCGTTATAAAATCATGTAACGGCATTCCATTTCTATTTTGTAAGTTTGTCCTGACACAGACCCTACCATTTTCTGTTATAAAATCATGTAACGGCATTCCATTTCTATTTTGTAATTTTGTCCTGACACAGACCCTACCTTTTTCTGTTATAAAATCATGTAACGGCATTCCATTTCTATTTTGTAATTTTGTCCTGACACAGACCCTTCCATTTTCTGTTATAAAATCATGTAACGGCATTCCATTTCTATTTTGTAAGTTTGTCCTGACACAGACCCTATCATTTCCCGTTATAAAATCATGTAACGGCATTCCATTTCTATTTTGTAAGTTTGTCCTGACACAGACCCTATCATTTCCCGTTATAAAATCATGTAACGGCATTCCATTTCTATTTTGTAAGTTTGTCCTGACACAGACCCTTCCATTTTCTGTTATAAAATCATGTAACGGCATTCCATTTCTATTTTGTAAGTTTGTCCTGACACAGACCATATCATTTCCCGTTATAAAATCATGTAACGGCATTCCATTTCTATTTTGTAATTTTGTCCTGACACAGACCCTGCCATTTTCTGTTATAAAATCATGTAACGGCATTCCATTTCTATTTTGTAATTTTGTCCTGACACAGACCCTATCATTTCCCGTTATAAAATCATGTAACGGCATTCCATTTCTATTTTGTAAGTTTGTCCTGACACAGACCCTATCATTTCCCGTTATAAAATACTGTAACGGCATTCCATTTCTATTTTGTAATTTTGTCCTGACACAGACCCTTCCATTTTCTGTTATAAAATCATGTAACGGAATTCCATTTCTATTTTGTAATTTTGTCCTGACACAGACCCTACCATTTTCCGTTATAAAATCATGTAACGGCATTCCATTTCTATTTTGTAATTTTGTCCTGACACAGACCCTACCATTTTCTGTTATAAAATCATGTAACGGCATTCCATTTCTATGTTGTAAGTTTGTCCTGACACAGACCCTATCATTTCCCGTTATAAAATCATGTAACGGCATTCCATTTCTATTTTGTAAGTTTGTCCTGACACAGACCATATCATTTCCCGTTATAAAATCATGTAACGGCATTCCATTTCTATTTTGTAATTTTGTCCTGACACAGACCCTACCATTTTCCGTTATAAAATCATGTAACGGCATTCCATTTCTATTTTGTAATTTTGTCCTGACACAGACCCTACCATATTCTGTTATAAAATCATGTAACGGCATTCCATTTCTATTTTGTAAGTTTGTCCTGACACAGACCCTACCATTTTCTGTTATAAAATCATGTAACGGCATTCCATTTCTATTTTGTAATTTTGTCCTGACACAGACCCTACCATTTTCCGTTATAAAATCATGTAACGGCATTCCATTTCTATTTTGTAATTTTGTCCTGACACAGACCCTACCATTTTCTGTTATAAAATCATGTAACGGCATTCCATTTCTATTTTGTAATTTTGTCCTAACACAGACCCTACCATTTTCTGTTATAAAATCATGTAACGGCATTCCATTTCTATTTTGTAATTTTGTCCTGACACAGACCCTACCATTTTCTGTTATAAAATCATGTAACGGCATTCCATTTCTATTTTGTAATTTTGTCCTGACACAGACCCTACCATTTTCCGTTATAAAATCATGTAACGGCATTCCATTTCTATTTTGTAATTTTGTCCTGACACAGACCCTATCATTTCCCGTTATAAAATCATGTAACGGCATTCCATTTCTATTTTGTAAGTTTGTCCTGACACAGACCCTATCATTTCCCGTTATAAAATCATGTAACGGCATTCCATTTCTATTTTGTAATTTTGTCCTGACACAGACCCTTCCATTTTCTGTTATAAAATCATGTAACGGCATTCCATTTCTATTTTGTAAGTTTGTCCTGACACAGACCCTATCATTTCCCGTTATAAAATCATGTAACGGCATTCCATTTCTATTTTGTAATTTTGTCCTGACACAGACCCTACCATTTTCCGTTATAAAATCATGTAACGGCATTCCATTTCTATTTTGTAATTTTGTCCTGACACAGACACTACCATTTTCTGTTATAAAATCATGTAACGGCATTCCATTTCTATTTTGTAATTTTGTCCTGACACAGACCCTACCATTTTCTGTTATAAAATCATGTAACGGCATTCTATTTCTATTTTGTAATTTTGTCCTGACACAGACCCTACCAATTTCTGTTATAAAATCATGTAACGGCATTCCATTTCTATTTTGTAATTTTGTCCTGACACAGACCCTACCATTTTCCGTTATAAAATCATGTAACGGCATTCCATTTCTATTTTGTAATTTTGTCCTGACACAGACCCTACCATTTTCCGTTATAAAATCATGTAACGGCATTCCATTTCTATTTTGTAATTTTGTCCTGACACAGACCCTACCATTTTCCGTTATAAAATCATGTAACGGCATTCCATTTCTATTTTGTAATTTTGTCCTGACACAGACCCTACCATTTTCTGTTATAAAATCATGTAACGGCATTCCATTTCTATTTTGTAATTTTGTCCTGACACAGACCCTACCATTTTCTGTTATAAAATCATGTAACGGCATTCCATTTCTATTTTGTAATTTTGTCCTGACACAAACCCTACCAATTTCTGTTATAAAATCATGTAACGGCATTCCATTTCTATTTTGTAATTTTGTCCTGACACAGACCCTTCCATTTTCTGTTATAAAATCATGTAACGGCATTCCATTTCTATTTTGTAATTTTGTCCTGACACAGACCCTACCATTTTCCGTTATAAAATCATGTAACGGCATTCCATTTCTATTTTGTAATTTTGTCCTGACACAGACCCTACCATTTTCCGTTATAAAATCATGTAACGGCATTCCATTTCTATTTTGTAATTTTGTCCTGACACAGACCCTACCATTTTCTGTTATAAAATCATGTAACGGCATTCCATTTCTATTTTGTAATTTTGTCCTGACACAGACCCTACCATTTTCTGTTATAAAATCATGTAACGGCATTCCATTTCTATTTTGTATTTTTGTCCTGACACAGACCCTACCATTTTCCGTTATAAAATCATGTAACGGCATTCCATTTCTATTTTGTAATTTTGTCCTGACACAGACCCTACCATTTTCCGTTATAAAATCATGTAACGGCATTCCATTTCTATTTTGTAATTTTGTCCTGACACAGACCCTACCATTTTCTGTTATAAAATCATGTAACGGCATTCCATTTCTATTTTGTAATTTTGTCCTGACACAGACCCTACCATTTTCCGTTATAAAATCATGTAACGGCATTCCATTTCTATTTTGTAATTTTGTCCTGACACAGACCCTACCATTTTCTGTTATAAAATCATGTAACGGCATTCCATTTCTATTTTGTAAGTTTGTCCTGACACAGACCCTATCATTTCCCGTTATAAAATCATGTAACGGCATTCCATTTCTATTTTGTAAGTTTGTCCTGACACAGACCCTATCATTTCCCGTTATAGAATCATGTAACGGCATTCCATTTCTATTTTGTAATTTTGTCCTGACACAGACCCTACCATTTTCTGTTATAAAATCATGTAACGGCATTCCATTTCTATTTTGTAAGTTTGTCCTGACACAGACCCTATCATTTCCCGTTATAAAATCATGTAACGGCATTCCATTTCTATTTTGTAATTTTGTCCTGACACAGACCCTACCATTTTCTGTTATAAAATCATGTAACGGCATTCCATTTCTATTTTGTAATTTTGTCCTGACACAGACCCTTCCATTTTCTGTTATAAAATCATGTAACGGCATTCCATTTCTATTTTGTAATTTTGTCCTGACACAGACCCTATCATTTCCCGTTATAAAATCATGTAACGGCATTCCATTTCTATTTTGTAATTTTGTCCTGACACAGACCCTACCATTTTCCGTTATAAAATCATGTAACGGCATTCCATTTCTATTTTGTAATTTTGTCCTGACACAGACCCTACCATTTTCTGTTATAAAATCATGTAACGGCATTCCATTTCTATTTTGTAATTTTGTCCTGACACAGACCCTACCATTTTCTGTTATAAAATCATGTAACGGCATTCCATTTCTATTTTGTAATTTTGTCCTGACACAGACCCTACCATTTTCCGTTATAAAATCATGTAACGGCATTCCATTTCTATTTTGTAATTTTGTCCTGACACAGACCCTACCATTTTCTGTTATAAAATCATGTAACGGCATTCCATTTCTATTTTGTAATTTTGTCCTGACACAGACCCTTCCATTTTCTGTTATAAAATCATGTAACGGCATTCCATTTCTATTTTGTAATTTTGTCCTGACACAGACCCTACCATTTTCCGTTATAAAATCATGTAACGGCATTCCATTTCTATTTTGTAATTTTGTCCTGACACAGACCCTACCATTTTCTGTTATAAAATCATGTAACGGCATTCCATTTCTATTTTGTAATTTTGTCCTGACACAGACCCTACCATTTTCCGTTATAAAATCATGTAACGGCATTCCATTTCTATTTTGTAATTTTGTCCTGACACAGACCCTACCATTTTCTGTTATAAAATCATGTAACGGCATTCCATTTCTATTTTGTAATTTTGTCCTGACACAGACCCTATCATTTCCCGTTATAAAATCATGTAACGGCATTCCATTTCTATTTTGTAATTTTGTCCTGACACAGACCCTACCATTTTCTGTTATAAAATCATGTAACGGCATTCCATTTCTATTTTGTAATTTTGTCCTGACACAGACCCTTCCATTTTCTGTTATAAAATCATGTAACGGCATTCCATTTCTATTTTGTAATTTTGTCCTGACACAGACCCTATCATTTCCCGTTATAAAATCATGTAACGGCATTCCATTTCTATTTTGTAATTTTGTCCTGACACAGACCCTACCATTTTCCGTTATAAAATCATGTAACGGCATTCCATTTCTATTTTGTAATTTTGTCCTGACACAGACCCTACCATTTTCTGTTATAAAATCATGTAACGGCATTCCATTTCTATTTTGTAATTTTGTCCTGACACAGACCCTACCATTTTCTGTTATAAAATCATGTAACGGCATTCCATTTCTATTTTGTAATTTTGTCCTGACACAGACCCTACCATTTTCCGTTATAAAATCATGTAACGGCATTCCATTTCTATTTTGTAATTTTGTCCTGACACAGACCCTACCATTTTCTGTTATAAAATCATGTAACGGCATTCCATTTCTATTTTGTAATTTTGTCCTGACACAGACCCTTCCATTTTCTGTTATAAAATCATGTAACGGCATTCCATTTCTATTTTGTAATTTTGTCCTGACACAGACCCTACCATTTTCCGTTATAAAATCATGTAACGGCATTCCATTTCTATTTTGTAATTTTGTCCTGACACAGACCCTACCATTTTCTGTTATAAAATCATGTAACGGCATTCCATTTCTATTTTGTAATTTTGTCCTGACACAGACCCTACCATTTTCCGTTATAAAATCATGTAACGGCATTCCATTTCTATTTTGTAATTTTGTCCTGACACAGACCCTACCATTTTCTGTTATAAAATCATGTAACGGCATTCCATTTCTATTTTGTAATTTTGTCCTGACACAGACCCTACCATTTTCCGTTATAAAACCATGTAACGGCATTCCATTTCTATTTTGTAATTTTGTCCTGACACAGACCCTACCATTTTCCGTTATAAAATCATGCAACGGCATTCCGTTTCTGCCTCTGTATTCATGAAATCAGTGTTTGTGACTACCGTTCTTAGTTTAGCGTTGAAATCTTCACTGATAATTGTGGTGTCGTGACGAGGCATTTCTTGTATTAATAGTGCTGCAAACGGAAAGAATAATAGCAGCAACAGCAACAACAAGCCACCATTAACTATGTTTTGCATATCTGTTTGATTTAAAGCTGAATACTGATTGGTGCAAACAGTTAATTCCGATTCTGATTTGCTCAATCAAAAATAATCTCTCATATGAACAGAAATTGGTGACTCAGATGTTTATAAAAAAAACAAAAAACAAAACAAAAACAAAAAAGTGCTCACCACTGTTCCTCTTTTCAACCCTAACCGCTGCCCACTTATTCACATTGCTCAGATCAACCACAAAACTCCTCTCTTTCCACTGTTAGCTACCAGCTTTGGCGTCAACAAGAAGACTCCCATATCCAACATTGCGACCAACTGCTCACACGTAAACTTATACAATTGCACCACACTTATATAAACAAATGAACTCGGCCTACCTTTATGACTGTTGTGTTTCGACCAGACACTTAGGACTCAGATGGAAAATAAACACGAATATACAAGTCGGAGACCAATAAAAGTGCATTTAACTTCAAATAACTACAAATATAAAATAAGCAGGTTGCAAAACAATTACGTTTGCGGTTTTTTAAGAAGTCCAAAAAGTTCTTATTTTAACGTCTTCAGTTTGACGGCCCCATTCAAGTTTGGAAAGAAGAGAGATGAAATAATAAGTCAGAGTTCGAATGAAAAAGAGAGTTTAAAGAGAATGTCTAGTCCCGCTTAATAAATAGGTTGCCGTGATTGGTCGATGAGCAGCACCTTTGGCCAATGAGACACGGCCTTATTTAAAGTGTAAGGAAAGGAAACGAGAAGACGAAAAGGGACGTAACTCTAGTTTTTTTATATAACATAACTACGAACAGACTTCCTCTTATGAACATGTTTATAATATGAACTCTTCTCTGCTCCCTACAAACGAGACATGCATCCTACAAATGAACTTTCCAACCTTTTTCCTCGTCCAAACTTCCAGACATATTATTCTATTACTAACAACCATTTTCTGTTTGAAATGTTAACGAAAATCGCCTAATAAATATTATAATTGAATTGTTATAAATATTATAATTGAACTTAACTTCATCTTCTCCAGTTTTATTTGTTGGAATAGACAATCGACGACGATTGTCAATCGTAGTTTTGGGGGGGTTGTCAAATGATACAATAATAATACGCAGTATTATTAATTTAATACTATTTATGACTTATCAACATACTCCTCTCTGCTTAACGAATGCATTTTTTTTTTTTTTTTTTTTTTTCTGATGATGCGGTGATTAATGTCGACACTGTTCCTACGTTATGATGTTTCATAGGTACGGGCAGTAATGGCGGGAAAGTGATAGAGGGGCATAGTTTTAAAAGCCGGTATATCATATTTTTTTTGTAGGTTTCCGATTACTTTTTGATTGTATTTGAAAGATTAAAATTCAGCTAAATTTTGAAGTTAAATAAACTTATTGTAAGAATTTATTAAAAGATGAATATTAGTTTTCTGGGACTATTTCAAAGATAATTAGTAAAGTCCTAATATATTGAATTAAATAATTGTACAAAATAAATAAAGAAACCCACAAAACAATAACAATAAAATGTCATTTTAATCTTTTGATAGATTGGTAGATTATGTCTATGTATTACTAGAAATGTATTACGATTAACTGGAGCACTTTGTACGTGACGGAACTTTGGGTCGTTATCAAAATCCGTTTTCCAGGGTAACAAATTGACAGAGAAAAAAAGGAGGCGAGGAAAAACATATAAAGCAAATTTTACGGAAATGGGGAACTAAAAAAAAAAAAAAAAAACCAAACAAACAAAGAGCAAATAACAGATAGACTCGAAAGGTAATTAAATTGATCCAGATTTTATTAAAATAAAAGAAAATATTAAGGTTGCTTTTATTTTCCAAAGATAAGGTACAACCCCTTAAGGAATCATGTAAAATTAAAACATTTAAATTATAAAAAAGGAATAAACAAACAGGGCATACAAGAAAACAGGGTCTCTATCAAAGAGAAAACCTTAAACAACTTTTATCGATTCGAGCGGTAAAGACATCTACGTCCAGTGGCGGTTCGTGCCTGGAGCTGTGGAACTGCAGCAGCAGCAGCACCCCCAATCATTTCTACTCAATATTATCGATACACGGTAAAAATAATACGTTTATTTTTTCCTTTCTATGTGATAATATATCATATTAATAATATATATATATATATATATATATATATATATATATTAAGCTTCAGGATTATATATATATATATATATATATATATTAAGCTTCAGGATTATATATATATATATATATATATATATTAAGCTTCAGGATTATATATATATATATATATATATATATATATATATATATATATATATATATATATATATATATATATATATATATAATCCTGAAGCTTAATATATATATATATATATATATATATATATATATATATATATATATATATATATATTATTAATATGATATATTATCACATAGAAAGGAAAAAATAAACGTATTATTTTTACCGTGTATCGATAATATTGAGTAGAAATTATATATATATATATATATATATATATATATATATGATATATATATATATATATATGATATATATGATATATATATATATATATATATGATATATATATATATATATGATATATATATGATATATATATGATATATAAAATATATATATATATATATATATATATATATATATATATATATATATATATATATATATATATAAACTTTGCTTGGAGCTGCCAAATTTACACATTCTTAGCGAAGTTCGCCTATACGCATGCCCGCTTCAGACGGCGAATGAAAGCTAAGTTGGAACTGTCGTTTTAACAGTTCCAAACGCTCGTGAAAACCGGTGTTTGCGTGTTTTCGCTTATATTATTATTTTTTTAAAAGGCTCGTTTACAAATGTTTTGTTTCTATTATTATTAAAAAGTGTAAAATGTTCTTGTAAATAAATATCCACCTTAAATAAAATTCTCACACTTTTAAATGCGATTTAAGCAGACAAAAATATACAATATGCGAAACTTTTTTTTTTTTAATTAAAAGTGTTCGGGCTTTTTACCCGTAAAGCTACCAACGTAACTAATGTTATTTTTTCACGTACGGCTTATTTTGTTTGTGTTTTTATGTAGTTTGAAATCTATTCATTTTGTGGTAGTTGAACTTTACAAAATAAAATATATTTACATTTTTTCTATAGAAAAGCGAAGAAAATTTTATTTTTTTAAATACATTTTAGTTAAAAAATGTTTTTAAATGTTGCTCATAGTACAAACATGTAAACTTTTTTTATTCTATATTTTATTTACAAAGTAAGTTTAGTTATAAACACATTTTTAAATTTTAAATAAAACTGTAATCCAATAAAACCATTTTTAAATGGTAAACTCCTAACTTTACCATCGTGTGCAAGCAAGTAAATTTCAAAGATTTTGTTTTTATGAAAAAATAAATTATTAAAAAATTGTAAATAAAATGTATTTAAAAAATGTTTTTCGTTTGTTTGCCTGCGGAAAAGCCCATAAAATTTATTTAATCTGTAAAGTTTAAAAGAAATATATTTGTATATTTTTTTTTATTACTCTGTAAAGTGTACACAATTTAAAATAGTATTTTTTTTTATTAAAATGTTTTTGCGTATTATATCTTTTTCGACGGCTTATAATGGCAAAGTTAAAAAATATTTGTATTAAAAAAAGACAATTTTAATGGCAAGCTTATTTTGTTATACGCCTATTTTTAATCAACAACGAGCTTTTTATAAATAAAAACGTTTATAAATAGTAAAACTATTTTCGTTAATAAAAATCTGTTATCTAAAAGTTATAAAAATACGATTCAACTCAGTTAGAACCCGGTTCAGTTGAATCACAAAAAGAGGATCACGTAAACATTGTATTCCTTCTACCCTAATTAATATTCTACTAATAGACTGCCTAGTACTTACCTTTCCCAACACAATTGATGTAAAAGAATTTAACCATAGCCTCCTTGCATCCCCAAGAAATAACTTCTGTGACGGTAAGTGAACTTCAACAGATTGAGTTTTCACAGCTGCCTCTCCATGATAAAGTTGAAATTAAGAAAAGAGGCCGTTCAACGCCTGATATTCAAATATCTCAGTCAGGCATTAGCAACAACAAAGTGTATATTCGTAGCTTTAATTCTGACTGGTACCAACGGAAAAGTTGGCTTTGCGGCTGTGAACTAAAAAAGGCATTGTTCTGTTTTCCTTGTTTGTTGTTTGGGGGTGATGTAACGTGGACAAAAGATGGGTTCAGAACTATTAGCAAAATGAGAGATAGAACTGAAAAGCATGAGAAGTCAAAGGAGCACGTTGACAATGTAGTTTCCCTATCAATTTTGGGGACCGTAAATATTAAAGAAAAACTTAGTGAGGCCTACAGACTTTCAATCAATCATCATAACGTGAATGTTAAGAAGAACCGTGAAATTTTATCTAAAATAATAGATTGTATTTTCTTTTGTGGGAACTTTGAAACTCCCTTACGAGGACATGATGAAAAAGATGATTCAGTAAATGCAGGTGTATTTAGAGGATTAGTAAATTTTGCATCTAAATTAGATCCAGATTTAAAGAATCACTTAGAAACCAGTAGTGTCTTCAAAGGTGTTTCCAAGACCATTCAGAATGACATACTTGACTGTCTTTTACAAATATACCGTGATGAAATAAGGGCAGAAATTAGCAAAGCTTCCTTTGTAGCTGTCATGGCTGACGATACAACAGATGTGTCTGAACATACACAAATGATCATTGTTTTACGGTACGTCTTGGATGAAAAAATACTTGAACGCTTTTGGGGATTCTTTATTCCAGAAAATCAAACCGCTGATGGAATATCAAAATATATTCCACAACAATTGGATATAATCCTTCAAGGGAATCGCCAAAAACTGATAGCTCAGACATTTGATAGTGAAAATGTCATGAAAGACAAAAAAGCTGGTGTTCAGGCGAAAATAAAAGCAGTTTATAGTAATGCACATTTCACTCACTGTTATGAGCATCAACTTAATTTAATAATGAGGAATGCAGCAAACATTACACGAAATGCTAGAATATTTATCTCTAACATTTTGGCTATTCCGACTTTCTTTTCTAGATCACCACAGCGTCTGTCCATTCTCAAGAAGCATCTGGATGTAAGCATTCCACGTCCATCCGCCACGAGGTGGAACTTTAACATACAGACCATAAATAGAGTTCATGAAAATGTTCAAGCATTAAAAAAATGTCTCACTGAAATTCAGTCAACATCATATGTAGATGAAACCGTTGCAGAAGCGACAGGAATTCTGAAATATTTTAACGATGAAAATTTCATATTTTGGTTAGAGCTATTTCATCAAATTATGTCTCATGTTGAAATTATTTATAATCAAATGCAATCTCGGGAAATTAGCATATATAAAGTCAATGAATACATAGCAAATTTCAAAACTGCTATAAGATAAGAAACTCCAAATACTGTGAAAATCCTTCACAAACACTCAAGGCCGAAGCTAAAGAACTGTGTGACTATATATCTGTTAATATAACGGACAGATATTCTTCAACTAAACATTTAATAAATTGTTTAACAAGAAAAGCTTTGCTAGTTTTAAGAAAGAACTACCTACAGACGAGATATCCTTGACAACTGAAGCATATCCCATGATTGACAAACAAAAGCTTGAAACTGAGTTAGAAATATTTTATAGTAGGTCAGATATCCATGAGTATTGCAAAGTAATTGATCTCCTGAAATTTATTTTGGAAAACAATTTAAACGATGTTCTTAGTGAAATCACAGAACTCATAAAAATTATCTTGACAATTCCCATGACTACATCAGAGGCAGAACGTTGTTTTTCAATTCTGAAAAGAATAAAAACTTTTCTAAGGAGCACCATGGGTTGCGAAAGACTAAATGCACTTGCAGTGCTTTCAATTGAAAAAAGTTCTTCAGCAGTCATTCAGAAGTTAAGGAGAAAATTATCAATCTTTTCTCACAAATTAAAACAAGAAGAATGGAATTTACTTTCAAATAAATATAATAAGTAAGCTATTCCAAATATTTACATCTATTTAGAATTCCTTTAAGTTATTGTATTTTTATACGTGTGCATACGTATAAATTATGTATATTTTTTTATGTTTGTTTTATTTTTACACAATATTAAAACAATACGCATTTTTTTAAACAGCACCCCCACTAATCTTAGGCACGAGCCGCCACTGTCTACGTCTGAAACGACGAATGACAATTTCGTGGAAAAACGGGAAATATCCTCATTTCTCCTAAAAACAAAAAACTCTCTTACTTGGCAGACTGAAAAGAAAGGAGCAAAAACAGAAACTAGTCCTTTTAAAAATCTTTGTTCAAAGTTTTCTTTCGTCCCAGTCTTTCTTTTAAAATAATACATTCAAAGGCACAAAATTATGACTTGCTAGCCCAACGGTAATGTAAAAAAAGTCCTTTCTCTCAAAAGGGGATTCCTGTTAAACACTTATCTTAATTGTCTTTCAAACTCTCGAATCTTGTTTGGAGTTTTTTGAATATGCTGAAATTCCTTTTCTTTTTTTTTCATTTTCAAATCTCGAAATAATGATTTTTTTTCATTTTTTTTTTCTCATAGTCTGGTTAATTAGTGTCCAATCAATAATAATCGAGTGAAAAATTTCAAAAAACCTATCAGTATACAAATTGGTTGTACAACTCTGCCTTCCAAGGATAATAAACAAAGCCAAAAGCCGCATTTGTAACTGCAGGAATGCTTTATGAGTAGAAATACAATAATTTTAACATCTATATTACCAGACGGAGCACAGAATTTGGTGTTTTCCCTCCACGGAAAAATTACTGGTACTCACGAATAACAGAAAAGCATTACCACCCCCTGCCACAGGGTAGGGAGGTTAGTAGTCGTCATACTACAAGCAAAAGGAGGGTGGGATGCTGCTGCTGAGGATGATGATGAAAGGAGTTGAGGATTGAGGGCAAGAGACATGAGAAAAGCAGGATAACAGAGTGCATCCCTTCCACCAAATACCAGACTGGCGAATATGGATATAAAAAATAAGCAAAAATTATTTCTTTATCAAAATTTTAACACACGTTCTGCTTGTCTTGCAGATTGATCTTCTCCAAAACTACTGAAGCATCTGCTTCAACTAGAATTACAATGCTTTTCTTTTTTTATCGAAATTAGATTTATATATACATATAAATACAAATAACAAAATAAATACGTAATGAAATTTCCGGGAATCTTTGTTTGAAAAATTCTGTTTTATCTTAGTATAGGGTCCGTTTTTAATTGCATCTCCCAAACGGATAGATAGACAGACTGATTGACAGCGACATTACACCAACATTAATATGACTATGAACATTTCCTTGTAAAATTTTAATTGGAAAAGTTTTGTTGTGGGAAAACTCTGATTTCAATTGAATCCCTGAAAATGATTTAGTGAGACTACGCATATAACATCTACATGGACGATTTATAAGGCAAACTAAAGAAAAGACACACAAAACACATGTACATGGCTATGAAAAGGGCACTTCAACAAAGAAATGGAATCACTGCTGAAAGCCACACAAAACAGGATGGAAAGGACCTTCCGTATCTATATAAAAGCAAAGATAGTAAAAAGCAAAGAAAACACTAAATGCAAACTTTGGGGACATGAGACGAAATAATATGTAGCAAACTAACCAAAACGAATACAGAACATACATAACTGCATGGGGAAGGCAGAACTATGCAAACGACTTCATTTTGAGCATACACATACGAACTGGAAAAAAATATTGGAAAATGAAAATCACCCGAGCAAGTAGACCAAACATGATAATAATAAACACGAGGAGGAAATCAGCTAAAAAAATCGTCAATTTTGATGTTAACACAGTGAATATCAAGGAGACAGAAAAACTAAGGAAATGCATGGAAATTATAAAACAGCTTAAAAGAATATGGAACATGAAGAAAAATTACTGCAATATCGATAATTGTAGGAGCACTAGGAATCGTTAAAAAAGACTGGAAAAAAGGAGAAATTGGAATCAAGGGAAAACTTTTAATACCATACAATGGTCGGCTGGATGGATGGAAACAACTGAAATATAGATAAAATCTTTGAGGGCTGAAACCAACAAATAATGTTTACAAAGCACAGTTCTATTTAAATAGTAATAGAACAAAAAATATAGAAAAAAATGTACAAATTTAAGATAGAATCTTTATAATCTCCCTACCCCCCTCTAAAAGTTGTTTGTGAAACGTTCAAGGAAAATCGAAAGCACCTTCTACACTTTCACGGTAAGAGTGCAAAGGATACTGAAATAATGGTCTGGATTTTTGCCATAAAACTTCTAGAAAAGCCTATGGCTGTTATCAATGAGAAATCAATGGTGAATGGCGGTTATAGTTATGCAAAATGATTTGGAACGGTTATCAAAAAGAAATGGAGAACGCTAGAAATCTGAGAATGTTTTCTTATTAAAATGTCTATTCATTTAAGAGCAACGGGCATTATCATTGCTAGCAAACAGTAAACGTCTTCTCATTTTTATGCATTGTCTACTATGCTTGCTAATCTCAATAAATAAATATCTGCATGTGTGACTGTGTGAAAATATTTAACCGATAAACTCTTAAACTACCGATTACATAACACTGAAATTAACAGGAAATAGTCATCATACCATTTCCATCATTAACGATTACTACACTACTACTACTTACATTCATTAATCCTTATCCTCGAATAGCCTTCGGGTCTTGATAAGTAGTGACTCCTTTTCAAAAAAAAAAAAGAAAAGAAGATCATACACCAAAGATGGTTTAGAAAAAGTAAAATCTTTGCGTATAGAAATATGTCGGCAAATGCAAAATGTTCATTTCAACTTGCTGACATATTTTTATTAGTTTTATGCATGTGCAAATTTAATCATAGCTTGAAGTGGTTTAATTTTAAATCTTTCTTATCCGTCTGTCGATAGCTCAAACAGTAGGAAATGCAGTGGAGCACTAAATGTTTTGGTTTCGACTCTAGCTGATGGCACCTAAGTCATTTTTCTTTTAAGCTTTTGAAATCAGTTCTATATATATTATATATTATATATTAGGTACAATATAATATTTAATAGAGAATTGGCTCTGTAATAATAAATACGAAATCTGCATGTATTAAAATGTATTTGACGACTGTACAAGACCAGGCATACCCTAATCCGCACTAGTAATAAATGATTATTACTAGTGCAACATAGTCTTTGTATTAAAATGTATTTGACGACTGTACAAGACCAGGCATACCCTAATCCGCACTAGTAATAAATGATTATTACTAGTGCAACATAGTCTTTGTATTAAAATGTATTTGACGACTGTACAAGACCAGGCATACCCTAATCCGCACTAGTAATAAATGATTATTACTAGTGCAACATAGTCTTTGTATTAAAATGTATTTGACGACTGTACAAGACCAGGCATACCCTAATCCGCACTAGTAATAAATGATTATTACTAGTGCAACATAGTCTTTGTATTAAAATGTATTTGACGACTGTACAAGACCAGGCATACCCTAATCCGCACTAGTAATAAATGATTATTACTAGTGCAACATAGTCTTTGTATTAAAATGTATTTGACGACTGTACAAGACCAGGCATACCCTAATCCGCACTAGTAATAAATGATTATTACTAGTGCAACATAGTCTTTGTATTAAAATGTATTTGACGACTGTACAAGACCAGGCATACCCTAATCCGCACTAGTAATAAATGATTATTACTAGTGCAACATAGTCTTTGTATTAAAATGTATTTGACGACTGTACAAGACCAGGCATACCCTAATCCGCACTAGTAATAAATGATTATTACTAGTGCAACATAGTCTTTGTATTAAAATGTATTTGACGACTGTACAAGACCAGGCATACCCTAATCCGCACTAGTAATAAATGATTATTACTAGTGCAACATAGTCTTTGTATTAAAATGTATTTGACGACTGTACAAGACCAGGCATACCCTAATCCGCACTAGTAATAAATGATTATTACTAGTGCAACATAGTCTTTGTATTAAAATGTATTTGACGACTGTACAAGACCAGGCATACCCTAATCCGCACTAGTAATAAATGATTATTACTAGTGCAACATAGTCTTTGTATTAAAATGTATTTGACGACTGTACAAGACCAGGCATACCCTAATACGCACTAGTAATAAATGATTATTACTAGTGCAACATAGTCTTTGTATTAAAATGTATTTGACGACTGTACAAGACCAGGCATACCCTAATCCGCACTAGTAATAAATGATTATTACTAGTGCAACATAGTCTTTGTATTAAAATGTATTTGACGACTGTACAAGACCAGGCATACCCTAATCCGCACTAGTAATAAATGATTATTACTAGTGCAACATAGTCTTTGTATTAAAATGTATTTGACGACTGTACAAGACCAGGCATACCCTAATCCGCACTAGTAATAAATGATTATTACTAGTGCAACATAGTCTTTGTATTAAAATGTATTTGACGACTGTACAAGACCAGGCATACCCTAATCCGCACTAGTAATAAATGATTATTACTAGTGCAACATAGTCTTTGTATTAAAATGTATTTGACGACTGTACAAGACCAGGCATACCCTAATCCGCACTAGTAATAAATGATTATTACTAGTGCAACATAGTCTTTGTATTAAAATGTATTTGACGACTGTACAAGACCAGGCATACCCTAATCCGCACTAGTAATAAATGATTATTACTAGTGCAACATAGTCTTTGTATTAAAATGTATTTGACGACTGTACAAGACCAGGCATACCCTAATCCGCACTAGTAATAAATGATTATTACTAGTGCAACATAGTCTTTGTATTAAAATGTATTTGACGACTGTACAAGACCAGGCATACCCTAATACGCACTAGTAATAAATGATTATTACTAGTGCAACATAGTCTTTGTATTAAAATGTATTTGACGACTGTACAAGACCAGGCATACCCTAATACGCACTAGTAATAAATGATTATTACTAGTGCAACATAGTCTTTGTATTAAAATGTATTTGACGACTGTACAAGACCAGGCATACCCTAATCCGCACTAGTAATAAATGATTATTACTAGTGCAACATAGTCTTTGTATTAAAATGTATTTGACGACTGTACAAGACCAGGCATACCCTAATCCGCACTAGTAATAAATGATTATTACTAGTGCAACATAGTCTTTGTATTAAAATGTATTTGACGACTGTACAAGACCAGGCATACCCTAATCCGCACTAGTAATAAATGATTATTACTAGTGCAACATAGTCTTTGTATTAAAATGTATTTGACGACTGTACAAGACCAGGCATACCCTAATCCGCACTAGTAATAAATGATTATTACTAGTGCAACATAGTCTTTGTATTAAAATGTATTTGACGACTGTACAAGACCAGGCATACCCTAATCCGCACTAGTAATAAATGATTATTACTAGTGCAACATAGTCTTTGTATTAAAATGTATTTGACGACTGTACAAGACCAGGCATACCCTAATCCGCACTAGTAATAAATGATTATTACTAGTGCAACATAGTCTTTGTATTAAAATGTATTTGACGACTGTACAAGACCAGGCATACCCTAATACGCACTAGTAATAAATGATTATTACTAGTGCAACATAGTCTTTGTATTAAAATGTATTTGACGACTGTACAAGACCAGGCATACCCTAATACGCACTAGTAATAAATGATTATTACTAGTGCAACATAGTCTTTGTATTAAAATGTATTTGACGACTGTACAAGACCAGGCATACCCTAATCCGCACTAGTAATAAATGATTATTACTAGTGCAACATAGTCTTTGTATTAAAATGTATTTGACGACTGTACAAGACCAGGCATACCCTAATCCGCACTAGTAATAAATGATTATTACTAGTGCAACATAGTCTTTGTATTAAAATGTATTTGACGACTGTACAAGACCAGGCATACCCTAATCCGCACTAGTAATAAATGATTATTACTAGTGCAACATAGTCTTTGTATTAAAATGTATTTGACGACTGTACAAGACCAGGCATACCCTAATCCGCACTAGTAATAAATGATTATTACTAGTGCAACATAGTCTTTGTATTAAAATGTATTTGACGACTGTACAAGACCAGGCATACCCTAATCCGCACTAGTAATAAATGATTATTACTAGTGCAACATAGTCTTTGTATTAAAATGTATTTGACGACTGTACAAGACCAGGCATACCCTAATCCGCACTAGTAATAAATGATTATTACTAGTGCAACATAGTCTTTGTATTAAAATGTATTTGACGACTGTACAAGACCAGGCATACCCTAATCCGCACTAGTAATAAATGATTATTACTAGTGCAACATAGTCTTTGTATTAAAATGTATTTGACGACTGTACAAGACCAGGCATACCCTAATCCGCACTAGTAATAAATGATTATTACTAGTGCAACATAGTCTTTGTATTAAAATGTATTTGACGACTGTACAAGACCAGGCATACCCTAATCCGCACTAGTAATAAATGATTATTACTAGTGCAACATAGTCTTTGTATTAAAATGTATTTGACGACTGTACAAGACCAGGCATACCCTAATCCGCACTAGTAATAAATGATTATTACTAGTGCAACATAGTCTTTGTATTAAAATGTATTTGACGACTGTACAAGACCAGGCATACCCTAATCCGCACTAGTAATAAATGATTATTACTAGTGCAACATAGTCTTTGTATTAAAATGTATTTGACGACTGTACAAGACCAGGCATACCCTAATCCGCACTAGTAATAAATGATTATTACTAGTGCAACATAGTCTTTGTATTAAAATGTATTTGACGACTGTACAAGACCAGGCATACCCTAATCCGCACTAGTAATAAATGATTATTACTAGTGCAACATAGTCTTTGTATTAAAATGTATTTGACGACTGTACAAGACCAGGCATACCCTAATCCGCACTAGTAATAAATGATTATTACTAGTGCGACATAGTCTTTGTCCGGATGCTGCACTTCACCTTTTCTGTGCTCGGTCAGTGGAGGAGAGGTTCTTCATGACTGAGACAATTTTTCATTTTTGTTCCTATCCAGAATGCCCCTTTTAGGGGAGCCTGATTTTCCTCACATTAAAAACTGATCTTGTGTCTAACTCTGCCCTCATGGGGAGGAAAATTAATAGGAACATATAGTGTGTCTGCTAGTAAGCAAGAAAAACTTATTCATTCTTGTTCATCGTTCATTATGCCTGCTAGTTAAATATAAATTCTTATTCATTCTAGAGCAATGTCAATATGTTTGCTCGTAAGTAATGCATGGTTATTAATTCCTGGCAATCTCAATTATGCCCTGTAGAATAGATTAAATGCCTCTTCATTTATAGCGTCCATTATGCCTTCTACTAAGCAATAAGTGCCTGTTAATTGCCTATTATGTTTAGCAATAAAAGCCTAAAAATTTTCAGGTTAAAATAAAAGGCTAAATGTCTACCTGTCTCCATATTTTCAAACTATCTCCTCAAAACTAAAAGTCACAGAGCGGCGCTGCCTCAACTGATTGGATTTTTTATGCATTCTTTTATAGGCCATTCTTTTATAGACAATTCTTTGATAGGCCATTCTTTTATAGACAATTCTTTGATAGGCAATTCTTTTATAGACCATTCTTTTATAGGCCATTCTTTTATAGACCATTCTTTTATAGACCATTCTTTTATAGGCCATTCTTTTATAGACCATTCTTTTATAGACCATTCGTTTATATACCATTCTTTTATAGACCATTCTTTTATAGACCATTCTTTTATAGACAATTCTTTGATAGGCCATTCTTTTATAGACAATTCTTTGATAGGCCATTCTTTTATACACCATTCTTTTATAGGCCATTCTTTTATAGACCATTCTTTTATAGACCATTCTTTTATAGACCATTCTTTTATAGACTATTCTTTTATAGACTATTCTTTTATAGGCCATTCTTTTATAGACCATTCTTTTATAGACCATTCTTTTATAGACCATTCTTTTATAGACCATTCTTTTATAGGCCATTCTTTTATAGACCATTCTTTTATAGACAATTCTTTTATAGACCATTCTTTAATAGACCATTCTTTTATAGACCATTCTTTTATAGGCCATTCTTTTATAGACCATTCTTTTATAGACTATTCTTTTATAGGCCATTCTTTTATAGACCATTCTTTTATAGACTATTCTTTTATAGACCATTCTTTTATAGACCATTCTTTTATAGACCATTCTTTTATAGACTATTCTTTTATAGACCATTCTTTTATAGACCATTCTTTTATAGACCATTCTTTTATAGGCCATTCTTTTATAGACCATTCTTTTATAGACCATTCTTTTATAGACTATTCTTTTATAGACCATTCTTTTATAGACCATTCTTTTATAGACTATTCTTTTATAGACCATTCTTTTATAGACCATTCTTTTATAGACCATTCTTTTATAGACCATTCTTTTATATACCATTCTTTTATAGACCATTCTTTTATAGACTATTCTTTTATAGACCATTCTTTTATAGACCATTCTTTTATAGGCCATTCTTTTATAGACCATTCTTTTATAGACCATTCTTTTATAGACCATTCGGTTCTCCTGCAGTATTTTACCCACCGATTTCACGATCTTAGCCGAGCGTTGAGGAACGCTTTCGGCGTTAACGCCGACGAAAGCCGAGAATTCGGAGCTACGGTGCAAGAACGCTAAAAGTATGTGAATAGCAACAACATTACAAGGAAAAGATATTACACACACACACAACAAAATGGATAAAATTAATACAAAAAATTTGGATAAAATAAATCACAAACACTTTCCGTAAGTTTTTTTAAAGTAAAATAAATTTATTTTGTTGAATATTTTTTTTTTTTGGTTCATTTTGTTTTCCGATAGCTTTTTTTTTGGGGGGGGGGTAAGCAACAGTAATAAACACTTCAAAGTTTTTTTTTTGTTTTTGTTTTTAACAAAACGTTATTAAACAGTAACAACAATGTTTTTTTTTTTTTTTTTTTTAGTAATGTTTGTAGGGGGGGGACAACAATTACTGTTTATCTTTAGTTCCGACTGGAAGATTTTCTACTGACTGTAGAGAGGCAAAGTAGGGAGCAAAGGGTTTTCAGAGGATGTGGAAAGAAGCTCCTTCCCAAACCGGGTAGCCCTCCGCGATTTGATTTATTATGGAGACAAAAGAAGGGTTGTGTCCAAATTTTTGTCTCCACACAAATTCGCATAAATATGTTTCCAACAGCTCCCGGTTTTTTTTTTTTTATCGCTAAATTGAATAGCTGAAATGAAAGGCTGTGTATTTTTACTTTGAACAATAAAATAACTGAAATGAAACGCTATGTGTGTAATTCCAATAAAAATTATTCGTCTGCTGCGCGTTCGTTTGAAGCGCGCTGATTGGCTGATAGAGTATCGTACCACTCGCCATGTTCCGGCGTTTTCCGACGGATGTCGATCAACGCTCGGCTAAGATCGTGAAATCGGTGGGTAAAATACTGCAGGAGTACCGACCATTCTTTTATATGGGCCATTCTTTTATAGGCCATTCTTTTATAGGCCATTCTTTTATAGACCATTCTTTTATAGACCATTCTTTTATAGACTATTCTTTTATAGACCATTCTTTTATAGACCATTCTTTTATAGACTATTCTTTTATAGACCATTCTTTTATAGACCATTCTTTTATAGGCTATTCTTTTATAGACCATTCTTTTATAGACCATTCTTCTATAGACCATTCTTTTATAGACCATTCTTTTATAGACCATTCTTTTATAGACTATTCTTTTATAGACCATTCTTTTATAGACCATTCTTTTATAGACCATTCTTTTATAGGCCATTCTTTTATAGACCATTCTTTTATAGACCATTCTTTTATAGACTATTCTTTTATAGACCATTCTTTTATAGACCATTCTTTTATAGACCATTCTTTTATAGGCCATTCTTTTATAGACCATTCTTTTATAGACCATTCTTTTATAGGCCATTCTTTTATAGACCATTCTTTTATAGACCATTCTTTTATAGGCCATTCTTTTATAGACCATTCTTTTATAGGCCATTCTTTTATATACCATTCTTTGATAGGCCATTTTTTATAGACCATTCTTTTATAGGCCATTCTTTTATAGACCATTCTTTTATAGACCATTCTTTTATAGGCCATTCTTTTATATACCATTATTTTATAGACCATTCTTTTATAGACCATTCTTTTATAGACCATTCTTTTATAGACCATCGGTACTCCTGCAGTATTTTACCCACCGATTTCACGATCTTAGCCGAGCGTTGACGAACGCTTTCGGCGTTAACGCCGACGAAAGCCGAGAATTCGGAGCTACGGTGCAAGAACGCTAAAAGTATGTGAATAGCAACAACATTACAAGGAAAAGATATTACACACACACACAACAAAATGGATAAAATTAATACAAAAAATTTGGATAAAATAAATCACAAACACTTACCGTAAGTTTTTTTAAAGTAAAATAAATTTATTTTGTTGAATATTTTTTTTTTTTTTGGTTCATTTTGTTTTCCGATAGCTTTTTTTTTGGGGGGGGGGGTAAGCAACAGCAATAAACACTTCAATGTTTTTTTGTTTTTGTTTTTGTTTTTAACAAAACGTTATTAAACAGTAACAACAATGTTTTTTTGTTTGTTTTTTTTTCAGTAATGTTAACTGACTGTAGAGAGGCAAAGTAGGGAGCAAAGGGTTTTCAAAGGATGTGGAAAGAAGCTCCTTCCCAAACCGGGTAGCCTTCCGCGATTTGATTTATTATGGAGACAAAAGAAGGGTTGTGTCCAAATTTTTGTCTCCACACAAATTCGCATAAATATGTTTCCAACAGCTCCCGTTTTTTTTTTATCGCTAAATTGAATAGCTGAAATGAAAGGCTGTGTATTTTTACTTTGAACTATAAAATAACTGAAATGAAACGCTATGTGCGTAATTCCAATGAAAATTATTCGTCTGCTGCGCGTTCGTTTGAAGCGCCCTGATTGGCTGATAGAGTATCGTACCGCTCGCCATGTTCCGGCGTTTTCCGACGGATGTCGATCAACGCTCGGCTAAGATCGTGAAATCGGTGGGTAAAATACTGCAGGAGTACCGACCATTCTTTTATATGGGCCATTCTTTTATAGGCCATTCTTTTATAGACCATTCTTTTATAGGCCATTCTTTTATAGACCATTATTTTATAGACCATTCTTTTATAGGCCATTCTTTTATATACCATTCTTTTATAGGCCATTCTTTTATAGGCCATTCTTTTATACACCATTCTTTTATAGACCATTCTTTAATAGGCCATTCTTTTATAGACCATTCTTTTATAGGCCATTCTTTTATAGACCATTCTTTTATAGGCCATTCTTTTATAGACCATTCTTTTATTGACCATTCTTTTATAGGCCATTCTTTTATAGACCATTCTTTTATAGACCATTCTTTTATAGGCCATTCTTTTATAGGCCATTCATTTATAGGCCATTCTTTTATAGACCATTCTTTTATAGACCATTCTTTTATAGGCCATTCTTTTATGGGCCATTCTTTCATAGACCATTCTTTTATAGGCCATTCTTTTATAGACCATTCTTTTATAGACCATTCTTTTATAGACCATTCTTTTATAGGCCATTCTTTTATAGGCCATTCTCTTATAGACCATTCTTTTATAGGCCATTCTTTTATAGGCCATTCTTTTATAGGCCATTCTTTTATAGACCATTCTTTCATAGGCCATTCTTTTATAGGCCATTCTTTTATAGGCCATTCTTGTATAGACCATTCTTTTATAGGCCATTCTTTTATAGACCATTCTTTTATCGACCATTCTTTTATAGGCCATTCTTTTATAGACAATTCTTGTATAGACCATTCTTTTATAGACCATTCTTTTATAGGCCATTCTTTTATAGACCATTCTTTTATAGGCCATTCTTTTATAGACCATTCTTTTCTAGACCATTCTTTTATAGGCCATTCTTTTATAGGCGATTCTTTTATAGACCATTCTTTTATAGGCAATTCTTTTATAGACCATTCTTTTATAGGCCATTCTTTTATAGGCCATTCTTTTATACGCCATTCTTTTATAGACCATTCTTTTGCAGGCCATTCTTTTATAGGCAATTCTTTTATAGACAATTCTATTATAGACCATTCTTTTATAGGTCATTCTTTTATAGGCCATTCTTTTATAGGCCATTCTTTTATAGGCCATTCTTTTATAGGCAATACTTTTATAGACCATTCTTTTATAGACCACTCTTTTATAGGCCATTCTTTGATAGACCATTCTTTTATGGGCCATTCTTGTATAGACCATTCTTTTATAGGCCATTCTTTTATAGACCATTCTTTTATAGACCATTCTTTTATAGGCCATTCTTTTATAGACCATTCTTTTATAGACCATTCTTTTATAGACCATTCTTTTATAGGCCATTCTTTTATAGACCATTCCTTTATAGACCATTCTTTTATAGGCCATTCTTTTATAGACCATTCTTTTATAGACCATTCTTTTATAGACCAATCTTTTATAGGCCATTCTTTTATAGACCATTCTTTTAAAGGCCATTCTTTTATAGACCATTCTTTTATAGACCATTCTTTTATAGACCATTCTTTTATAGGCCATTCTTTTATAGACCATTCTTTTATAGGCCATTCTTTTATAGACCATTCTTTTATAGACCATTCTTTTATAGGCCGTTCTTTTATAGGCCATTCTTTTATAGGCCATTCTTTTATAGGCCATTCATTTATAGACCATTCTTTTATAGACCATTCTTTTATAGGCCATTCTTTTATAGGCCATTCTTTTATAGGCCATTCTTTTATAGGCCATGCTTATATAGGCAATTCTTTTATAGACCATTCTTTTATAGACCATTCTTTTATAGACCATTCTTTTATCGGCCATTCTTTTATAGGCCATTCTTTTATAGGCCATTCTTTTATAGACCATTCTTTTATCGGCCATTCTTTTATAGGCTATTCTTTTATAGGCCATTCTTTTATAGACCAATCTTTTATCGGCCATTCTTTTATAGACCATTCTTTTATAGGCCATTCTTTTATATACCATTCTTTTATAGACCATTCTTTTATAGGCCATTCTTTTATAGGCCATTCTTGGTACTTGTGCATTTAACGAACCAGACGTAACTCAGCATTTGCTGTGCTTTGTCCGACACATGACGTCAACAGCCGGATATAACCGAGCGTTGCCGATTAAGCAGACGAGAATTTCGCTATCAATTGGAAGAGTGTCACAACTCAAGAAACGCTTATGTGAAGAGAGTCTTAAAAAGATAACGGACGAAATAATAATGAATATTACAAACCTTGCGGACCAGCTGCAGACCCCAGAGGCTGCACTAAACTTTTGCCAGCAACGGAAATTGTTGGCAGAAGAGAAAAGGTGTTTATTTACATTTTGGCCAGGATTGTGTACCTGCAAAGAGAACAAGCCTTTCCGACGGTTACGGTTGGAGGTGTAGAAGTGTAACATGTCGTCGATGGACCTCCATTAGGATTGGGACGTTCTTCTCAAAATCCCGACTAACCATAGCGTGTATAATAAAAATAATATACTTATGGGCGTTCAAGATGGCATCTACAAAAAATCTCCATCGCGAATGTGGGTTACGTTCTCGCCACACAATCGTGGATTGGAAAATTTTCCTTCATGATATATGCAGGGATTATTTTCTTAGGAATCCCCAGCAGATTGGAGGCTCAGGCCATACGGTAGAAATCGACGAGTCCGTTTTTAACCGCCGGCAGACTTGTGACACCGGTCTGGGTCTTCGGTGGATACGACCCCGCCGAAAAGGAGGGTTTCTTGGTCACTGTACCAAATAGGAAGGCCGAAACCCTCCTTCCACTAATAAATAAAAAGGGGTTTGTATTACTGTACACATAGATTCGAAAAAGTTGTCAAAAAACAAATATATAACAAATATATCAAAGGCAAGATCAGTTACTTTTCTACAAATACTTGTTTGTGGCGAAAAAAATGTACAAATAATCCTTGTTCCTGCCCCCACTTTTTTACGTTAAAAATTGAAAAAAAAAAAGTTAACAAAAAAAAACTTTTTTTATATGTATTTATTTTCAAAACAGAAAACAATTTCAAACAATAATAATTAAAAAAACAAAACAAAACATAAATGAACGGTAGGTTTTTGCTTTTTATTTATCTAATTTTTTTATGTTTCTACATTTTACAATTTCAATGTACAGTTATTTTGTTGTAGCGTTGTTATAATTTTATCGCCAACGCTCGGTTTTATCCGGCTGTTGACGTCATGCACCAGACAAAGCCGAGTAAATGCTGAGTTACGTCTGGTTCGTTAAATGCACAAGTACCCCATTCTTTTATAGGCCATTCTTTTATAGACTATTCTTTTATAGACCATTCTTTTATAGACCATTCTTTATAGACCATTCTTTTATAGACTATTCTTTTATAGACCATTCTTTTATAGACCATTCTTTTATAGACCATTCTTTATAGACCATTCTTTTATAGACTATTCTTTTATAGACCATTCTTTTATAGACCATTCTTTTATAGACCATTCTTTATAGACCATTCTTTTATAGACTATTCTTTTATAGACCATTCTTTTATAGACCATTCTTTTATAGACCATTCTTTTATAGACCATTCTTTCATAGACCATTCTTTTATAGGCCATTCTTTTATAGACCATTCTTTTATAGGCCATTCTTTATATACCATTCTTTTATAAGCCATTCTTTTATAGACAATTCTATTATAGACCATTCTTTTATTGACCATTCTTTTATAGACCATTCTTTTATAGACCATTCTTTTATAGACCATTTTTTATAGGCCATTCTTTTATAGACCATTCTTTTATAGGCCATTCTTTTATAGACCATTCTTTTACAGGCCATTCTTTTATAGACCATTCTTTTATAGGCAATTCTTTTATTGACCATTCTTTTATAGACCATTCTTTTATAGACCATTTTTTTATAGGCCATTCTTTTATAGACCATTCTTTTATAGACCATTCTTTTATAGGCCATTCTTTTATAGACCATTCTTTTATAGACCATTCTTTTACAGGACATTCTTTTATAGACCATTCTTTTATAGACCATTCTTTTATAGGCCATTCTTTTATAGACCATTCTTTTATAGACCATTCTTTTATAGACCATTCTTTTATAGGCCATTCTTTTATAGACCATTCTTTTATAGGCCATTCTTTTATAGGCAATTATTTTATAGGCCATTCTTTTATAGACCATTCTTTTATAGGCCATTCTTTTATAGACCATTCTTTTATAGACCATTCTTTTATAGGCCATTCCTTTATAGACCATTCTTTTATAGACCATTCTTTTACAGGCCATTCTTTTATAGGCCATTCTTTTATAGACCATTCTTTTATAGACCATTCTTTTATAGACCATTCTTTTATAGGCAATTCTTTTATAGACCATTCTTTTATCGACCATTCTTTTAGACGCCATTATTTTATAGACCATTCTTTCATAGACCATTCTTTTATAGGCCATTCTTTTATAGACCATTCTTTTATGGGCCATTTTTTATAGACTATTTTTTATAGGTCATTCTTTTATAGACCATTCTTTTATAAACCATTCTTTTATAGACCATTCTTTTATAGGCCATTCTTTTATAGACCATTCTTTTATAGGCCATTCTTTTATAGACCATTCTTTTCTAGACTATTCTTTTATAGGCCATTCTTTTATAGGCGATTCTTTTATAGACCATTCTTTTATAGGCAATTCTTTTATAGACCATTCTTTTATAGGCCATTCTTTTATAGGCCATTGTTTTATACGCCATTCTTTTATAGACCATTCTTTTACAGGCCATTCTTTTATAGGCAATTCTTTTATAGACAATTCTATTATAGACCATTCTTTTATAGACCATTCTTTTATAGGCCATTCTTTTATAGGCCATTATTGTATAGGCCATTCTTTTATAGACCATTCTTTTATAGACCATTCTTTTATTGACCATTGTTTTATAGGCCATTCTTTTATAGACCATTCTTTTATAGACCATTCTTTTTTAGGCCATTCTTTTATAGACCATTCTTTTATAGGCCATTCTTTTATAGACCATTCTTTTATAGACCATTCTTTTATAAACCATTCTTTTATAGACCATTCTTTTTTAGGCCATTCTTTTATAGACCATTCTTTTATAGACCATTCTTTTATAGACAATTCTTTTATAGACCATTCTTTTATAGGCCATTATTTAATAGGCCATTCTTTTATAGACCATTCTTTTATAGGCCATTCTTTGATAGGCCATTCTTTTATAGGCCATTCTTTTATACAACAATCTTTAATAGACTATTCTTTTATTGACCATTCTTTTGATAGGCCATTCTTTTACAGACAATTCTTTTATAGACCATTCTTTTATAGACTATTCTTTTATAGACCATTCTTTTATAGGCCATTCTTTTATAGACCATTCTTTTATAGAGACCATTAATTTGTAGGCAATTCTTTTATAGACAATTCTTTTATAGACCATTCCTTTATAGACCATTCTTTTATAGGCCATTCTTTTATAGGCCATTCTTTAATAAACAATTCTTTTATAGACCATTCTGTTATAGGCCATTCTTTTATAGGCCATTCTTTTATAGGCCATTCTTTTATAGACCATTCTTTTATAGGCCATTCTGTTATCGACCATTCTTTTATAGACCATTCTTTTATAGGCCATTCTTTTATAGGCCATTGCTTTATAGACCATTGTTTTATAGACCATTCTTTTATAGACCATTCTTTTATAGGCCATTCTTTTATAGACCATTCTTTTATAGACCATTCTTTTATAGACCATTCTTTTATTGACCATTCTTGTATAGGACATTCTTTTATAGACCATTCTTTTATAGACCATTCTTTTTTAGGCCATTCTTTTATAGACCATTCTTTTATAGGCCATTCTTTTATAGACCATTCTTTTATAGACCATTCTTTTATAGGCCATTCTTTTATAGGCCATTCGTTTATAGACCATTCATTTGTAGGCCATTCTTTTATAGACCATTCTTTTATAGACCATTCTTTTATAGACCATTCTTTTATAGGCCATTCTTTTATAGGCCATTCTTTTATAAACAATTCTTTTATAGACCATTCTTTTATAGGCCATTCTTTTATAGACAATTCTTTTATAGACCATTCTTTTATAGACCATTCTTTTTTAGGCCATTCTTTTATAGGCCATTCTTTTATAGACCATTCTTGTATAGACCATTCTTTTATAGACCATTCTTTTATAGGCCATTCTTTAATAGGCCATTCTTTTATAGACCATTCTTTTATAGGCCATTCTTTTATAGACCATTTTTTATAGACTATTCTTTTATAGGTCATTCTTTTATAGACCATTCTTTTATAGACCATTCGTTTATAGGCCATTCTTTTATAGACCATTCTTTTATAGACTATTCTTTTATAGGCCATTGTTTTATAGACCATTCTTTTAGACGCCATTATTTTATAGACCATTCTTTCATAGACCATTCTTTTATAGGCCATTCTTTTATAGACCATTCTTTTATGGGCCATCTTTTATAGACTATTCTTTTATAGGTAATTCTTTTATAGACCATTCTTTTATAAACAATTCTTTTATAGACCATTCTTTTATAGGCCATTCTTTTATAGACCATTCTTTTATAGGCCATTCTTTTATAGACCATTCTTTTCTAGACTATTCTTTTATAGGCCATTCTTTTATAGGCGATTCTTTTATAGACCATTCTTTTATAGGCAATTCTTTTATAGACCATTCTTTTATAGGCCATTTTTTTATAAGCCATTGTTTTATACGCCATTCTTTTATAGACCATTGTTTTACAGGCCATTCTTTTATAGGCAATTCTTTTATAGACAATTCTATTATAGACCATTCTTTCATAGACCATTCTTTTATAGGCCATTCTTTTATAGGCAATTCTTGTATAGGCCATTCTTTTATAGACCATTCTTTTATAGACCATTCTTTTATTGACCATTGTTTTATAGGCCATTCTTTTATAGACCATTCTTTTATAGACCATTCTTTTTTAGGCCATTCTTTTATAGACCATTCTTTTATAGGCCATTCTTTTATAGACCATTCTTTTATAGACCATTCTTTTATAGACAATTCTTTTATAGACCATTCTTTTATAGGCCATTATTTAATAGGCCATTCTTTTATAGACCATTCTTTTATAGACCATTCTTTTATAGGCCATTCTTTGATAGGCCATTCTTTTATAGACAATTCGTTTTTAGGCCATTCTTTTATACAACATTATTTTATAGACTATTCTTTTATTGACCATTCTTTTGATAGGCCATTTTTTTACAGACCATTCTTTTATAGACCATTCTTTTATAGACTATTCTTTTATAGACCATTCTTTTATAGGCCATTCTTTTATAGACCATTCTTTTATAGAGACCATTAATTTGTAGGCAATTCTTTTATAGACAATTCTTTTATAGACCATTCCTTTATAGACCATTCTTTTATAGGCCATTCTTTTATAGGCCATTCTTTTATAAACAATTCTTTTATAGACCATTCTGTTATAGGCCATTCTTTTATAGGCCATTCTTTTATAGGCCATTCTTTTATAGACCATTCTTTTATAAGCCATTCTGTTATCGACCATTCTTTTATAGACCATTCTTTTATAGGCCATTCTTTTATAGGCCATTGCTTTATAGACCATTGTTTTATAGACCATTCTTTTATAGACCATTCTTTTATAGGCCATTCTTTTATAGACCATTCTTTTATAGACCATTCTTTTATAGACCATTCTTTTATTGACCATTCTTGTATAGGCCATTCTTTTATAGACCATTATTTTATAGACCATTCTTTTATAGACCATTCTTTTATAGGCCATTCTTTTATAGGCCATTCTTTTAAAAACAATTCTTTTATAGACCATTCTTTTATAGGCCATTCTTTTATAGACAATTCTTTTATAGACCATTCTTTTATAGACCATTCTTTTTTAGGCCATTCTTTTATAGGCCATTCTTTTATAGACCATTCTTGTATAGACCATTCTTTTATAGACCATTCTTTTATAGGCCATTCTTTAATAGGCCATTCTTTTATTGACTATTCTTTTATAGGCCATTCTTTTATAGACCATTTTTTTATAGACTATTCTTTTATAGGCCATTCTTTTATAGACCATTCTTTTATAGACCATTCGTTTATAGGCCATTCTTTTATAGACAATTCTTTTATAGACTATTCTTTTATAGACCATTCTTTTATAGACCATTCTTTTAGACGCCATTATTTTATAGACCATTCTTTCATAGACCATTCTTTTATAGGCCATTCTTTTATAGACCATTCTTTTATGGGCCATCTTTTATAGACTATTCTTTTATAGGTCATTCTTTTATAGACCATTCTTTTATAAACCATTCTTTTATAGGCCATTCTTTGATAGGCCATTCTTTTATAGACAATTCTTTTTTAGGCCATTCTTTTATACAACATTATTTTATAGACTATTCTTTTATTGACCATTCTTTTGATAGGCCATTCTTTTACAGACCATTCTTTTATAGACCATTCTTTTATAGACTATTCTTTTATAGACCATTCTTTTATAGGCCATTCTTTTATAGACCATTCTTTTATAGAGACCATTAATTTGTAGGCAATTCTTTTATAGACAATTCTTTTATAGACCATTCCTTTATAGACCATTCTTTTATAGGCCATTCTTTTATAGGCCATTCTTTTATAAACAATTCTTTTATAGACCATTCTGTTATAGGCCATTCTTTTATAGGCCATTCTTTTATAGGCCATTCTTTTATAGACCATTCTTTTATAGGCCATTCTGTTATCGACCATTCTTTTATAGACCATTCTTTTATAGACCATTCTTTTATAGGCCATTGCTTTATAGACCATTGTTTTATAGACCATTCTTTTATAGACCATTCTTTTATAGGCCATTCTTTTATAGACCATTCTTTTATAGACCTTTCTTTTATAGACCATTCTTTTATTGACCATTCTTGTATAGGCCATTCTTTTATAGACCATTATTTTATAGACCATTCTTTTTTAGGCCATTCTTTTATAGACCATTCTTTTATAGGCCATTCTTTTATAGACCATTCTTATATAGACCATTCTTTTATAGGCCATTCTTTTATAGGCCATTCGTTTATAGACCATTCATTTGTAGGCCATTCTTTTATAGACCATTCTTTTATAGACCATTCTTTTATAGACCATTCTTTTATAGGCCATTCTTTTATAGGCCATTCTTTTAAAAACAATTCTTTTAAAGACCATTCTTTTATAGGCCATTCTTTTATAGACAATTCTTTTATAGACCATTCTTTTATAGACCATTCTTTTTTAGGCCATTCTTTTATAGGCCATTCTTTTATAGACCATTCTTGTATAGACCATTCTTTTATAGACCATTCTTTTATAGGCCATTCTTTAATAGGCCATTCTTTTATTGACTATTCTTTTATAGGCCATTCTTTTATAGACCATTTTTGTATAGACTATTCTTTTATAGGCCATTCTTTTATAGACCATTCTTTTATAGACCATTCTGTTATAGGCCATTCTTTTATAGACAATTCTTTTATAGACTATTCTTTTATAGACCATTCTTTTATAGACCATTCTTTTAGAGGCCATTATTTTATAGACCATTCTTTCATAGACCATTCTTTTATAGGCCATTCTTTTATAGACCATTCTTTTATGGGCCATCTTTTATAGACTATTCTTTTATAGCTCATTCTTTTATAGACCATTCTTTTATAAACCATTCTTTTATAGACCATTCTTTTATAGGCCATTCTTTTATAGACCATTCTTTTATAGGCCATTCTTTTATAGACCATTCTTTTCTAGACTATTCTTTTATAGGCAATTCTTTTATAGATCATTCTTTTATAGGCCATTCTTTTATAGGCCATTGTTTTATACGCCATTCTATTATAGACCATTCTTTTACAGGCCATTCTTTTATAGGCAATTCTTTTATAGACAATTCTATTATAGACCATTCTTTTATAGACCATTCTTTTATAGGCCATTCTTTTATAGGCCATTCTTGTATAGGCCATTCTTTTATAGACCATTCTTTTATAGACCATTCTTTTATTGACCATTGTTTTATAGGCCATTCTTTTATAGACCATTCTTTTATAGACCATTCTTTTTTAGGCCATTCTTTTATAGACCATTCTTTTATAGGCCATTCTTTTATAGACCATTCTTTTATAGACCATTCTTTTATAAACCATTCTTTTATAGACCATTCTTTTTTAGGCCATTCTTTTATAGACCATTCTTTTATAGACCATTCTTTTATAGACAATTCTTTTATAGACCATTCTTTTATAGGCCATTATTTAATAGGCCATTCTTTTATAGACCATTCTTTTATAGACCATTCTTTTATAGGCCATTCTTTGATAGGCCATTCTTTTATAGACAATTCTTTTTTAGGCCATTCTTTTATACAACATTATTTTATAGACTATTCTTTTATTGACCATTGTTTTGATAGGCCATTCTTTTACAGACTATTCTTTTATTGACCATTCTTGTATAGACTATTCTTTTATAGACCATTCTTTTATAGGCCATTCTTTTATAGACCATCCTTTATAGAGACCATTAATTTGTAGGCAATTCTTTTATAGACAATTCTTTTATAGACCATTCCTTTATAGACCATTCTTTTATAGGCCATTCTTTTATAGGCAATTCTTTTATAAACAATTCTTTTATAGACCATTCTGTTATAGGCCATTCTTTTATAGGCCATTCTTTTATAGGCCATTCTTTTATAGACCATTCTTTTATAGGCCATTCTGTTATCGACCATTCTTTTATAGACCATTCTTTTATAGGCCATTCTTTTATAGGCCATTGCTTTATAGACCATTGTTTTATAGACCATTCTTTTATAGACCATTCTTTTATAGGCCATTCTTTTATAGACCATTCTTTTATAGACCATTCTTTTATAGACCATTCTTTTATTGACCATTCTTGTATAGGCCATTCTTTTATAGACCATTCTTTTATAGACCATTCTTTTTTAGGCCATTCTTTTATAGACCATTCTTTTATAGGCCATTCTTTTATAGACTATTCTTTTATAGACCATTCTTTTATAGGCCATTCTTTTATAGGCCATTCTTTTATAGACAATTCATTTGTAGGCCATTCTTTTATAGACCATTCTTTTATAGACCATTCTTTTATAGACCATTCTTTTATAGGCCATTCTTTTATAAACAATTCTTTTATAGACCATTCTTTTATAGGCCATTCTTTTATAGACAATTCTTTTATAGACCATTCTTTTATAGACCATTCTTTTTTAGGCCATTCTTTTATAGGCCATTCTTTTATAGACCATTCTTGTATAGACCATTCTTTTATAGACCATTCTTTTATAGGCCATTCTTTAATAGGCCATTCTTTTATAGACCATTCTTTTATAGGCCATTCTTTTATAGGCCATTCTTTTATAGACAATTCTTTTTTAGGCCATTCTTTTATAGAACATTATTTTATAGACCATTCTTTTATTGACCATTCTTTTATAGGCCATTCTTTTACAGACCATTCTTTTATAGACCATTCTGTTAAAGACCATTCTTTTATAGGCCATTCTTTTACAGGCCATTCTTTTATAGACCATTCATTTGTAGGCCATTCTTTTATAGACAATTCTTTTATAGACCATTCTTTTTTAGGCCATTCTTTTATAGACTATTCTTTTATAGGCCATTCTTTTATAGACCATTCTTTTATAGACCATTCTTGTATAGACTATTCTTTTATAGGCCATACTTTTATAGACCATTCTTTTATAGACCAGTCTTTTATAGACCATTCTTTTATAGGCCATTCTTTTATAGAGCATTCTTTTATAGACCATTCTTTTATAGGCCATTCGTTTATAGACCATTCTTTTATAGACAATTCTTTTATAGACCATTCTTTTATAGGCCATTCTTTTATAAACCATTCTTTTATAGACCATTCTTTTATAGACTATTCTTTTATAGGCCATTCTTTTATAGACCATTCTTTTATAGACCATTCGTTTATAGGCCATTCTTTTATAGACCATTCTTTTATAGACTATTCTTTTATAGACCATTCTTTTATAGACCATTCTTTTATAGGCAATTCTTTTATAGGCTATTCTTTTATAGACCATTCTTTTATAGACAATTCGTTTATAGGCCATTCTTTTATAGACCATTCTTTTATAGACCATTCTTTTACAGGCCATACTTTTATAGACCATTCTTTATTAAAGCAGTCTTTTATAGACCATTCTTTTATAGGCCATTCTTTTATAGAGCATTCTTTTATAGACCATTCTTTTATAGGCCATTCTTTTATAGACCATTCTTTTATAGACAATTCTTTTATAGACCATTCTTTTATAGGCCATTCTTTTATAGACCATTCTTTTATAGACCATTCTTTTATATGCCATTCTTTTATAGACCATTCTTTTATAGACTATTCTTTTATAGACCATTCTTTTATAGACCATTCTTTTATAGACCATTCGTTTATAGGCCATACTTTTATAGACAATTCATTTATAGACTATTCTTTTATAGACTATTCTTTTATAGACCATTCTTTTAGACGCCATTATTTTATAGACCATTCTTTCATAGACCATTCTTTTATAGGCCATTCTTTTATAGACCATTCTCTTATGGGCCATCTTTTATAGACTATTCTTTTATAGGCCATTCTTTTATAGACCATTCTTTTATAAACCATTCTTTTATAGACCATTCTTTTATAGGCCATTCTTTTATAGACCATTCTTTTATAGGCCATTCTTTTATAGACCATTCTTTTATAGACCATTCTTTTATTGACCATTGTTTTATAGGCCATTCTTTTATAGACCATTCTTTTATAGACCATTCTTTTTTAGGCCATTCTTTTATAGACCATTCTTTTGTAGGCCATTCTTTTATAGACCATTCTTTTATAGACCATTCTTTTATAGACCATTCTTTTATAGACCATTCTTTTATAGACCATTCTTTTATAGGCCATTCTTTTATAGGCCATTCTTGTATAGGCCATTCTTTTATAGACCATTCTTTTATAGACCATTCTTTTATTGACCATTGTTTTATAGGCCATTCTTTTATAGACCATTCTTTTATAGACCATTCTTTTTTAGGCCATTCTTTTATAGACCATTCTTTTATAGGCCATTCTTTTATAGACCATTCTTTTATAGACCATTCTTTTATAGACCATTCTTTTATAGACCATTCTTTTTTAGGCCATTCTTTTATAGACCATTCTTTTATAGACCATTCTTTTATAGACAATTCTTTTATAGACCATTCTTTTATAGGCCATTATTTAATAGGCCATTCTTTTATAGACCATTCTTTTATAGACCATTCTTTTATAGGCCATTCTTGGATAGGCCATTCTTTTATAGACAATTCTTTTTTAGGCCATTCTTTTATACAACATTATTGTATAGACCATTCTTTTATTGACCATTCTTTTATAGGCCATTCTTTTACAGACCATTCTTTTACAGACCATTCTTTTATAGACTATTCTTTTATAGACCATTCTTTTATAGGCCATTCTTTTATACACCATTCTTTTATAGAGACCATTCATTTGTAGGCAATTCTTTTATAGACAATTCTTTTATAGACCATTCCTTTATAGGCCATTCTTTTATAAGCCATTCTTTTATAGGCCATTCTTTTATAAACAATTCTTTTATAGACCATTCTGTTATAGGCCATTCTTTTATAGGCCATTCTTTTATAGGCCATTCTTTTATAGACCATTCTTTTATAGGCCATTCTGTTATCGACCATTCTTTTATAGACCATTCTTTTATAGGCCATTCTTTTATAGGCCATTGCTTTATAGACCATTGTTTTATAGACCATTCTTTTATAGACCATTCTTTTATAGGCCATTCTTTTATAGACCATTCTTTTATAGACCATTCTTTTATAGACCATTCTTTTATTGACCATTTTTTATAGGCCATTCTTTTATAGACCATTCTTTTATAGACCATTCTTTTTTAGGCCATTCTTTTATAGACCATTCTTTTATAGGCCATTCTTTTATAGACCATTCTTTTATAGACCATTCTTTTATAGGCCATTCTTTAATAGGCCATTCTTTTATAGACCATTCATTTGTAGGCAATTCTTTTATAGACCATTCTTTTATAGACCATTCTTTTATAGGCCATTCTTTTATAGGCCATTCTTTTATAAACAATTCTTTTATAGACCATTCTTTTATAGGCCATTCTTTTATAGACAATTCTTTTATAGACCATTCTTTTATAGACCATTGTTTTTTAGGCCATTTTTTTATAGGCCATTCTTTTATAGACCATTCTTGTATAGACCATTCTTTTATAGACCATTCTTTTATTGGCCATTCTTTAATAGGCCATTCTTTTATAGACCATTCTTTTATAGACCATTCTTTTATAGGCCATTCTTTTTTAGGCCATTCTTTTATAGACTATTCTTTTATAGGCCATTCTTTTATAGACCATTCTTTTATTGACCATTCTTGTATAGACCATTCTTTTATAGGCCATTCTTTTATAGACCATTCTTTTATAGACCATTCTTTTATAGACCATTCTTTAATAGGCCATTCTTTTATGGGCCATCTTTTATAGACTATTCTTTATAGACTACTCTTTTATTGGCCATTCTTTTATTGACCATTCTTTTATAGACCATTCATTGTTAGACCATTCTTTTATAGACCATTCTTTCCTAGACCATTCTTTTACGGGCCATTCTTTTATAGACCATTCTTTTATAGACCATTCTTTTATAGACCATTCTTTTATAGACCATTCTTTTATAGGCCATTCTTTTATAGACCATTCTTTTATAGACCATTCTTTTATAGACCATTCTTTTATAGGCCATTCTTTTAGAGACCATTCTTTTATAGACCATTCTTTTATAGACAATTCTTTTATAGACCATTCTTTCATAGACCGTTCTTTTACGGGCCATTCTTTTATAGACCATTATTTATAGACCATTCTTTTATTGACCATTCTTTTATAGGCCATTCTGTTGTAGACTATTCTTTTATAGACCATTCTTTTATAGGCCATTCTTTTACAGACCACTCTTTTATAGACCATTCTTTTATAGACCATTCTTTCATAGACCATTCTATTATAGGCCATTCTTTTATAGACCATTCTTTTATAGGTCATTCTTTTATAGGCTATTCTTTTATAGACCATTCTTTTATAGACAATTCGTTTATAGGCCATTCTTTTATAGACCATTCTTTTATAGACCATTCTTTTACAGGCCATACTTTTATAGATCATTCTTTCATAGACCAGTCTTTTATAGACCATTCTTTTATAGGCCATCCTTTTATAGAGCATTCTTTTATAGACCATTCTTTTATAGGCCATTCTTTTATAGACCATTCTTTTATAGACAATTCTTTTATAGACCATTCTTTTATAGGCAATTCTTTTATAGACCATTCTTTTATAGACCATTCTTTTATAGGCCATTCTTTTATAGACCATTTTTTTATAGACTATTCTTTTATAGGCCATTCTTTTATAGACCATTCTTTTATAGACCATTCGTTTATAGGCCATTCTTTTATAGACAATTCTTTTATAGACTATTCTTTTATAGACCATTCTTTTATAGACCATTCTTTTAGACGCAATTATTTTATAGACCATTCTTTCATAGACCATTCTTTTATAGGCCATTCTTTTATAGACCATTCTTTTATTAGCCATCTTTTATAGACTATTCTTTTATGGGTCATTCTTTTATAGACCATTCTTTTATAAACCATTCTTTTATAGACCATTCTTTTATAGGCCATTCTTTTATAGACCATTCTTTTATAGGCCATTCTTTTATAGACCATTCTTTTCTAGACTATTCTTTTATAGGCCATTCTTTTATAGGCGATTCTTTTATAGACCATTCTTTTATAGGCAATTCTTTTATAGACCATTCTTTTATAGGCCATTCTTTTATAGGCCATTGTTTTATACGCCATTCTTTTATAGACCATTCTTTTACAGGCCATTCTTTTATAGGCAATTCTTTTATAGACAATTCTATTATAGACCATTCTTTTATAGACCATTCTTTTATAGGCCATTCTTTTATAGGCCATTCTTGTATAGGCCATTCTTTTATAGACCATTCTTTTATAGACCATTCTTTTATTGACCATTGTTTTATAGGCCATTCTTTTATAGACCATTCTTTTAAAGACCATTCTTTTTTAGGCCATTCTTTTATAGACCATTCTTTTATAGGCCATTCTTTTATAGACCATTCTTTTATAGACCATTCTTTTATAAACCATTCTTTTATAGACCATTCTTTTTTAGGCCATTCTTTTATAGACCATTCTTTTATAGACCATTCTTTTATAGACAATTCTTTTATAGACCATTCTTTTATAGGCCATTCTTTTATAGGCCATTCTTTTACAGACCATTCATTTGTAGGCCATTCTTTTATAGACCATTCTTTTATAGACCATTCTTTTATAGATCATTCTTTTACAGACCATTCTTTTATAGACCATTCTTTTATAGATCATTCTTTTACAGACCATTCTTTTATAGACCATTCTTTTATAGACCATTCTTTTACAGACCATTCTTTTATAGGCCATTCTTTTATAGACCATTCTTTTATAGACCATTCATTTGTAGGCCATTCTTTTATAGATCATTCTTTTATAGACCATTCTTTTATAGACCATTCTTTTATTGACCATTCTTTTACAGACCATTCTTTTATAGACCATTCTTTTATAGATCATTCTTTTACAGACCATTCTTTTATAGACCATTCTTTTACAGATCGTTCTTGTACAGACCATTCTTTTATAGACCATTCTTTTATAGACCATTCTTTTACAGACCATTCTTTTATAGACCATTCTTTTATAGATCATTCTTTTATAGATCATTCTTTTATAGATCATTCTTTTATAGATCATTCTTTTATAGATCATTCTTTTACAGATCATTCTTTTACGGACCATTCTTTTATAGACCATTCTTTTATAGACCATTCTTTTATAGGCCATTCTTTTATAGACCATTCTTTTATAGACACTTCATTTGTAGGCCATTCTTTTATAGACAATTCTTTTTTAGACCATTCTTTTATAGACCATTCTTTTATAGGCCATTCTTTTATAGGCCATTCTTTAATAAACAATTCTTTTATAGACCATTCTTTTATAGGCCATTCTTTTATAGGCCATGCTTTTATGGGCCATTCTTTTATAGACCAATATTTTATAGGCCATTCTTTTATAGGCCATTCTTTTATACACAATTCTTTTTTAGGCCATTCTTTTATAGACCATTCTTTTATAGACCATTCTTTTATTGACCATCCTTTTATAGGCCATTCTTTTATAGACCATTCTTTTATAGACCATTCTTTTATAGACCATTCTTTTATAGACCATTCTTTTTTAGGCCATTCTTTTATAGACTATTCTTTGATAGACCATTCTTTTATAGGCCATTCCTTTACAGACCACTCTTTTATAGACCATTCTTTTATAGACCATTCTTTCATAGACCATTCTTTTATAGGCAATTCTTTTATAGACCATTCTTTTATAGGCCATTCTTTTATAGGCCATTCTTTTATAGACAATTCTTTTATAGACAATTCGTTTATAGGCCATTCTTTTATAGACCATTCTTTTATAGACCATTCTTTTATAGACTATTCTTTGATAGACCATTCTTTTATAGGCCATTCCTTTACAGACAACTCTTTTATAGACCATTCTTTTATAGACCATTCTTTCATAGACCATTCTTTTATAGGCCATTCTTTTATAGACTATTCTTTTATAGGCCATTCTTTTATAGGCCATTCTTTTATAGACAATTCTTTTATAGACAATTCGTTTATAGGCCATTCTTTTATAGACCATTCTTTTATAGACCATTCTTTTAAAGGCCATACTTTTATAGACCATTCGTTTATAGACCATTCTTTTATAGACCATTACTTTATAGGCCATTCTTTTATAGACCATTCTTTTTAAGGCCATTCTTTTATAGACCATTCTTGTATAGGCCATTCTTTTATAGACAATTCTTTTATAGACCATTCTTTTATAGACCATTCTTTTATAGGCCATTCTTATATAGGCCATTCTATTATAGACCATTCTTTTATAGACCATTCTTTTATAGGCCATTCTAGTATAGGCCATTCTTTTATAAACAATTCTTTTATAGACTATTCTTTTATAGGCCATTGTTTTATAGACAATTCTTTTATAGACCATTTTTCATAGAACATTCTTTTTTAGGCCATTCTTTTATAGGCCATTCTTTTATAGACAATTCTTGTATAGACCATTCTTTTATAGACCATTCTTTTATAGGCGATTCTTTAATAGGCCATTCTTTTATAGACCATTCTTTTATAGACCATTCTTTTATAGGCCATTCTTTTATAGGCCATTCTTTTATAGACAATTCTTTTTTAGGCCATTCTTTTATAGACCATTCTTTTATAGGCCATTCTTTTATAGACCATTCTTTTATAGACCATTCTTTTATAGACCATTCTTTTATAGGCCATTCTTTTATAGGCCATTCTTTTATAGACGATTCTTTTATAGACCATTCATTTGTAGGCCATTCTTTTATAGACAATTCTTTTTTAGACCATTCTTTTATAGACCATTCTTTTATAGGCCATTCTTTTAGACGCCATTATTTTATAGACCATTCTTTCATAGACCATTCTTTTATAGTCCATTCTTTTATAGACCATTATTTTATGGGCCATCTTTTGTAGACTATTCTTTTATAGGCCATTCTTTTATAGACCATTCTTTTATAGACCATTCTTTTATAGGCCATTCTTTTGTAGACCATTCCTTTATAGGCCATTCTTTTATCGACCATTCTTTTATAGGCCATTCTTTTATCGACCATTCTTTTATAGACCATTCTTTTATAGACCATTCTTTTATAGACCATTCTTTTATAGGCCATTCTTTTATAGACCATTCTTTTATAGGCCACTCTTTTAGAAACGATTCTTTTATAGACCATTCTTTTATAGACCATTCTTTTATAGGCCATTCTTTTATAGGCAATTCTTTTTTAGACCATTCTTTTATAGACCATTCGTTTATAGACCATTCTTTTATAGGCCATTCTTTTATAGGCCATTCTTTTATAGACCATTCTTTTATAGGCCATTCTTTTATAGACTATTCTTTTATAGACCATTCTTTTATAGGCCATTCTTTTACAGACCATTCTATTATAGACCATTCTTTTATAGACCATTCTTTCATAGACCATTCTTTTATAGGCCATTCTTTTATAGACCATTCTTTTATAGGCCATTTTTTATAGGCTATACTTTTATAGACCATTCTTTTATAGACAATTCATTTATAGGCCATTCTTTTATAGACCATTCTTTTATAGACCATTCTTTTATAGGCCATACTTTTACAGACCATTCTTTTATAGACCAGTCTTTTATAGACCATTCTTTTATAGGCCATTCTTTTATAGAGCATTCTTTTATAGACCATTCTTTTATAGGCTGTTATTTTATAGACCATTCTTTTATAGGCCATTGTTTTATAGACCATTCTTTTATAGACCATTCTTGTATAGACCATTCTTTTATAGGCCATTCTTTTATAGAACATTCTTTTATAGACCATTGTTTTATAGACCATTCTTTTATAGACCATTCTTTTATTGACCATTCTTTTATAGGCCATTCTTTTATAGACCATTCTTTTATTGACCATTCTTTTTTAGGTCATTCTTTTATAGACTATTCTTTTATAGGCGATTCTTTTATAGACCATTTTTTTTTAGACCATTCTTGTATATACCATTCTTTTGTAGGCCATTCTTTTATAGACCATTCATTTGTAGGCCATTCTTTTATAGACAATTCTTTTATAGACCATTCTTTTATAGACAATTCTTTTATAGGCCATTCTTTTATAAACAATTCTTTTATAGACCATTCTGTTATAGGCCATTCTTTTATAGGCCATTTTTTATAGGCCATTCTTTTATAGACCATTCTTTTATAGATCATTCTTTTATAGACCATTCTTGTATAGGCCATTCTGTTATCGAACATTCTTTTATAGACCATTCTTTTATAGGCCATTCTTTTATAGGCCATTGTTTTATAGACCATTCTTTTATAGACCATTCTTTTAAAGGCCATTCTTTTATAGACCATTCTTTTATAGACCATTCTTTTTTTGGCATTTCTTTTATAGACCATTCTTTTATAGACCATTCTTTTATAGACCATTCTTTTATAGACAATTCTTTTATAGACCATTCTTTTTAAGGCCATTCTTGTATAGACCATTCTTTTATAGACCATTCTTTTATAGACCATTCTTTTATGTGCCATTCTTTTATAGGCCATTCTTTTATAGACAATGCTTTTATAGACCATTCTTTTATAGGCCATTCTTTTATGGGCCATTCTTTTATAGACCATTCTTTTATAGGCCATTCTTTTATAGACCATTCTTTTATAGACCATTCTTTTATTGACCATTCTTTTATAGGCCATTCTTTTATAGACCATTCTTTTACAGACCATTCTTTTATAGGCCATTCTTGTATAGGCCATTCTTTTATAAACAATTCTTTTATAGACTATTCTTTTATAGGCCATTGTTTTATAGACAATTCTGTTATAGACCATTTTTCATAGAACATTCTTTTTTAGGCCATTCTTTTATAGGCCATTCTTTTATAGACCATTCTTGTATAGACCATTCTTTTATAGACCATTCTTTTATTGACCATTCTTTTTTAGGTCATTCTTTTATAGACTATTCTTTTATAGGCGATTCTTTTATAGACCATTTTTTTTTAGACCATTCTTGTATATACCATTCTTTTGTAGGCCATTCTTTTATAGACCATTCATTTGTAGGCCATTCTTTTATAGACAATTCTTTTATAGACCATTCTTTTATAGACAATTCTTTTATAGGCCATTCTTTTATAAACAATTCTTTTATAGACCATTCTGTTATAGGCCATTCGTTTTTAGGCCATTCTTTTATACAACATTATTTTATAGACTATTCTTTTATTGACCATTCTTTTGATAGGCCATTTTTTTACAGACCATTCTTTTATAGACCATTCTTTTATAGACTATTCTTTTATAGACCATTCTTTTATAGGCCATTCTTTTATAGACCATTCTTTTATAGAGACCATTAATTTGTAGGCAATTCTTTTATAGACAATTCTTTTATAGACCATTCCTTTATAGACCATTCTTTTATAGGCCATTCTTTTATAGGCCATTCTTTTATAAACAATTCTTTTATAGACCATTCTGTTATAGGCCATTCTTTTATAGGCCATTCTTTTATAGGCCATTCTTTTATAGACCATTCTTTTATAAGCCATTCTGTTATCGACCATTCTTTTATAGACCATTCTTTTATAGGCCATTCTTTTATAGGCCATTGCTTTATAGACCATTGTTTTATAGACCATTCTTTTATAGACCATTCTTTTATAGGCCATTCTTTTATAGACCATTCTTTTATAGACCATTCTTTTATAGACCATTCTTTTATTGACCATTCTTGTATAGGCCATTCTTTTATAGACCATTATTTTATAGACCATTCTTTTATAGACCATTCTTTTATAGGCCATTCTTTTATAGGCCATTCTTTTAAAAACAATTCTTTTATAGACCATTCTTTTATAGGCCATTCTTTTATAGACAATTCTTTTATAGACCATTCTTTTATAGACCATTCTTTTTTAGGCCATTCTTTTATAGGCCATTCTTTTATAGACCATTCTTGTATAGACCATTCTTTTATAGACCATTCTTTTATAGGCCATTCTTTAATAGGCCATTCTTTTATTGACTATTCTTTTATAGGCCATTCTTTTATAGACCATTTTTTTATAGACTATTCTTTTATAGGCCATTCTTTTATAGACCATTCTTTTATAGACCATTCGTTTATAGGCCATTCTTTTATAGACAATTCTTTTATAGACTATTCTTTTATAGACCATTCTTTTATAGACCATTCTTTTAGACGCCATTATTTTATAGACCATTCTTTCATAGACCATTCTTTTATAGGCCATTCTTTTATAGACCATTCTTTTATGGGCCATCTTTTATAGACTATTCTTTTATAGGTCATTCTTTTATAGACCATTCTTTTATAAACCATTCTTTTATAGGCCATTCTTTGATAGGCCATTCTTTTATAGACAATTCTTTTTTAGGCCATTCTTTTATACAACATTATTTTATAGACTATTCTTTTATTGACCATTCTTTTGATAGGCCATTCTTTTACAGACCATTCTTTTATAGACCATTCTTTTATAGACTATTCTTTTATAGACCATTCTTTTATAGGCCATTCTTTTATAGACCATTCTTTTATAGAGACCATTAATTTGTAGGCAATTCTTTTATAGACAATTCTTTTATAGACCATTCCTTTATAGACCATTCTTTTATAGGCCATTCTTTTATAGGCCATTCTTTTATAAACAATTCTTTTATAGACCATTCTGTTATAGGCCATTCTTTTATAGGCCATTCTTTTATAGGCCATTCTTTTATAGACCATTCTTTTATAGGCCATTCTGTTATCGACCATTCTTTTATAGACCATTCTTTTATAGACCATTCTTTTATAGGCCATTGCTTTATAGACCATTGTTTTATAGACCATTCTTTTATAGACCATTCTTTTATAGGCCATTCTTTTATAGACCATTCTTTTATAGACCTTTCTTTTATAGACCATTCTTTTATTGACCATTCTTGTATAGGCCATTCTTTTATAGACCATTATTTTATAGACCATTCTTTTTTAGGCCATTCTTTTATAGACCATTCTTTTATAGGCCATTCTTTTATAGACCATTCTTATATAGACCATTCTTTTATAGGCCATTCTTTTATAGGCCATTCGTTTATAGACCATTCATTTGTAGGCCATTCTTTTATAGACCATTCTTTTATAGACCATTCTTTTATAGACCATTCTTTTATAGGCCATTCTTTTATAGGCCATTCTTTTAAAAACAATTCTTTTAAAGACCATTCTTTTATAGGCCATTCTTTTATAGACAATTCTTTTATAGACCATTCTTTTATAGACCATTCTTTTTTAGGCCATTCTTTTATAGGCCATTCTTTTATAGACCATTCTTGTATAGACCATTCTTTTATAGACCATTCTTTTATAGGCCATTCTTTAATAGGCCATTCTTTTATTGACTATTCTTTTATAGGCCATTCTTTTATAGACCATTTTTGTATAGACTATTCTTTTATAGGCCATTCTTTTATAGACCATTCTTTTATAGACCATTCTGTTATAGGCCATTCTTTTATAGACAATTCTTTTATAGACTATTCTTTTATAGACCATTCTTTTATAGACCATTCTTTTAGAGGCCATTATTTTATAGACCATTCTTTCATAGACCATTCTTTTATAGGCCATTCTTTTATAGACCATTCTTTTATGGGCCATCTTTTATAGACTATTCTTTTATAGCTCATTCTTTTATAGACCATTCTTTTATAAACCATTCTTTTATAGACCATTCTTTTATAGGCCATTCTTTTATAGACCATTCTTTTATAGGCCATTCTTTTATAGACCATTCTTTTCTAGACTATTCTTTTATAGGCAATTCTTTTATAGATCATTCTTTTATAGGCCATTCTTTTATAGGCCATTGTTTTATACGCCATTCTATTATAGACCATTCTTTTACAGGCCATTCTTTTATAGGCAATTCTTTTATAGACAATTCTATTATAGACCATTCTTTTATAGACCATTCTTTTATAGGCCATTCTTTTATAGGCCATTCTTGTATAGGCCATTCTTTTATAGACCATTCTTTTATAGACCATTCTTTTATTGACCATTGTTTTATAGGCCATTCTTTTATAGACCATTCTTTTATAGACCATTCTTTTTTAGGCCATTCTTTTATAGACCATTCTTTTATAGGCCATTCTTTTATAGACCATTCTTTTATAGACCATTCTTTTATAAACCATTCTTTTATAGACCATTCTTTTTTAGGCCATTCTTTTATAGACCATTCTTTTATAGACCATTCTTTTATAGACAATTCTTTTATAGACCATTCTTTTATAGGCCATTATTTAATAGGCCATTCTTTTATAGACCATTCTTTTATAGACCATTCTTTTATAGGCCATTCTTTGATAGGCCATTCTTTTATAGACAATTCTTTTTTAGGCCATTCTTTTATACAACATTATTTTATAGACTATTCTTTTATTGACCATTGTTTTGATAGGCCATTCTTTTACAGACTATTCTTTTATTGACCATTCTTGTATAGACTATTCTTTTATAGACCATTCTTTTATAGGCCATTCTTTTATAGACCATCCTTTATAGAGACCATTAATTTGTAGGCAATTCTTTTATAGACAATTCTTTTATAGACCATTCCTTTATAGACCATTCTTTTATAGGCCATTCTTTTATAGGCAATTCTTTTATAAACAATTCTTTTATAGACCATTCTGTTATAGGCCATTCTTTTATAGGCCATTCTTTTATAGGCCATTCTTTTATAGACCATTCTTTTATAGGCCATTCTGTTATCGACCATTCTTTTATAGACCATTCTTTTATAGGCCATTCTTTTATAGGCCATTGCTTTATAGACCATTGTTTTATAGACCATTCTTTTATAGACCATTCTTTTATAGGCCATTCTTTTATAGACCATTCTTTTATAGACCATTCTTTTATAGACCATTCTTTTATTGACCATTCTTGTATAGGCCATTCTTTTATAGACCATTCTTTTATAGACCATTCTTTTTTAGGCCATTCTTTTATAGACCATTCTTTTATAGGCCATTCTTTTATAGACTATTCTTTTATAGACCATTCTTTTATAGGCCATTCTTTTATAGGCCATTCTTTTATAGACAATTCATTTGTAGGCCATTCTTTTATAGACCATTCTTTTATAGACCATTCTTTTATAGACCATTCTTTTATAGGCCATTCTTTTATAAACAATTCTTTTATAGACCATTCTTTTATAGGCCATTCTTTTATAGACAATTCTTTTATAGACCATTCTTTTATAGACCATTCTTTTTTAGGCCATTCTTTTATAGGCCATTCTTTTATAGACCATTCTTGTATAGACCATTCTTTTATAGACCATTCTTTTATAGGCCATTCTTTAATAGGCCATTCTTTTATAGACCATTCTTTTATAGGCCATTCTTTTATAGGCCATTCTTTTATAGACAATTCTTTTTTAGGCCATTCTTTTATAGAACATTATTTTATAGACCATTCTTTTATTGACCATTCTTTTATAGGCCATTCTTTTACAGACCATTCTTTTATAGACCATTCTGTTAAAGACCATTCTTTTATAGGCCATTCTTTTACAGGCCATTCTTTTATAGACCATTCATTTGTAGGCCATTCTTTTATAGACAATTCTTTTATAGACCATTCTTTTTTAGGCCATTCTTTTATAGACTATTCTTTTATAGGCCATTCTTTTATAGACCATTCTTTTATAGACCATTCTTGTATAGACTATTCTTTTATAGGCCATACTTTTATAGACCATTCTTTTATAGACCAGTCTTTTATAGACCATTCTTTTATAGGCCATTCTTTTATAGAGCATTCTTTTATAGACCATTCTTTTATAGGCCATTCGTTTATAGACCATTCTTTTATAGACAATTCTTTTATAGACCATTCTTTTATAGGCCATTCTTTTATAAACCATTCTTTTATAGACCATTCTTTTATAGACTATTCTTTTATAGGCCATTCTTTTATAGACCATTCTTTTATAGACCATTCGTTTATAGGCCATTCTTTTATAGACCATTCTTTTATAGACTATTCTTTTATAGACCATTCTTTTATAGACCATTCTTTTATAGGCAATTCTTTTATAGGCTATTCTTTTATAGACCATTCTTTTATAGACAATTCGTTTATAGGCCATTCTTTTATAGACCATTCTTTTATAGACCATTCTTTTACAGGCCATACTTTTATAGACCATTCTTTATTAAAGCAGTCTTTTATAGACCATTCTTTTATAGGCCATTCTTTTATAGAGCATTCTTTTATAGACCATTCTTTTATAGGCCATTCTTTTATAGACCATTCTTTTATAGACAATTCTTTTATAGACCATTCTTTTATAGGCCATTCTTTTATAGACCATTCTTTTATAGACCATTCTTTTATATGCCATTCTTTTATAGACCATTCTTTTATAGACTATTCTTTTATAGACCATTCTTTTATAGACCATTCTTTTATAGACCATTCGTTTATAGGCCATACTTTTATAGACAATTCATTTATAGACTATTCTTTTATAGACTATTCTTTTATAGACCATTCTTTTAGACGCCATTATTTTATAGACCATTCTTTCATAGACCATTCTTTTATAGGCCATTCTTTTATAGACCATTCTCTTATGGGCCATCTTTTATAGACTATTCTTTTATAGGCCATTCTTTTATAGACCATTCTTTTATAAACCATTCTTTTATAGACCATTCTTTTATAGGCCATTCTTTTATAGACCATTCTTTTATAGGCCATTCTTTTATAGACCATTCTTTTATAGACCATTCTTTTATTGACCATTGTTTTATAGGCCATTCTTTTATAGACCATTCTTTTATAGACCATTCTTTTTTAGGCCATTCTTTTATAGACCATTCTTTTGTAGGCCATTCTTTTATAGACCATTCTTTTATAGACCATTCTTTTATAGACCATTCTTTTATAGACCATTCTTTTATAGACCATTCTTTTATAGGCCATTCTTTTATAGGCCATTCTTGTATAGGCCATTCTTTTATAGACCATTCTTTTATAGACCATTCTTTTATTGACCATTGTTTTATAGGCCATTCTTTTATAGACCATTCTTTTATAGACCATTCTTTTTTAGGCCATTCTTTTATAGACCATTCTTTTATAGGCCATTCTTTTATAGACCATTCTTTTATAGACCATTCTTTTATAGACCATTCTTTTATAGACCATTCTTTTTTAGGCCATTCTTTTATAGACCATTCTTTTATAGACCATTCTTTTATAGACAATTCTTTTATAGACCATTCTTTTATAGGCCATTATTTAATAGGCCATTCTTTTATAGACCATTCTTTTATAGACCATTCTTTTATAGGCCATTCTTGGATAGGCCATTCTTTTATAGACAATTCTTTTTTAGGCCATTCTTTTATACAACATTATTGTATAGACCATTCTTTTATTGACCATTCTTTTATAGGCCATTCTTTTACAGACCATTCTTTTACAGACCATTCTTTTATAGACTATTCTTTTATAGACCATTCTTTTATAGGCCATTCTTTTATACACCATTCTTTTATAGAGACCATTCATTTGTAGGCAATTCTTTTATAGACAATTCTTTTATAGACCATTCCTTTATAGGCCATTCTTTTATAAGCCATTCTTTTATAGGCCATTCTTTTATAAACAATTCTTTTATAGACCATTCTGTTATAGGCCATTCTTTTATAGGCCATTCTTTTATAGGCCATTCTTTTATAGACCATTCTTTTATAGGCCATTCTGTTATCGACCATTCTTTTATAGACCATTCTTTTATAGGCCATTCTTTTATAGGCCATTGCTTTATAGACCATTGTTTTATAGACCATTCTTTTATAGACCATTCTTTTATAGGCCATTCTTTTATAGACCATTCTTTTATAGACCATTCTTTTATAGACCATTCTTTTATTGACCATTTTTTATAGGCCATTCTTTTATAGACCATTCTTTTATAGACCATTCTTTTTTAGGCCATTCTTTTATAGACCATTCTTTTATAGGCCATTCTTTTATAGACCATTCTTTTATAGACCATTCTTTTATAGGCCATTCTTTAATAGGCCATTCTTTTATAGACCATTCATTTGTAGGCAATTCTTTTATAGACCATTCTTTTATAGACCATTCTTTTATAGGCCATTCTTTTATAGGCCATTCTTTTATAAACAATTCTTTTATAGACCATTCTTTTATAGGCCATTCTTTTATAGACAATTCTTTTATAGACCATTCTTTTATAGACCATTGTTTTTTAGGCCATTTTTTTATAGGCCATTCTTTTATAGACCATTCTTGTATAGACCATTCTTTTATAGACCATTCTTTTATTGGCCATTCTTTAATAGGCCATTCTTTTATAGACCATTCTTTTATAGACCATTCTTTTATAGGCCATTCTTTTTTAGGCCATTCTTTTATAGACTATTCTTTTATAGGCCATTCTTTTATAGACCATTCTTTTATTGACCATTCTTGTATAGACCATTCTTTTATAGGCCATTCTTTTATAGACCATTCTTTTATAGACCATTCTTTTATAGACCATTCTTTAATAGGCCATTCTTTTATGGGCCATCTTTTATAGACTATTCTTTATAGACTACTCTTTTATTGGCCATTCTTTTATTGACCATTCTTTTATAGACCATTCATTGTTAGACCATTCTTTTATAGACCATTCTTTCCTAGACCATTCTTTTACGGGCCATTCTTTTATAGACCATTCTTTTATAGACCATTCTTTTATAGACCATTCTTTTATAGACCATTCTTTTATAGGCCATTCTTTTATAGACCATTCTTTTATAGACCATTCTTTTATAGACCATTCTTTTATAGGCCATTCTTTTAGAGACCATTCTTTTATAGACCATTCTTTTATAGACAATTCTTTTATAGACCATTCTTTCATAGACCGTTCTTTTACGGGCCATTCTTTTATAGACCATTATTTATAGACCATTCTTTTATTGACCATTCTTTTATAGGCCATTCTGTTGTAGACTATTCTTTTATAGACCATTCTTTTATAGGCCATTCTTTTACAGACCACTCTTTTATAGACCATTCTTTTATAGACCATTCTTTCATAGACCATTCTATTATAGGCCATTCTTTTATAGACCATTCTTTTATAGGTCATTCTTTTATAGGCTATTCTTTTATAGACCATTCTTTTATAGACAATTCGTTTATAGGCCATTCTTTTATAGACCATTCTTTTATAGACCATTCTTTTACAGGCCATACTTTTATAGATCATTCTTTCATAGACCAGTCTTTTATAGACCATTCTTTTATAGGCCATCCTTTTATAGAGCATTCTTTTATAGACCATTCTTTTATAGGCCATTCTTTTATAGACCATTCTTTTATAGACAATTCTTTTATAGACCATTCTTTTATAGGCAATTCTTTTATAGACCATTCTTTTATAGACCATTCTTTTATAGGCCATTCTTTTATAGACCATTTTTTTATAGACTATTCTTTTATAGGCCATTCTTTTATAGACCATTCTTTTATAGACCATTCGTTTATAGGCCATTCTTTTATAGACAATTCTTTTATAGACTATTCTTTTATAGACCATTCTTTTATAGACCATTCTTTTAGACGCAATTATTTTATAGACCATTCTTTCATAGACCATTCTTTTATAGGCCATTCTTTTATAGACCATTCTTTTATTAGCCATCTTTTATAGACTATTCTTTTATGGGTCATTCTTTTATAGACCATTCTTTTATAAACCATTCTTTTATAGACCATTCTTTTATAGGCCATTCTTTTATAGACCATTCTTTTATAGGCCATTCTTTTATAGACCATTCTTTTCTAGACTATTCTTTTATAGGCCATTCTTTTATAGGCGATTCTTTTATAGACCATTCTTTTATAGGCAATTCTTTTATAGACCATTCTTTTATAGGCCATTCTTTTATAGGCCATTGTTTTATACGCCATTCTTTTATAGACCATTCTTTTACAGGCCATTCTTTTATAGGCAATTCTTTTATAGACAATTCTATTATAGACCATTCTTTTATAGACCATTCTTTTATAGGCCATTCTTTTATAGGCCATTCTTGTATAGGCCATTCTTTTATAGACCATTCTTTTATAGACCATTCTTTTATTGACCATTGTTTTATAGGCCATTCTTTTATAGACCATTCTTTTAAAGACCATTCTTTTTTAGGCCATTCTTTTATAGACCATTCTTTTATAGGCCATTCTTTTATAGACCATTCTTTTATAGACCATTCTTTTATAAACCATTCTTTTATAGACCATTCTTTTTTAGGCCATTCTTTTATAGACCATTCTTTTATAGACCATTCTTTTATAGACAATTCTTTTATAGACCATTCTTTTATAGGCCATTCTTTTATAGGCCATTCTTTTACAGACCATTCATTTGTAGGCCATTCTTTTATAGACCATTCTTTTATAGACCATTCTTTTATAGATCATTCTTTTACAGACCATTCTTTTATAGACCATTCTTTTATAGATCATTCTTTTACAGACCATTCTTTTATAGACCATTCTTTTATAGACCATTCTTTTACAGACCATTCTTTTATAGGCCATTCTTTTATAGACCATTCTTTTATAGACCATTCATTTGTAGGCCATTCTTTTATAGATCATTCTTTTATAGACCATTCTTTTATAGACCATTCTTTTATTGACCATTCTTTTACAGACCATTCTTTTATAGACCATTCTTTTATAGATCATTCTTTTACAGACCATTCTTTTATAGACCATTCTTTTACAGATCGTTCTTGTACAGACCATTCTTTTATAGACCATTCTTTTATAGACCATTCTTTTACAGACCATTCTTTTATAGACCATTCTTTTATAGATCATTCTTTTATAGATCATTCTTTTATAGATCATTCTTTTATAGATCATTCTTTTATAGATCATTCTTTTACAGATCATTCTTTTACGGACCATTCTTTTATAGACCATTCTTTTATAGACCATTCTTTTATAGGCCATTCTTTTATAGACCATTCTTTTATAGACACTTCATTTGTAGGCCATTCTTTTATAGACAATTCTTTTTTAGACCATTCTTTTATAGACCATTCTTTTATAGGCCATTCTTTTATAGGCCATTCTTTAATAAACAATTCTTTTATAGACCATTCTTTTATAGGCCATTCTTTTATAGGCCATGCTTTTATGGGCCATTCTTTTATAGACCAATATTTTATAGGCCATTCTTTTATAGGCCATTCTTTTATACACAATTCTTTTTTAGGCCATTCTTTTATAGACCATTCTTTTATAGACCATTCTTTTATTGACCATCCTTTTATAGGCCATTCTTTTATAGACCATTCTTTTATAGACCATTCTTTTATAGACCATTCTTTTATAGACCATTCTTTTTTAGGCCATTCTTTTATAGACTATTCTTTGATAGACCATTCTTTTATAGGCCATTCCTTTACAGACCACTCTTTTATAGACCATTCTTTTATAGACCATTCTTTCATAGACCATTCTTTTATAGGCAATTCTTTTATAGACCATTCTTTTATAGGCCATTCTTTTATAGGCCATTCTTTTATAGACAATTCTTTTATAGACAATTCGTTTATAGGCCATTCTTTTATAGACCATTCTTTTATAGACCATTCTTTTATAGACTATTCTTTGATAGACCATTCTTTTATAGGCCATTCCTTTACAGACAACTCTTTTATAGACCATTCTTTTATAGACCATTCTTTCATAGACCATTCTTTTATAGGCCATTCTTTTATAGACTATTCTTTTATAGGCCATTCTTTTATAGGCCATTCTTTTATAGACAATTCTTTTATAGACAATTCGTTTATAGGCCATTCTTTTATAGACCATTCTTTTATAGACCATTCTTTTAAAGGCCATACTTTTATAGACCATTCGTTTATAGACCATTCTTTTATAGACCATTACTTTATAGGCCATTCTTTTATAGACCATTCTTTTTAAGGCCATTCTTTTATAGACCATTCTTGTATAGGCCATTCTTTTATAGACAATTCTTTTATAGACCATTCTTTTATAGACCATTCTTTTATAGGCCATTCTTATATAGGCCATTCTATTATAGACCATTCTTTTATAGACCATTCTTTTATAGGCCATTCTAGTATAGGCCATTCTTTTATAAACAATTCTTTTATAGACTATTCTTTTATAGGCCATTGTTTTATAGACAATTCTTTTATAGACCATTTTTCATAGAACATTCTTTTTTAGGCCATTCTTTTATAGGCCATTCTTTTATAGACAATTCTTGTATAGACCATTCTTTTATAGACCATTCTTTTATAGGCGATTCTTTAATAGGCCATTCTTTTATAGACCATTCTTTTATAGACCATTCTTTTATAGGCCATTCTTTTATAGGCCATTCTTTTATAGACAATTCTTTTTTAGGCCATTCTTTTATAGACCATTCTTTTATAGGCCATTCTTTTATAGACCATTCTTTTATAGACCATTCTTTTATAGACCATTCTTTTATAGGCCATTCTTTTATAGGCCATTCTTTTATAGACGATTCTTTTATAGACCATTCATTTGTAGGCCATTCTTTTATAGACAATTCTTTTTTAGACCATTCTTTTATAGACCATTCTTTTATAGGCCATTCTTTTAGACGCCATTATTTTATAGACCATTCTTTCATAGACCATTCTTTTATAGTCCATTCTTTTATAGACCATTATTTTATGGGCCATCTTTTGTAGACTATTCTTTTATAGGCCATTCTTTTATAGACCATTCTTTTATAGACCATTCTTTTATAGGCCATTCTTTTGTAGACCATTCCTTTATAGGCCATTCTTTTATCGACCATTCTTTTATAGGCCATTCTTTTATCGACCATTCTTTTATAGACCATTCTTTTATAGACCATTCTTTTATAGACCATTCTTTTATAGGCCATTCTTTTATAGACCATTCTTTTATAGGCCACTCTTTTAGAAACGATTCTTTTATAGACCATTCTTTTATAGACCATTCTTTTATAGGCCATTCTTTTATAGGCAATTCTTTTTTAGACCATTCTTTTATAGACCATTCGTTTATAGACCATTCTTTTATAGGCCATTCTTTTATAGGCCATTCTTTTATAGACCATTCTTTTATAGGCCATTCTTTTATAGACTATTCTTTTATAGACCATTCTTTTATAGGCCATTCTTTTACAGACCATTCTATTATAGACCATTCTTTTATAGACCATTCTTTCATAGACCATTCTTTTATAGGCCATTCTTTTATAGACCATTCTTTTATAGGCCATTTTTTATAGGCTATACTTTTATAGACCATTCTTTTATAGACAATTCATTTATAGGCCATTCTTTTATAGACCATTCTTTTATAGACCATTCTTTTATAGGCCATACTTTTACAGACCATTCTTTTATAGACCAGTCTTTTATAGACCATTCTTTTATAGGCCATTCTTTTATAGAGCATTCTTTTATAGACCATTCTTTTATAGGCTGTTATTTTATAGACCATTCTTTTATAGGCCATTGTTTTATAGACCATTCTTTTATAGACCATTCTTGTATAGACCATTCTTTTATAGGCCATTCTTTTATAGAACATTCTTTTATAGACCATTGTTTTATAGACCATTCTTTTATAGACCATTCTTTTATTGACCATTCTTTTATAGGCCATTCTTTTATAGACCATTCTTTTATTGACCATTCTTTTTTAGGTCATTCTTTTATAGACTATTCTTTTATAGGCGATTCTTTTATAGACCATTTTTTTTTAGACCATTCTTGTATATACCATTCTTTTGTAGGCCATTCTTTTATAGACCATTCATTTGTAGGCCATTCTTTTATAGACAATTCTTTTATAGACCATTCTTTTATAGACAATTCTTTTATAGGCCATTCTTTTATAAACAATTCTTTTATAGACCATTCTGTTATAGGCCATTCTTTTATAGGCCATTTTTTATAGGCCATTCTTTTATAGACCATTCTTTTATAGATCATTCTTTTATAGACCATTCTTGTATAGGCCATTCTGTTATCGAACATTCTTTTATAGACCATTCTTTTATAGGCCATTCTTTTATAGGCCATTGTTTTATAGACCATTCTTTTATAGACCATTCTTTTAAAGGCCATTCTTTTATAGACCATTCTTTTATAGACCATTCTTTTTTTGGCATTTCTTTTATAGACCATTCTTTTATAGACCATTCTTTTATAGACCATTCTTTTATAGACAATTCTTTTATAGACCATTCTTTTTAAGGCCATTCTTGTATAGACCATTCTTTTATAGACCATTCTTTTATAGACCATTCTTTTATGTGCCATTCTTTTATAGGCCATTCTTTTATAGACAATGCTTTTATAGACCATTCTTTTATAGGCCATTCTTTTATGGGCCATTCTTTTATAGACCATTCTTTTATAGGCCATTCTTTTATAGACCATTCTTTTATAGACCATTCTTTTATTGACCATTCTTTTATAGGCCATTCTTTTATAGACCATTCTTTTACAGACCATTCTTTTATAGGCCATTCTTGTATAGGCCATTCTTTTATAAACAATTCTTTTATAGACTATTCTTTTATAGGCCATTGTTTTATAGACAATTCTGTTATAGACCATTTTTCATAGAACATTCTTTTTTAGGCCATTCTTTTATAGGCCATTCTTTTATAGACCATTCTTGTATAGACCATTCTTTTATAGACCATTCTTTTATTGACCATTCTTTTTTAGGTCATTCTTTTATAGACTATTCTTTTATAGGCGATTCTTTTATAGACCATTTTTTTTTAGACCATTCTTGTATATACCATTCTTTTGTAGGCCATTCTTTTATAGACCATTCATTTGTAGGCCATTCTTTTATAGACAATTCTTTTATAGACCATTCTTTTATAGACAATTCTTTTATAGGCCATTCTTTTATAAACAATTCTTTTATAGACCATTCTGTTATAGGCCATTCTTTTATAGGCCATTTTTTATAGGCCATTCTTTTATATACCATTCTTTTATAGATCATTCTTTTATAGACCATTCTTGTATAGGCCATTCTGTTATCGAACATTCTTTTATAGACCATTCTTTTATAGGCCATTCTTTTATAGGCCATTGTTTTATAGACCATTCTTTTATAGATCATTCTTTTATAGGCCATTCTTTTATAGACCATTCTTTTATAGACCATTCTTTTTTTGGCATTTCTTTTATAGACCATTCTTTTATAGACCATTCTTGTATAGACCATTCTTTTATAGACAATTCTTTTATAGACCATTCTTTTTAAGGCCATTCTTGTATAGACCATTCTTTTATAGACCATTCTTTTATAGACCATTCTTTTATGTGCCATTCTTTTATAGGCCATTCTTTTATAGACAATGCTTTTATAGACCATTCTTTTATAGGCCATTTATTTATAGGCCATTCTTTTATAGACCATTCTTTTATAGGCCATTCTTTTATAGACCATTCTTTTATAGACCATTCTTTTATTGACCATTCTTTTATAGGCCATTCTTTTATAGACCATTCTTTTACAGACCATTCTTTTATAGGCCATTCTTGTATAGGCCATTCTTTTATAAACAATTCTTTTATAGACTATTCTTTTATAGGCCATTGTTTTATAGACAATTCTTTTATAGACCATTTTTCATAGAACATTCTTTTTTAGGCCATTCTTTTATAGGCCATTCTTTTATAGACCATTCTTGTATAGACCATTCTTTTATAGACCATTCTTTTATAGGCGATTCTTTAATAGGCCATTCTTTTATAGACCATTCTTTTATAGACCATTCTTTTATAGGCCATTCTTTTATAGGCCATTCTTTTATAGACAATTCTTTTTTAGGCCATTCTTTTATAGACCATTCTTTTATAGGCCATTCTTTTATAGGCCATTCTTTTTTAGACCATTCTTTTATAGACCATTCTTTTATAGGCCATTCTTTTAGACGCCAATGTTTTATAGAGCATTCTTTCATAGACCATTCTTTTATAGTCCATTCTTTTATAGACCATTCTTTTATGGGCCATCTTTTGTAGACTATTCTTTTATAGGCCATTCTTTTATAGACCATTCTTTTATAGACCATTCCTTTATAGACCGTTCTTTCATAGACCATTCTTTTATAGGCCATTCTTTTATAGACCATTCTTTTATAGGCCATTCTTTTATCGACCATTCTTTTATAGGCCATTCTTTTATAGACCATCCTTTTATAGACCATTCTTTTATAGACCATTCTTTTATAGACCATTCTTTTATAGGCCATTCTTTTATATACCATTCTTTTATAGGCCATTCTTTTAGAAACGATTCTTTTATAGACCATTCTTTTATAGACCATTCTTTTATAGGCCATTCTTTTATAGGCAATTCTTTTATAGACCATTCTTTTATAGACCATTCGTTTATAGACCATTCTTTTATAGGCCATTCTTTTATAGACCATTCTTTTATAGACCATTCTTTCATAGACCATTCTTTTATAGGCCATTCTTTTAAAGACCATTCTTTTATAGGCCATTTTTTATAGGCCATACTTTTATAGACCATTCTTTTATAGACAATTCGTTTATAGGCCATTCTTTTATAGACCATTCTTTTATAGACCATTCTTTTATAGGCCATACTTTTACAGACCATTCTTTTATAGACCAGTCTTTTATAGACCATTCTTTTATATGCCATTCTTTTATAGAGCATTCTTTTATAGACCATTCTTTTATAGGCTGTTATTTTATAGACCATTCTTTTATAGGCCATTGTTTTATAGACCATTCTTTTATAGACCATTCTTGTATAGACCATTCTTTTATAGGCCATTCTTTTATAGAACATTCTTTTATAGACCATTCTTTTATAGACCATTCTTTTATAGACCATTCTTTTATAGACCATTCTTTTATTGACCATTCTTTTATAGGCCATTCTTTTATAGACCATTCTTTTATAGACCATTCTTTTTTAGGTCATTCTTTTATAGACTATTCTTTTATAGGCGATTCTTTTATAGACCATTTTTTTTAGACCATTCTTGTATATACCATTCTTTTGTAGGCCATTCTTTTATAGACCATTCATTTGTAGGCCATTCTTTTATAGACAATTTTTTTATAGACCATTCTTTAATAGACAATTCTTTTATAGGCCATTCTTTTATAAACAATTCTTTTATAGACCATTCTGTTATAGGCCATTCTTTTATAGGCCATTGTTTATAGGCCATTCTTTTATAGACCATTCTTTTATAGACCATTCTTTTTTTGGCCATTCTTTTATAGACCATTCTTTTATAGACCATTCTTTTATAGACCATTCTTTTATAGACAATTCTTTTATAGACCATTCTTTTTAAGGCCATTCTTGTATAGACCATTCTTTTATAGATCATTCTTTTATAGACCATTCTTTTATGTGCCATTCTTTTATAGGCCATTCTTTTATAGACAATGCTTTTATAGACCATTCTTTTATAGGCCATTCTTTTATAGGCCATTCATTTATACACAATTCTTTTTAGGCCATTCTTTTATAGACCATTCTTTTATAGACCATTCTTTTATTGACCATTCTTTTATAGGCCATTCCTTTATAGACCATTCTTTTACAGACCATTCTTTTATAGACCATTCTTTTATAGACCATTCTTTTTTAGGCCATTCTTTTATAGACCATTCTTGTATAGACCATTATTTTATAGAACATTCTTTTATATGCCATTTGTTTATAAACAATTCTTTTATAGACCATTCTTTTATAGGCCATTCTTTTATAGACCATTCTTTTATAGGCCATTCTTTTATAGACGATTCTTTTATAGACCATTCTTTTATAGACAATTCTTTTATAGGCCATTATTTTATCGACCATTCTTTTATAGACCATTCTTTTATAGGCCATTCTTTTATAGGCAATTCTTTTATAGACCATTCTTTTATAGACCATTCTTTTATAGACCATTCTTTTATAGACCATTCTTTTATAGGCCATTGTTTTATAGACCATTCTTTTATAGACCATGCTTTTATAGACCATTCTTTTATAGGCCATTCTTTTACAGACCACTCTTTCATAGACCATTCTTTTATAGACCATTCTTTCATAGACCATTCTTTTATAGGCCATTCTTTTATAGACCATTCTTTTATAGGCCATTCTTTTATAGGTTATTCTTTTATAGACAATTCTTTTATAGACCATTCTTTTATAGACCATTCTTTTATAGACCATTCTTTTAGACGCCATTATTTTATAGACCATTCTTTCATAGACCATTCTTTTATAGGCCATTCTTTTATAGACAATTCTTTTATGGGCCATCTTTTGTAGACTATTCTTTTATAGGCCATTCTTTTATTGACCATACATTTATAGGCCATTCTTTTATAGACCATCCTTTTATAGACCATTCTTTTATAGACCATTCTTTTATAGACCATTCTTTTATAGGCCATTCTTTTATAGACAATTCTTTTATAGGCCATTCTTTTAGAAACGATTCTTTTATAGACCATTCTTTTATAGACCATTCTTTTATAGGCCATTCTTTTATAGGCCATTCTTTTATAGACCATTCTTTTATAGACCATTCGTTTATAGACCATTCTTTTATAGGCCATTCTTTTATAGGCCATTCTTTTATAGACCATTCTTTTATAGGCCATTCTTTTATAGACTATTCTTTTATAGACCATTCTTTTATAGGCCATTCTTTTACAGACCACTCTTTTATAGACCATTCTTTTATAGACCATTCTTTCATATACCATTCTTTTATAGGCCATTCTTTTATAGACCATTCTTTTATAGGCCATTCTTTTATAGGCCATACTTTTATAGACTATTATTTAATAGACAATTCGTTTATAGGCCATTCTTTTATAGACGATTCTTTTATAGACCATTCTTTAATAGGCCATACTTTTACAGACCATTCTTTTATAGACCAGTCTTTTATAGACCATTCTTTTATAGGCCATTCTTTTATAGAGCATTCTTTTATAGACCATTCTTTTATAGGCTGTTATTTTATAGACCATTCTTTTATAGGCCATTCTTTTATAGACCATTCTTTTATAGGCCATTCTTTTATGGACCATTCTTTTATAGACCATTCTTTTATAGGCCATTCTTTTATAAACCATTCTTTTATAGACTATTCTTTTATAGGCTATTCTTTTATAGACCATTCTTTTATAGACCATTCTTTTATAGGCCATTCTTTTTTAGACCATTCTTTTATAGACCATTCTTTTATAGACCATTCTTTTAGACGCCATTATTTTATAGGCGATTCTTTCATAGACCATTCTTTTATAGGCCATTCTTTTATAGACCATTCTTTTATGGGCCATCTTTTATAGGCTATTCTTTTATAGACAATTCTTTTATAGACCATTCTTTTATAGACCATTCTTTTATAGACCATTCTTTCATAGACCATTCTTTTATAGGCCATTCTTTTATAGACCATTCTTTTATAGGCCATTCTTTTAATGACCATTCTTTTATAGGCCGTTCTTTTATAGACCATTCTTTTATAGACCATTCTTTTATAGGCCATTCTTTTATAGACGATTCTTTTATAGACCATTCTTTTATAGACCATTCTTTTATAGGCCATTCTTTTATCGACCATTCTTTTATAGACCATTCTTTTATAGGCCATTCTTTTATAGGCAATTCTTTTATATACCATTCTTTTATAGACCATTATTTTATAGACCATTCTTTTATAGACCATTCTTTTATAGGCCATTCTTTTATAGGCCATTCTTTTATAAACCATTCTTTTATAGGCCATTCTTTTATAGACTATTCTTTTATAGACTATTCTTTTATAACCCATTCTTTTACAGACCACTCTTTTATAGACCATTCTTTTATAGACCATTCTTTCATAGACCATTCTTTTATAGGCCATTCTTTTATAGACCATTCTTTTATAGGCCATTCTTTTATAGTTTATTCTTTTATAGACAATTCTTTTATGGACCATTCTTTTATAGACCATTCTTTTATAGACCATTCTTTTATGGGCCATCTTTTATAGACCATTCTTTCATAGACCATTCTTTTATAGGCCATTCTTTTATAGACCATTCTTTTATGGGCCATATTTTATAGACTATTCTTTTATAGGCCATTCTTTTATAGACCATTCTTTTATAGACCATTCTTTTATAGACCGTTCTTTCACAGACCATTCTTTTATAGGCCATTCTTTTATAGACCATTCTTTTATAGGCCATTCTTTTATTGACCATTCTTTTATAGGCCATTCTTTTATAGACCATCCTTTTATAGACCATTCTTTTTATAGACCAGTCTTTTATAGACCATTCTTTTATAGGCCATACTTTTATAGACTATTCTTTTATAGGCCATTCTTTTAGAAACGATTCTTTTATAGACCATTCTTTTATAGACCATTCTTTTTTAGGCCATTCTTTTACAGGCCATTCTTTTATAGACCATTCTTTTATAGTCCATTCTTTTATAGACCATTCTTTTATAGGCCATTCTTTTATAGGCCATTCTTTTATAGACCATTCTTTTATAGACCATTCTTTCATAGACCATTCTTTTATAGGCCATTCTTTTATAGACCATTCTTTTATAGGCCATTCTGTTATAGGCCATACTTTTATAGACCATTCTTTTATAGACAATTCGTTTATATGCCATTCTTTTATAGACCATTCTTTTATAGACCATTCTTTTATAGGCCATACTTTTATAGACCATTCTGTTATAGACCAGTCTTTTATAGACCATTCTTTTATAGACCATTCTTTTATAGGCCATTCTTTTATAAACCATTTTTTATAGACTATTCTTTTATAGGCCATTCTTTTATAGACGATTCTTTTACAGACCATTCCTCTATAGACCATTCTTTTATAGGCCATTCTTTTATAGACCATTCTTTTATAGACCATTCTTTTATAGGCCATTCTTTTATAGGCAATTCTTTTATAGACCATTCTTTTATAGACCATTCTTTTATAGACCATTCTTTTATAGACCATTCTTTTATAGGCCATTCTTTCATAGGCCAGTCTTTTATAGACCATTCTTTTATAGACCATTCTTTTATAGACCATTCTTTTATAGACCATTCTTTCATAGACCATTCTTTTACAGACCATTCTTTTATAGACCATTCTTTTATAGACCATTCTTTCATAGACCATTCTTTTATAGGCCATTCTTTTATAGACCATTCTTTTATAGGCCATTCTTTTATAGGTTATTCTTTTTTAGACAATTCTTTTATAGACCATTCTTTTATAGACCATTCTTTTATAGACCATTCTTTTAGACGCCATTATTTTATAAACCATTCTTTCATAGACCATTCTTTTATAGGCCATTCTTTTATTGACCATTCTTTTATGGGCCATCTTTTATAGACTATTCTTTTATAGACCATCCTTTTATAGACCATTCTTTTATAGACCATTCTTTTATAGACCATTCTTTTATAGGCCATTCTTTTATAGACGATTCTTTTATAGGCCATTCTTTTAGAAACGATTCTTTTATAGACCATTCTTTTATAGACTATTCTTTTATAGGCCATTCTTTTATAGGCCATTCTTTTATAGACCATTCTTTTATAGACCATTCTTTTATAGGCCATTCTTTTATAGGCCATTCTTTTATAGTCCATACTTTTATAGACCATTCTTTTATAGACAATTCGTTCATAGTCCATTCTTTTATAGACAATTCTTTTATAGACCATTCTTTTATAGGCCATACTTTTATAGACAATTCTGTTATAGACCAGTCTTTTATAGACCATTAATTTATAGGCCATTCTTTTATAGAGCATTCTTTTATAGACCATTCTTTTATAGGCCATTATTTTATAGACCATTCTTTTATAGGCCATTCTTTTATAGACCATTCTTTTATAAGCCTTTCTTTTGTAGACCATTCTTTTATAGACCATTCTTTTATAGGCCATTCTTTTATAAACCATTCTTTTATAGACCATTCTTTTATAGGCCATTCTTTTATAGACCATTCTTTTATAGACCATTCTTTCATAGGCCATTCTTTTATAGACCATTCTTTTATAGACCATTCTTTTATAGACCCTTCTTTTAGACGCCATTAGTTTATAGACCATTCTTTCATAGACCATTCTTTTATAGGCCATTCTTTTATAGACCATTCTTTTATGGGCCATCTTTTATAGACTTTTCTTTTATAGGCCATTCTTTTATAGACCATTCTTTTTATAGACCATTCTTTTATAGACCATTCTTTCATAGACCATTCTTTTATAGGCCATTCTTTTATAGACCATTCTTTTATAGGCCATTCTTTTATTGACCATTCTTTTATAGGCCATTCTTTTATAGACCATCCTTTTATAAACCATTCTTTAATAGGCCATGCTTTAAAGACCATTCGTTTATAGGCCATTCTTTTATAGACCATATTTTTATAGAACATTCTTTTATAGACCATTCTTTTATAGGCTATTCTTTTATAGGCGATTGTTTTATAGACCTTTTTTTTATAGACCATTCTTTTATAGGCCATTCTTTTATCGACCATTCTTTTATAGACCATTCTTCTATAGACCATTCTTTTATTGACCATTCTTTAATAGGCCATTCTTTTATAGACCATTCTTTTATAGACCATTCTTTTTTAGGCCATTCTTTTATAGACCATTCTTTAATAGGCCATTCTTTTATAGGCCATTCTTTTATAGACCATTCTTTTTTAGGCCATTCTTTTATAGACCATTCTTTTATAGACCATTCTTTTATAGACCATTCTTTTATAGATCATTCTTTTATAGGCCATTCTTTAATAGGCCATTCTTTTATAGACCATTCTTGTATATACCATTCTTTTATAGGCCATTCTTTTATAGGCCATTCTTTTATAGACAATGGTTTTTAGGCCATTCTTTTATAGAACATTATTTTATAGACGATTCTTTTATTGACCATTCTTTTATAGGCCATTCTTTTACAGACCATTCTTTTATAGACCATTCTTTTATAGACCATTCTTTTATAGACCTTTCTTTTATAGGCCATTCTTTTATAGTCCATTCTTTTATAGACCATTAATTTGTAGGCCATTCTTTTATAGACAATTCTTTTATAGACCATATTTTTATAGACCATTCCTTTATAGGCCATTCTTTTATAGGCCATTCTTTTATAAACAATTCTTTTATAGACCATTCTTTTAATGGCCATTCTTTTATAGGCCATTCTTTTATAGGCCATTCTTTTATAGACCATTCTTTTATAGTCCATTCTTTTATAGACCATTCTTTTATAGACCATTCTTTTATAGACAATTATTTTATTGACCATTCTTTTATAGACCATTCTTTTATAGACCATTCTTTTTTAGGCGATTCTTTTATAGACCATTCTTTTATAGGCCATTCTTTTATAGACCATTTTTTTATAGACAATTCTTTTATAGACCATTCTTTTTTTAGGCCATTCTGTTATAGACCATTCTTTTATAGACCATTCTTTTATAGACTATTCTTTTATAGACCATTCTTTTATAAACAATACTTTTATAGACCATTCTTTTATAGGCCATTCTTTTATAGACCATTCTTTTGGAGGCCATTCTTTTATAGACGATTCTTTTATAGACCATTCTTTTATAGGCCATTCTTTTATAGGCCATTCTTTTATAGACCATTCTTTTATAGACCATTCGTTTATAGGCCATTCTTTTATAGGCCATTCTTTTATAGACCATTCTTTTATAGGCCATTTTTTTATAGGCCATTCTTTTATAGACTATTCTTTTATAGACCAATATTTTATAGACCATTCTTTTATAGGCCATTCTTTTAGAGACCGTTCTTTTATAGGCCATTGTTTTATAAGCCATTCTTTTATAGACTATTCTTTTATAGGCCATTCTTTTATCGAGCATTCTTTTATAGACCATTCTTTTTTGACTATTCTTCTATAGGCCATTCTTTTATAGGCCATTCTTTTATAGACCATACTTTTAAAGACCATTCTTTTATAGACCATTCTTTTTTAGGCCATTCTTTTATAGACCATTCTTTTATAGGCCATTCTTGTATAGACCATTCTTTTATATGCCATTCTTTTATAAACAATTCTTTTATAGACCATTCTTTTATAGGCCATTCTTTTATAGACCATTCTTCTATAGGCCATTCTTTTATAGACGATTCTTTTATAGACCATTCTTTTATAGACCATTCTTTTATAGGCCATTCTTTTATCGACCATTCTTTTATAGACCATTCTTTTATAGGCCATTCTTTTATAGGCAATTCTTTTATAGACCATTCTTTTATAGACCATTCTTTTATAGACCATTCTTTTATAGGCCATTCTTTTATAGGCCATTCTTTTATAGAGCATTCTTTTATAGGCCATTCTTTTATAGACTATTCTTTTATAGACCATTCTTTAAAGGCCGTTCTTTTACAGACCACTCTTTCATAGACCATTCTTTTATAGACCATTCTTTTATAGGCCATTCTTTTATAGACCATTCTTTTATAGGCCATTCTTTTATAGGTTATTCTTTTATAGACAATTCTTTTATAGACCATTCTTTTATAGACCATTCTTTTATAGACCATTCTTTTAGACGCCATTATTTTATAGACCATTCTTTCATAGACCATTCTTTTATAGACCATTCTTTTATAGACCATTCTTTTATGGGCCATCTTTTATAGACTATTCTTTTATAGGCCATTCTTTTATAGACCATTCTGTTATAGACCATTCTTTTATAGACCGTTCTTTCATAGACCATTCTTTTATAGGCCATTCTTTTATAGACCATTCTTTTATAGGCCATTCTTCTATTGACCATTCTTTTATAGGCCATTCTTTTATAGACCATCCTTTTATAGACCATTCTTTTATAGACCATTCTTTTATAGACCATTCTTTTATAGGCCATTCTTTTATAGACCATTCTTTTCTAGGCCATTCTTTTATAGACCATTTTTTTATAGACAATTCTTTTATAGACCATTCTTTTTTTAGGCCATTCTGTTATAGACCATTCTTTTATAGACCATTCTTTTATAGACCATTCTTTTATAGACCATTCTTTTATAAACAATACTTTTATAGACCATTCTTTTATAGGCCATTCTTTTATAGACCATTCTTTTGGAGGCCATTCTTTTATAGACGATTCTTTTATAGACCATTCTTTTATAGGCCATTCTTTTATAGGCCATTCTTTTATAGACCATTCTTTTATAGACCATTCGTTTATAGGCCATTCTTTTATAGGCCATTCTTTTATAGACCATTCTTTTATAGGCCATTTTTTTATAGGCCATTCTTTTATAGACTATTCTTTTATAGACCAATATTTTATAGACCATTCTTTTATAGGCCATTCTTTTAGAGACCGTTCTTTTATAGGCCATTGTTTTATAAGCCATTCTTTTATAGACTATTCTTTTATAGGCCATTCTTTTATCGAGCATTCTTTTATAGACCATTCTTTTTTGACTATTCTTCTATAGGCAATTCTTTTATAGGCCATTCTTTTATAGACCATACTTTTAAAGACCATTCTTTTATAGACCATTCTTTTTTAGGCCATTCTTTTATAGACCATTCTTTTATAGGCCATTCTTGTATAGACCATTCTTTTATATGCCATTCTTTTATAAACAATTCTTTTATAGACCATTCTTTTATAGGCCATTCTTTTATAGACCATTCTTCTATAGGCCATTATTTTATAGACGATTCTTTTATAGACCATTCTTTTATAGACCATTCTTTTATAGGCCATTCTTTTATCGACCATTCTTTTATAGACCATTCTTTTATAGGCCATTCTTTTATAGGCAATTCTTTTATAGACCATTCTTTTATAGACCATTCTTTTATAGACAATTCGTGTATAGGCCATTCTTTTATAGGCCATACTTTTATAGAGCATTCTTTTATAGGCCATTCTTTTATAGACTATTCTTTTATAGACCATTCTTTAAAGGCCGTTCTTTTACAGACCACTCTTTCATAGACCATTCTTTTATAGACCATTCTTTAATAGACCATTCTTTTATAGGCCATTCTTTTATAGACCATTCTTTTATAGGCCATTCTTTTATAGGTTATTCTTTTATAGACAATTCTTTTATAGACCATTCTTTTATAGACCATTCTTTTATAGACCATTCTTTTAGACGCCATTATTTTATAGACCATTCTTTCATAGACCATTCTTTTATAGACCATTCTTTTATAGGCAATTCTTTTATAGACCATCCTTTTAGAGACCATTCTTTTATAGACCATTCTTTTATAGACCATTCTTTTATAGACAATTCTTTTATAGACCATTCTTTTATAGGCCATTCTTTTAGAAACGATTCTTTTATAGACCATTCTTTTATAGACCATTCTTTTATAGGCCATTCTTTTATAGGCCATTCTTTTATAGACCATTCTTTTATAGACCATTCGTTTATAGACCATTCTTTTATAGGCCATTCTTTTATAGGCCATTCTTTTAAAGACCATTCTTTTATAGGCCATTCTTTTATAGACTATTCTTTTATAGACCATTCTTTTATAGGCCATTCTTTTACAGACCACTCTTTTATAGACCATTCTTTTATAGACCATTCTTTCATAGACCATTCTTTTATAGGCCATTCTTTTATAGACCATTCTTTTATAGGCCATTCTTTTATAGGCCATACTTTTATAGACCATTCTTTTATAGGCAATTCTTTTATAGGCCATTCTGTTATAGACCATTCTTTTATAGACCATTCTTTTATAGGCCATTCTTTTATAAACCATTCTTTTATAGACTATTCTTTTATAGGCCATTCTTTTATAGACCATTCTTTTATAGACCACTCTTTTATAGGCCATTCTTTTATAGACCATTCTTTTATAGACCATTCTTTTATAGACCATTCTTTTAGACGCCATTATTTTCTAGGCCATTCTTTCATAGACCATTCTTTTATAGGCCATTCTTTTATAGACCATTCTTTTATGGGCAATCTTTTATAGACTATTCTTTTATAGGCCATTCTTTTATAGACCATTCTTTTATAGACCATTCTTTTATAGACCATTCTTTTATAGGCCATTCTTTTATAGACAATTCTTTTATAGGCCATTCTTTTAATGACCATTCTTTTATAGTCCGTTCTTTTATAGACCATTCTTTTATGGACCATTCTTTTATAGGCCATTCTTTTATAGACGATTCTTTTATAGACTATTCTTTTATAGACCATTCTTTTATAGGCCATTCTTTTATCGACCATTCTTTATAGACCATTCTTTTATAGGCCATTCTTTTATAGGCAATTCTTTTATAGACCATTCTTTTATACACCATTATTTTATAGACCATTCTGTTATAGACCATTCTTTTATAGGCCATTCTTTTATAGGCCATTCTTTTATAGACCATTCTTTTATAGGCCATTCTTTTATAGACTATTCTTTTATAGACTATTCTTTTATAGTTTATTCTTTTATAGACAATTCTTTTATAGACCATTCTTTTATAGACCATTCTTTTATAGACCATTCTTTTAGACGCCATTATTTTATAGACCATTCTTTCATAGACCATTCTTTTATAGGCCATTCTTTTATAGACCATTCTTTTATGGGCCATCTTTTATAGACTATTCTTTTATAGGCCATTCTTTTATAGACCATTCTTTTATAGACCATTCTTTTATAGACCGTTCTTTCATAGACCATTCTTTTATAGGCCATTCTTTTATAGACCATTCTTTTATAGGCCATTCTTTTATTGACCATTCTTTTATAGGCCATTCTTTTATAGACCAACCTTTTATAGACCATTCTTTTATAGACCATTCTTTTATAGACCATTCTTTTATAGGCAATTCTTTTATAGACGATTCTTTTATAGGCCATTCTTTTAGAAACGATTCTTTTATGGACCATTCTTTTATAGACCATTCTTTTATAGGCCATTCTTTTATAGGCCATTCTTTTATAGACCATTCTTTTATAGACCATTCTTTTATAGACAATTCTTTTATAGGCCATTCTTTTATATGCCATTCTTTTATAGACCATTCTTTTATAGGCCATTCTTTTATAGACTATTCTTTTATAGACTATTCTTTTATAGGCCATTCTTTTACAGACCACTCTTTTATAGACCATTCTTTTATAGACCATTCTTTCATAGACCATTCTTTTATAGGCCATTCTTTTATAGACCATTCTTTTATAGGCCTTTCTTTTATAGGCCATACTTTTATAGACCATTCTTTTATAGACAATTCGTTTATAGGCCATTCTTTTATAGACCATTCTTTTATAGACCATTCTTTTACAGGCCATACTTTTATAGACCATTCTTTTATAGACCAGTCTTTTATAGACCATTCTTTTATAGGCCATTCTTTTATGGAGCATTCTTTTATAGACCATTCTTTTATAGGCTATTATTTTATAGACCATTCTTTTATAGACCATTCTTTTATGGGCCATCTTTTATAGACTATTCTTTTATAGGCCATTCTTTTATAGACCATTCTTTTATAGACCATTCTTTTATAGACCATTCTTTCATAGACCATTCTTTTATAGGCCATTCTTTTATAGACAATTCTTTTATAGGCCATTCTTTTAATGACCATTCTTTTATAGTCCGTTCTTTTATAGACTATTCTTTTTTGGAACATTCTTTTATAGGCCATTCTTTTATAGACGATTCTTTTATAGACCATTCTTTTATAGACCATTCTTTTATAGGCCATTCTTTTATCGACCATTCTTTTATAGACCATTCTTTTATAGGCCATTCTTTTATACGCCATTGTTTTATAGACCATTGTTTTATAGACCATTCTGTTATAGACTATTCTTTTATAGACCATTCTTTTATAGACCATTCTTTTATAGGCCATACTTTTATAGACAATTCTTTTATAGACCAGTCTTGTATAGACCATTCTTTATAGGCCATTCTTTTATAGAGCATTTTTTTATAGACCATTCTTTTATAGACCATTCTTTTATAGACCATTCTTTTATAGGCCATACCTTTATAGACCATTCTTTTATAGACCATTCTTTTATAGGCCATTCTTTTATAGACCATTCTTTTATAGACCATTCTTTTATAGACCATTCTTGTATAGACCATTCTTTTAGACGCCATTATTTTATAGAACATTCTTTCATAGACCATTCTTTTATAGGCCATTCTTTTTAGACCATTCTTTTATGGGCCATCTTTTATAGACTATTCTTTTAAAGGCAATTCTTTTATAGATCATTCTTTTATAGACCATTCGTTTATAGACCATTCTGTAAAAGACCATTCTTTTATAGGCCATTCTTTTATAGACAATTCTTTCATAGGCCATTCTTTTATTGACCATTCTTTTATAGGCCATTCTTTTATAGACCATCCTTTTATAGACCATTCTTTTATAGGCCATGCTTTTATAGACCATTCTTTTATAGGCCATTCTTTTATAGACCATTCATTTATAGAACATTCTTTTATAGACCATTCTTTTATAGGCCATTCTTTTATCGACCATTTTTTTATAGACAATTCTTTTATAGACCATTCTTTTACAGGCCATTCTTTAATAGGCCATTCTTTTATAGACCATTCTTTTATAGACCATTCTTTTATAGGCCATTCTTTTATAGGCCATTCTTTTATAGACAATTCTTTTTTGGGCCATTCTTTTATAGAACATTATTTTATAGACCATTTTTTTATTGACTATTCTTTTATAGACAATTCTTTTACAGACCATTCTTTTATAGACCATTCTTTTATAGACCATTCTTTTACAGACCATTCTTTTAGAATCCATTCTTTTATAGGCCACTCTTTTATAGACAATTCTTTTTTAGGCCATTCTTTTAGAGAACATTATTTTATAGACCATTCTTTTATAGACCATTCTTTTATAGGCCATTCTTTTATAGGCCATTCTTTTATAAACAATTCTTTTATAGACCATTCTTTTATAGGCTATTCTTTTATAGTCCATTCTTTTATAGGCCATTCTTTTATAGACCATTCTTTTATAGATCATTCTTTTATAGACCATTCTTTTATAGGCCATTCTGTTATCGACCATTCTTTTATAGACCATTCTTTTATAGGCCATTCTTTTATAGGCCATAGTTTTATAGACCATTCTTTTATAGACCATTCTTTTATAGACCATTCTTTTATAGGCCATTCTTTTATAGACCATTCTTTTATAGACAATTCTTTTATAGACCATTCTTTTATAGGCCATTCTGTTATCGACCATTCTTTTATAGACCATTCTTTTATAGGCCATTGTTTTATAGACAATTCTTTTATAGACCATTCTTTTATAGACCATTCTTTTATAGACCATTCTTTTATAGGCCATTCTTTTATAGACCATTCTTTTATAGGCCATTCTTTTAGAAACGATTCTTTTATAGACCATTCTTTTATAGACCATTCTTTTATAGGCCATTCTTTTATAGGCAATTCTTTTATAGACCATTCTTTTATAGACCATTCGTTTATAGACCATTCTTTTATAGGCCATTCTTTTATAGGCCATTCTTTTATAGACCATTCTTTTATAGGCCATTCTTTTATAGACTATTCTTTTATTGACCATTCTTTTATAGGCCATTCTTTTACAGACCATTCTTTTATAGACCATTCTTTTATAGACCATTCTTTCATAGACAATTCTTTTATAGACCAGTCTTTTATAGACCATTCTTTTATAGGCCATTCTTTTATAGAGCATTCTTTTATAGACCATTCTTTTATAGGCTGTTATTTTATAGACCATTCTTTTATAGGCCATTGTTTTATAGACCATTCTTTTATAGACCATTCTTGTATAGACCATTCTTTTATAGGCCATTCTTTTATAGAACATTCTTTTATAGACCATTCTTTTATAGACCATTCTTTTATAGACCATTCTTTTATTGACCATTTTGTTATAGGCCATTCTTTTATAGACCATTCTTTTATAGACCATTCTTTTTTAGGTCATTCTTTTATAGACTATTCTTTTATAGGCGATTCTTTTATAGACCATTTTTTTTTAGACCATTCTTGTATATACCATTCTTTTGTAGGCCATTCTTTTATAGACCATTCATTTGTAGGCCATTCTTTTATAGACAATTTTTTATAGACCATTCTTTTATAGACAATTCTTTTATAGGCCATTCTTTTATAAACAATTCTTTTATAGACCATTCTGTTATAGGCCATTCTTTTATAGGCCATTTTTTATAGGCCATTCTTTTATAGACCATTCTTTTATAGATCATTCTTTTATAGACCATTCTTGTATAGGCCATTCTGTTATCGACCATTCTTTTATAGACCATTCTTTTATAGGCCATTCTTTTATAGGCCATTGTTTTATCGACCATTATTTTATAGACCATTCTTTTATAGGCCATTCTTTTATAGACCATTCTTTTATAGACCATTCTTTTTTTAGCCATTCTTTTATCGACCATTCTTTTATAGACCATTCTTTTATAGACCATTCTTTTATAGACCATTCTTTTATAGGCCATTGTTTTATAGACCATTCTTTTATAGACAATTCTTTTATAGACCATTCTTTTATAGACCATTCTTTTATAGGCCATTCTTTTATAGGCCATTCTTTTAGAAACGATTCTTTTATAGACCATTCTTTTATAGACCATTCTTTTATAGGCCATTCTTTTATAGGCAATTCTTTTATAGACCATTCTTTTATAGGCCATTCTTTTGTAGGCCATTCTTTTATAGACCATTCTTTTATAGATCATTCTTTTATTGACCATTCTTTTATAGGCCATTCTGTTATCGACCATTCTTTTATAGACCATTCTTTTATAGGCCATTCTTTTATAGGCCATTGTTTTATAGACCATTCTTTTATAGACCATTCTTTTATAGGCCATTCTTTAATAGGCCATTCTTTTATAGACCATTCTTGTATATACCATTCTTTTATAGGCCATTCTTTTATAGGCCATTCTTTTATAGACAATGTTTTTTTAGGCCATTCTTTTATAGAACATTATTTTATAGACGATTCTTTTATTGACCATTCTTTTATAGGCCATTCTTTTACAGACCATTCTTTTATAGACCATTCTTTTATAGACCATTCTTTTATAGACCTTTCTTTTATAGGCCATTCGTTTATAGTCCATTCTTTTATAGACCATTAATTTGTAGGCCATTCTTTTATAGACAATTCTTTTATAGACCATATTTTTATAGACCATTCCTTTATAGGCCATTCTTTTATAGGCCATTCTTTTATAAACAATTCTTTTATAGACCATTCTTTTAATGGCCATTCTTTTATAGGCCATTCTTTTATAGGCCATTCTTTTATAGACCATTCTTTTATAGTCCATTCTTTTATAGACCATTCTTTTATAGACCATTCTTTTATAGACAATTATATTATTGACCATTCTTTTATAGGCCATTCTTTTATAGACCATTTTTTTATAGACAATTCTTTTATAGACCATTCTTTTTTTAGGCCATTCTGTTATAGACCATTCTTTTATAGACCATTCTTTTATAGACCATTCTTTTATAGACCATTCTTTTATAGACCATTCTTTTATAGGCCATTCTTTTATAGACTATTCTTTTAGAGGCCATTCTTTTATAGACGATTCTTTTATAGACCATTCTTTTATAGGCCATTCTTTTATAGGCCATTCTTTTATAGACCATTCTTTTATAGACCATTCGTTTATAGGCCATTCTTTTATAGGCCATTCTTTTATAGACCATTCTTTTATAGGCCATTTTTTTATAGGCCATTCTTTTATAGACTATTCTTTTATAGACCAATATTTTATAGACCATTCTTTTATAGGCCATTCTTTTAGAGACCGTTCTTTTATAGGCCATTGTTTTATAAGCCATTCTTTTATAGACTATTCTTTTATAGGCCATTCTTTTATCGAGCATTCTTTTATAGACCATTCTTTTTTGACTATTCTTCTATAGGCCATTCTTTTATAGGCCATTCTTTTATAGACCATACTTTTAAAGACCATTCTTTTATAGACCATTCTTTTTTAGGCCATTCTTTTATAGACCATTCTTTTATAGGCCATTCTTGTATAGACCATTCTTTTATATGCCATTCTTTTATAAACAATTTTTTTATAGACCATTCTTTTATAGGCCATTCTTTTATAGACCATTCTTTTATAGGCCATTCTTTTATAGACGATTCTTTTATAGACCATTCTTTTATAGACCATTCTTTTATAGACAATTCTTTTATCGACCATTCTTTTATAGACCATTCTTTTATAGGCCATTCTTTTATAGGCAATTCTTTTATAGACCATTCTTTTATAGACCATTCTTTTATAGACCATTCTTTTATAGGCCATTCTTTTATAGAGCATTCTTTTATAGGCCATTCTTTTATAGACTATTCTTTTATAGACCATTCTTTAAAGGCCGTTCTTTTACAGACCACTCTTTCATAGACCATTCTTTTATAGACCATTTTTTCATAGACCATTCTTTTATAGGCCATTCTTTTATAGACCATTCTTTTATAGGCCATTCTTTTATAGGTTATTCTTTTATAGACAATTCTTTTATAGACCATACTTTTATAGACCATTCTTTTATAGACCATTCTTTTAGACGCCATTATTTTATAGACCATTCTTTAATAGACCATTCTTTTATAGACCATTCTTTTATAGACCCTTCTTTTATAGACCATTCTTCTATAGACCATTCTTTTATTGACCATTCTTTAATAGGCCATTCTTTTATAGACCATTCTTTTATAGACAATTCTTTTATAGGCCATTCTTTTAATGACCATTCTTTTATAGTCCGTTCTTTTATAGACCATTCTTTTATGGACCATTCTTTTATAGGCCATTCTTTTATAGACGATTCTTTTATAGACCATTCTTTTATAGACCATTCTTTTATAGGCCATTCTTTTATCGACCATTCTTTTATAGACCATTCTTTTATAGGCCATTCTTTTATAGGCAATTCTTTTATAGACCATTCTTTTATAGACCATTATTTTATAGACCATTCTTTTATAGGCCATTATTTTATAGACCATTCTTTCATAGACCATTCTTTTATAGGCCATTCTTTTATAGACCATTCTTTTATGGGCCATCTTTTATAGACTATTCTTTTATAGGCCATTCTTTTTTAAGACCAATCTTTTATAGACCATTCTTTTATAGACCGTTCTTTCACAGACCATTCTTTTATAGGCCATTCTTTTATAGACCATTCTTTTATAGGCCATTCTTTTATTGACCATTCTTTTATAGGCCATTCTTTTATAGACCATCCTTTTATAGACCATTCTTTTATAGACCATTCTTTTATAGACCATTCTTTTATAGGCCATTCTTTTATAGACGATTCTTTTATAGGCAATTCTTTTAGAAACGATTCTTTTATAGACCATTCTTTTATAGACCATTCTTTTATAGGCCATTCTTTTATAGACCATTCTTTTATAGACCATTCTTTTATAGACCATTCTTTTATAGGCCATTCTTTTATAGACCATTCTTTTATAGGCCATTCTTTTATAGACTATTCTTTTATAGACCATTCTTTTATAGGCCATTCTTTTACAGACCACTCTTTTATAGACCATTCTTTTATAGACCATTCTTTCATAGACCATTCTTTTATAGGCCATTCTTTTATAGACCATTCTTTTATAGGCCATTCTTTTATAGGCCATACTTTTATAGACCATTCTTTTATAGACAATTCGTTTATAGGCCATTCTTTTATAGACCATTCTTTTGTAGGCCATTCTTTTATAGACAACTCTTTTATAGACCATTCTTTTATAGACCATTCTTTTATAGGCCATTCTTTTATAGGCCATTCTTTTATAAACAATTCTTTTATAGACCCTTCTTTTATAGGCCATTCTTTTATAGGACATTCTTTTATAGGCCATTCTTTTATAGACCATTCTTTTATAGATAATTCTTTTATAGACCATTCTTTTATAGGCAATTCTGTTATCGACCATTCTTTTATAGACCATTCTTGTATAGGCCATTCTTTTATAGGCCATTGTTTTATAGACCATTGTTTTATAGACCATTCTGTTATAGACTATTCTTTTATAGGCCATTCTTTTATAGACCATTCTTTTATAGACCATTCTTTTATAGACCATTCTTTTATAGACCATTCTTTTATTGACCATTCTTTTATAGGCAATTCTTTTATAGACCATTCTGTTATAGACCATTCTTTTTTAGGCCATTCTTTTATAGACCATTCTTTTATAGGCCATTCTTTTATAGACCATTCTTTTATAGACCATTCTTTTATAGACCATTCTTTTTTTAGGCCATTCTTTTATAGACCATTCTTTTATAGACCATTCTTTTATAAGCCATTCTTTTATAGGCCATTCTTTTATAGACAATGCTTTTATAGACCATTCTTTTAAAGGCAATTCTTTTATAGGCCATTCTTTTATACACAATTCCTTTTAGGCCATTCTTTTATAGACCATTCTTTTATAGACCATTCTTTTATTGACCATTCTTTTATAGGCCATTCTTTTATAGACTATTCTTTTATAGACTAGTCTTTTATAGACCATTCTTTTATAGACCATTCTTTTATAGACGATTCTTTTTTAGGCCATACTTTTATAGACCATTCTTTTATAGACAATTCTTTATAGACCCTTCTTTTATAGGCCATTCTTTTATAAACAATTCTTTTATAGGCCATTCTTTTATAGACCATTCTTTTATAGGCCATTATTTTATAGACGATTCTTTTATAGACCATTTTTTTAGACAATTATTTTATAGGCCATTCTTTTATCGACCATTCTTTTATAGACCATTCTTTTATAGGCCATTCTTTTATAGGCCATTCTTTTATAGACCATTCTTTTATAGACCATTCTTTTATAGGCCATTCTTTTATAGACCATTCTGTTATATGCTATTCTTTTATAGACTATTCTTTTATAGACCATTCTTTTATAGGCCATTCTTTTACAGACCACTCTTTTATAGACCATTCTTTTATATACCATTATTTCATAGACCATTCTTTTATTGGCCATTCTTTTATAGACCGTTCTTTTATAGTCCATTCTTTTATAGGCAATTCTTTTATAGACCATTCTTTTATAGACAAGTCATTTATAGGCCATTCTTTTATAGACCATTCTTTTATAGACCATTCTTTTATAGGCCATACTTTTATAGACAATTCTTTTATAGACCAGTCTTGTATAGACCATTCTTTATAGGCCATTCTTTTATAAAGCATTTTTTTATAGACCATTCTTTTATAGACCATTCTTTTATAGACCATTCTTTTATAGGCCATACCTTTATAGACCATTCTTTTATAGACCATTCTTTTATAGGCCATTCTTTTATAGACCATTCTTTTATAGACCATTCTCTTATAGACCATTCTTGTATAGACCATTCTTTTAGACGCCATTATTTTATAGAACATTCTTTCATAGACCATTCTTTTATAGGCCATTCTTTTTAGACCATTCTTTTATGGGCCATCTTTTATAGACTATTCTTTTATAGGCAATTCTTTTATAGATCATTCTTTTATAGACCATTCTTTTATAGACCATTCTGTAATAGACCATTCTTTTATAGGCCATTCTTTTATAGACCATTCTTTCATAGGCCATTCTTTTATTGACCATTCTTTTATAGGCCATGCTTTTATAGACCATTCTTTTATAGGCCATTCTTTTATAGACCATTCATTTATAGAACATTCTTTTATAGACCATTCTTTTATAGGCCATTCTTTTATCGACCATTTTTTTATAGACATTTCTTTTATAGACCATTCTTTTACAGGCCATTCTTTAATAGGCCATTCTTTTATAGACCATTCTTTTATAGACCATTCTTTTATAGGCCATTCTTTTATAGGCCATTCTTTTATAGACAATTCTTTTTTGGGCCATTATTTTATAGAACATTATTTTATAGACCATTTTTTTATTGACCATTCTTTTATAGACAATTCTTTTACAGACCATTCTTTTATAGACCATTCTTTTACAGACCATTCTTTTAGAGGCCATTCTTTTATAGGCCACTCTTTTATAGACAATTCTTTTTTAGGCCATTCTTTTATAGAACATTATTTTATAGACCATTCTTTTATAGACCATTCTTTTATAGGCCATTCTTTTATAGGCCATTCTTTTATAAACAATTCTTTTATAGACCATTCTTTTATAGGCTATTCTTTTATAGTCCATTCTTTTATAGGCCATTCTTTTATAGACCATTCTTTTATAGATCATTCTTTTATAGACCATTCTTTTATAGGCCATTCTGTTATCGACCATTCTTTTATAGACCATTCTTTTATAGGCCATTCTTTTATAGGATATAGTTTTATAGACCATTCTTTTATAGACCATTCTTTTATAGACCATTCTTTTATAGGCCATTCTTTTATAGACCATTCTTTTATAGACAATTCTTTTATAGACCATTCTTTTATAGGCCATTCTGTTATCGACCATTCTTTTATAGACCATTCTTTTATAGGCCATTGTTTTATAGACAATTCTTTTATAGACCATTCTTTTATAGACCATTCTTTTATAGGCCATTCTTTTATAGATAATTCTTTTATAGACCATTCTTTTATAGACCATTCTTTCATAGACCATTCTTTTATAGGCCATTCTTTTATAGACCATTCTTTTATAGGCCATTCTTTTATTGACCATTCTTATATAGGCCATTCTTTTATAGACCATCCTTTTATAGACCACTCTTTTATAGGCCATGCTTTTATAGACAATTCTTTTATAGGCCATTCTTTTATAGACCATTCTTTTATAGAACATTCTTTTATAGACCATTCTTTTATAGGCCATTCTTTTATCGACCATTCTTTTATAGACCATTCTGTTATAGGCTATTCTTTTATATGCGATTGTTTTATACCCCTTTTTTTATAGACCATTCTTTTTTAGGCCATTCTGTTATCGACCATTCTTTTACATTCCATTCTTTTATAGACAATTCATTTATAGGCCATTCTTTTATAGACCATTCTTTTATAGACCATTCTTTTATAGGCCATTCTTTTATAGACCATTCTTTTTTAGGATATTCTTTTATTGACCATTCTTTTATAGACCATTCTTTTATAGGCAATCATTTTATAGACCATTCTGTTATAGGCCATTCTTTCATAGACCATTCTTTTATAGGCCATTCTTTTATAGACCATTCTCTCATACACCATTCTTTTATAGGCCATTCTTTTATAGACCATTCTTTTATAGGCCATCTTTTAAAGACTATTCTTTTATAGGCCATTCTTTTATAAACCATTCTTTTATAGACTATTCTTTTATAGACCATTCTTTCATAGACCATTCTGTTATAGGCCATTCTTTTATAGACCATTCTTTTATAGGCCATCCTTTTATAGACCATTCTTTTATAGACCATTCTTTTATAGACCATTCTTTTATAGGCCATTCTGTTATAGACCATTCTTTTATATGCCATTCTTTTATAGCCCATTCTTTTATAGACCATTCTTGTATAGACCATTCTTTTATAGGCCATTCTTTTAGAAACCATTCTTTTATAGACCATTCTTTTATAGACCATTCTTGTATAGACCATTCTTTCATAGACCATTCTTTTATAGGCCATTCTTTTATAGACCATTCTTTTATAGACCATTCTTTTATAGGCCATTCTTTCATAGATCATTCTTTTATAGACCATTCTTTTATAGGCCATTCTTTTATAGGCCATTCTTTTATAGCCTATTCTTTTATAGACCATTCTTTTATAGACCACTTCTTTTATAGGCCATTCTTTTATAGACAATTCTTTGATAGGCCATTCTTTTATAGGCCATTCTTTTATAGGCCATTCTTTTAAAGACAGTTCTTTTATAGACAATTCTTTTATAGACTTTTCTTTTATAGACCATTTTTTTATAGACCATTCTTTTATAGACCATTCTTTTTAGACCATTCTTTACTAGGCCATTCTTTTATAGGCCATTCTTTTATAGACAATTCTTTTATAGACCATTCTTTTATTGACCATTCTTTTATAGGCTATTCTTTTATAGACCATTCTTTTATAGACCATTCTTTTATAGACCATTCTTTAATTGACCATTCTTTTTTAGGCCATTCTTTTATAGACCATTCTTGTATAGAACATTCTTTTATAGGCCATTCTTTTATAAACAATTCTTTTATAGACCATTCTTTTATAGGCCATTCTTTTTTAGACCATTCTTTTATAGGCCATTCTTTTATAGACGATTCTTTTATAGACCATTCTTTTATAGACCATTCTTTTATAGGCCATTCTTTTATCGACCATTCTTTTATAGACCATTCTTTTATAGGCCATTCTTGTATAGGCCATTCTTTTATAGACCATTCTTTTATAGACCATTCTTTTATAGACCATTCTTTTATAGGCCATTCTTTTAGAGACCGTTCTTTTATAGGCCATTGGTTTATAAGCCATTCTTTTATAGCCCATTCTTTTATAGGCCATTCTTTTATAGACCATTCTTTTATAGACCATTCTTTTATAGACTATTCTTTTATAGGCCATTCTTTTATAGGCCATTCTTTTATAGACCATTCTTTTATAGACCATTCTTTTATAGCCCATTCTTTTATAGGCCATGCTTTTGTAGGCCATTCTTTTATAGACCATTCTTTTATAGACCATTCTTTTTTAGGCCATTCTTTTATAGACCATTCTTTTATAGGTAATTCTTTTATTGACCATTCTTTTATAGACCATTCTTTTATAGACCATTCTTTTATAGGCCATTCTTTTATAGACCATTCTTTTTTAGGATATTCTTTTATTGACCATTCTTTTATAGACCATTCTTTTATAGGCAATCATTTTATAGACCATTCTGTTATAGGCCATTCTTTCATAGACCATTCTTTTATAGGCCATTCTTTTATAGACCATTCTCTCATACACCATTCTTTTATAGGCCATTCTTTTATAGACCATTCTTTTATAGGCCATCTTTTAAAGACTATTCTTTTATAGGCCATTCTTTTATAAACCATTCTTTTATAGACTATTCTTTTATAGACCATTCTTTCATAGACCATTCTGTTATAGGCCATTCTTTTATAGACCATTCTTTTATAGGCCATCCTTTTATAGACCATTCTTTTATAGACCATTCTTTTATAGACCATTCTTTTATAGGCCATTCTGTCATAGACCATTCTTTTATAGGCCATTCTTTTATAGCCCATTCTTTTATAGACCATTCTTGTATAGACCATTCTTTTATAGGCCATTCTTTTAGAAACCATTCTTTTTTAGGCAATTCTTTTATTGACCATTCTCTTATAGACCATTCTTTTATAGGAAATCATTTTATAGACCATTCTGTTATAGACCATTCATTCATAGGCCATTCTTTTATAGACCATTCTTTTATAGACCATTCTTTTATAGACCATTCTTTTATAGGCCATTCTTTTATAGACCATTCTTTTATAGGCCATTCTTTTATAGACCATTCTTTTATAGGCCATTCTTTTATAGACCATTCTTTTATAGGCCATTCTTTTATAGACCATTCTTTTATAGGCCATTCTTTTATAGGCCATTCTTTTATAGACCATTCTTTTATAGACCATTTTTTTATAGGCCATTCTTTTATTGACCATTCTTTTATAGACCATTATTTTATAGACCATTCTTTTATAGGCCATTCTTTTATAGAACATTCTTTTATAGACCATTCATTTATAGACCATTTTTTTATAGACCATTCTATTATAGACCATTCTTTTATAGACCATTCTTGTATTGACAATTCTTTTATAGGCCATTCTTTTATAGACCATTCTTGTATAGACCGTTCTTTTATAGACCATTCTTTTATAGACAATTCTTTTATAGACCATTCTTTTATAGACCATTCTTTTATAGGCCATTCTTCTATAGACCATTCATTTATAGGCCATTCTTTTATAGACCATTCTTTTATAGACCATTCTTTTATAGACCATTCTTTTATAGGCCATTCTTTTATAGACCATTCTTTTTTAGGCAATTCTTTTATTGACCATTCTCCTGTAGACCATTCTTTTATAGGAAATCATTTTATAGACCATTCTGTTATAGGCCATTCTTTCATAGACCATTCTTTTATAGGCCATTCTTTTATAGACCATTCTCTCATAGACCATTCTTTTATAGGCCATTCTTTTATAGACCATTCTTTTATAGGCCATCTTTTAAGACTATTCTTTTATAGGCCATTCTTTTATAGACCATTCTTTTATAGACTATTCTGTTATAGAGCATTCTTTCATAGACCATTCTGTTATAGGCCATTCTTTTATAGACCATTCTTTTATAGGCCATCCTTTTATAGACCATTCTTTTATAGACCATTCTTTTATAGACCATTCTTTTATAGGCCATTCTGTTATAGACCATTCTTTTATCGGCCATTCTTTTATAGCCCATTCTTTTATAGACCATTCTTGTATAGACCATTCTTTTATAGGCCATTCTTTTAGAAACCATTCTTTTATAGACCATTCTTTTATAGACCATTCTTTTATAGACCATTCTTTCATAGACCATTCTTTTATAGGCCATTCTTTTATAGACCATTCTTTTATAGACCATTCTTTTATAGGCCATTCTTTCATAGATCATTCTTTTATAGACCATTCTTTTATAGGCCATTCTTTTATAGGCCATTCTTTTATAGGCCATTGTTTTATAGACCATTCTTTTATAGACCATTCTTTTATAGGCCATTCTTTTATAGACAATTCTTTGATAGGCCATTCTTTTATAGGCCATTCTTTTATAGACCATTCTTTTATAGGCCATTCTTTTATAGACCATTCTTTTATAGACCATTCTTTTATAGACCATTCTATTTTTAGGCCATTCTATTATAGACCATTCTTTTATAGACCATTCTTTTCTAGGCCATTCTTTTATAGGCCATTCTTTTATAGACAATTCTTTTATAGACCATTCTTTTATTGACCATTCTTTTATAGGCTATTCTTTTATAGACCATTCTTTTATAGACCATTCTTTTATAGACCATTCTTTAATTGACCATTCTTTTTTAGGCCATTCTTTTATAGACCATTCTTTTATAGACCATTCTTGTATAGACCATTCTTTTATAGGCCATTCTTTTATAAACAATTCTTTTATAGACCATTCTTTTATAGGCCATTCTTTTTTAGACCATTCTTTTATAGGCCATTCTTTTATAGACGATTCTTTTATAGACCATTCTTTTATAGACCATTCTTTTATAGGCCATTCTTTTATCGACCATTATTTTATAGACCATTCTTTTATAGGCCATTCTTGTATAGGCCATTCTTTTATAGACCATTCTTTTATAAACCATTCTTTTATAGAACTTTTTTTTATAGGCCATTCTTGTAGAGACCGTTCTTTTATAGGCCATTGGTTTATATGCCATTCTTTTATAGCCCATTCTTTTATTGGCCATTCTTTTATAGACCATTCTTTTATAGACCATTCTTTTATAGACTATTCTTTTATAGGCCATTCTTTTATAGGCCATTCTTTTATAGACCATTCTTTTATAGACCATTCTTTTATAGACCATTCTTTTATAGGCCATGCTTTTGTAGGCCATTCTTTTATAGACCATTCTTTTATAGACCATTCTTTTTTAGGCCATTCTTTTATAGACCATTCTTTTATAGGTAATTCTTTTATTGACCATTCTTTTATAGACAATTCTTTTATAGACCATTCTTTTATAGGCTATTCTTTTATAGACCATTCTTTTATAGGCCATTCTTTTATAGACCATTCTTTTATAGGCTATTCTTATATAGACCATTCTTTTATAGACCATTCTTTTATAGACCATTCTTTTATAGGCAATTCTTTTATTGACCATTCTTTTATAGACCATTCTTTTATAGACCATTCTTTTATAGGCCATTCTTTTATAGAACATTCTTTTATAGACCATTCATTTATAGACCATTTTTTTATAGACCATTCTATTATAGACCATTCTTTTATAGACCATTCTTGTATAGACAATTCTTTTATAGGCCATTCTTTTATAGACCATTCTTTTATAGACCGTTCTTTTATAGACCATTCTTTTATAGACAATTCTTTTATAGACCATTCTTTTATAGACCATTCTTTTACATGCCATTCTATTATAGACCATTCTTTTATAGGCCATTCTTTTATAGACCATTCTTTTATAGACCATTCTTTTATAGACCATTCTTTTATAGGCCATTCTTTTATAGACCATTCTTTTTTAGGCAATTCTTTTATAGACCATTCTTTTATAGGCCATTCTTTTATAGACCATTCATTTATAGGCCATTCTTTTATAGACCATTCTTTTATAGACCATTCTTTTATAGACCATTCTTTTATAGGCCATTCTTTTATAGACCATTCTTTTTTAGGCAATTCTTTTATTGACCATCCTTTTATAGACCATTCTTTTATAGGCAATTCTTTTAGAGACCATTCTGTTATAGGCCATTCTTTCATAGACCATTCTTTTATAGGCCATTCTTTTATAGACCATTCTCTCATAGACCATTCTTTTATAGGCCATTCTTTTATAGACCATTCTTTTATAGGCCATCTTTTAAAGACTATTCTTTTATAGGCCATTCTTTTATAGACCATTCTTTTATAGACTATTCTTTTATAGACCATTCTTTCATAGACCATTCTGTTATAGGCCATTCTTTTATAGACCATTCTTTTATAGGCCATCCTTTTATAGACCATTCTTTTATAGACCATTCTTTTATAGACCATTCTTTTATAGGCCATTCTGTTATAGACCATTCTTTTATAGGCCATTCTTTTATAGCCCATTCTTTTATAGACCATTCTTGTATAGACCATTCTTTTATAGGCCATTCTTTTAGAAACCATTCTTTTATAGACCATTCTTTTATAGACCATTCTTTTATAGACCATTCTTTCATAGACTATTCTTTTATAGGCCATTCTTTTATAGACCATTCTTTTATAGACCATTCTTTTATAGGCCATTCTTTCATCGATCATTATTTTATAGACCATTCTTTTATAGGCCATTCTTTTATAGGCCATTCTTTTATAGGCCATTCTTTTATAGACCATTCTTTTATAGACCACTTCTTTTATAGGCCATTCTTTTATAGACAATTCTTTGATAGGCCATTCTTTTATAGGCCATTCTTTTATAGACCATTCTTTTATAGACAGTTCTTTTATAGACAATTCTTTTATAGACTATTCTTTTATAGACCATTTTTTTATAGACCATTCTTTTATAGACCATTCTTTTATAGACCATTCTTTTCTAGGCCATTCTTTTATAGGCCATTCTTGTATAGACAATTCTTTTATAGACCATTCTTTTATTGACCATTCTTTTATAGGCTATTCTTTTATAGACCATTCTTTTATAGACCATTCTTTTATAGACCATTCTTTAATTGACCATTCTTTTTTAGGCCATTCTTTTATAGACCATTCTTTTATAGACCATTCTTGTATAGACCATTCTTTTATAGGCGATTCTTTTATAAACAATTCTTTTATAGACCATTCTTTTATAGGCCATTCTTTTTTAGACCATTCTTTTATAGGCCATTCTTTTATAGACGATTCTTTTATAGACCATTCTTTTATAGACCATTCTTTTATAGGCCATTCTTTTATCGACCATTCTTTTATAGACCATTCTTTTATAGGCCATTCTTGTATAGGCCATTCTTTTATAGACCATTCTTTTATAGACCATTCTTTTATAGACCATTCTTTTATAGGCCATTCTTTTAGAGACCGTTCTTTTATAGGCCATTGGTTTATAAGCCATTCTTTTATAGCCCATTCTTTTATAGGCCATTCTTTTATAGACCAATCTTTTATAGACCATTCTTTTATAGACTCTTCTTTTATAGGCCATTCTTTTATAGGCCATTCTTTTATAGACGATTCTTTTATAGACCATTCTTTTATAGCCCATTCTTTTATAGGCCATGCTTTTGTAGGCCATTCTTTTATAGACCATTCTTTTATAGACCATTCTTTTTTAGGCCATTCTTTTATAGACCATTCTTTTATAGGTAATTCTTTTATTGACCATTCTTTTATAGACAATTCTTGTATAGACCATTCTTTTATAGGCCATTCTTTTATAGACCATTCTTTTATAGGCCATTATTTTATAGACCATTCTTTTATAGGCTATTCTTATATAGACCATTCTTTTATAGACCATTCTTTTATAGACCATTCTTTTATAGGCCATTCTTTTATTGACCATTCTTTTATAGACCATTCTTTTATAGACCATTCTTTTATAGGCCATTCTTTTATAGAACATTCTTTTATAGACCATTCATTTATAGACCATTTTTTATAGACCATTCTGTTATAGACCATTCTTTTATAGACCATTCTTGTATAGACAATTCTTTTATAGGCCATTCTTTTATAGACCATTCTTGTATAGACCGGTCTTTTATAGACCATTCTTTTATAGACAATTCTTTTATAGACCATTCTTTTATAGACCATTCTTTTATATGCCATTCTTTTATAGACCATTCATTTATAGGCCATTCTTTTATAGACCATTCTTTTATAGAACATTCTTTTATAGACCATTCTTTTATAGGCCATTCTTTTATAGACCATTCTTTTTTAGGCAATTCTTTTATTGACCATTCTTTTATAGACCATTCTTTTATAGGCAATCATTTATTAGACCATTCTGTTATAGGCCATTCTTTCATAGACCATTCTTTTATAGGCCATTCTTTTATAGACCATTCTCTCATAGACCATTCTTTTATAGGCCATTCTTTTATAGACCATTCTTTTATAGGCCATCTTTTAAAGACTATTCTTTTATAGGCCATTCTTTTATAGACCATTCTTTTATAGACTATTCTGTTATAGACCATTCTTTCATAGACCATTCTGTTATAGGCCATTCTTTTATAGACCATTCTTTTATAGGCCATCCTTTTATAGACCATTCTTTTATAGACCATTCTTTTATAGACCATTCTTTTATAGGCCATTCTGTTATAGACCATTCTTTTATCGGCCATTCTTTTATAGCCCATTCTTTTATAGACCATTCTTTTAGAAACCATTCTTTTATAGACCATTCTTTTATAGACCATTCTTTTATAGACCATTCTTTCATAGACCATTCTTTTATAGGCCATTCTTTTATAGACCATTCTTTTATAGACCATTCTTTTATAGGCCATTCTTTCATAGATCATTCTTTTATAGACCATTCTTTTATAGGCCATTCTTTTATAGGCCATTCTTTTATAGACCATTCTTTTATAGACCATTCTTTTATAGGCCATTCTTTTATAGACAATTCTTTGATAGGCCATTCTTTTATAGGCCATTCTTTTATAGGCCATTCTTTTATAGACAGTTCTTTTATAGACAATTCTTTTATAGACTATTCTTTTATTGACCATTTTTTTATAGACCATTCTTTTATAGACCATTCTTTTATAGACCATTCTTTTAAGACCTTTAGCCGGTTAAAATTGTTTTTAAAGGGTCAAAACTGGGCCAAAATTGAAAAAAAAATCGTTAAACATGTTCTATTGTAATTTACGTTTATTTTTAATTTTTAATCCGTTTATATGTGCCTCACCTTGTTACAGTGGTATTGTCACCAGCTTTGAATGCTACAATTTCGGTTTCGATTCTAGCTGATTGCACCTAAATTACTTATTTATTTTACTTTTGAAATCACAACCCTATAATAATATATATTAAATCTGGACAATTTAAAATATCCTATTTACGTCTGGGCAAAGCCGGGCAAAGCCAGGCGCCCCACCCTGCTAGTGCATACTAAATACAATAAATGCCAATTCCTTATCGAGCAGCGTCTACTGTATTTGCCTGTAAGTAATAAATGCCTATTTCTTAACCGGTAATATCCATTATGTTTGTCAATAAGCAATAAATGGCTATTCATGTCTGCTTGTAAACTGTAAAAGTCCTATTCCGTCTGGACAACATCAATTCTGCCTGATAATAAACAAAATATGACTATTTGTTCAGTGAATAACATATTTATGATTTACATGTGTGTTACCAACGACGTCAAACCTCGCCCCAACCCCGAAATATTAGGAGTAAAAGAAAGAAAAAGAGGAAAGAAATATAACAAAAGAAATAGGAAATAAGGTTTATCAGTAAACAATAGACTGCAGAGGGTTAAGGTGTGGTTGCAATTAAAGAAAGGAACAAAAGGACCTGAGATATATGAAAGATCGAAGAATGGATGTAGATGTATTTAGATTTGGTTTGCAGGCACTTTAGGATTGACAATGGGTTTATGATGCTGAGGAATGGTTTGCAGAGGCTAGTGTTTTGCAACGTTTTTATGACAGTGCCTGTTTGACAATGATTGGGAGCATTTTGCAATGGTTGATGACTACAGTTGATGAGAGACCACTGGTACCAGGTTTGTGTACCACTGTTTCTTTATAGCTAGCATATCCTAACCATGGTTGAGTATTTCTTTGTCTCTCTGCATCGTTATTACTTTCCCTCCTGATTAGGAAGTCTCCTAGTAGTGGCCGTTTTTGTCAGGTGCTTCTTTGCAAATCTGAGGTTTCTTTGGATATATGGGCTTTTTCTGAAGTGTGGGCTTCAATTTCTGCCTCTGGTAAATCATTCGACTTGATCTGTTTCATCGTCACATTCTTTGACCTGCTCTCTGAAGATGTGTTATAATCTGACTCCAATGAGAGAACACTATAACAGGGGTGCAGGTTCTTTGCATGTCAGGACATTCCATCCAACAGAACGAACTGTGAACTAATTATTTCTGTTACCCAATATCGGCCAAATTTCATGGCACAGTGATTCTCATCAGCAGGCTCCAACTCATGTTCGGTTGACACATCATCAACCCCTTTTATTCAAACTTAATAAGTCCTGCTGTACCAAATGCCTCCACATAGAAAACTGGGCCACATTATTCTGTGATTGATAGGAAATGGAAAGCACCGTAATGTGTAATGTCCATCTCCAACCTCTGCCAGTTGCTGCCCACCTTCAGTTTCTCTTCTCTGGACTGGTATTGGGGTTTTCAATTGACATTCTATGCATGCCCGTATAACTGATTTAACTGTTGCTTTTGTCATCACTGAGCAAACTCTCCTGGTAAAATAAGTGGTACATCGTACTCCTGAGTTTTTTGTGAATAGCCATGACTTGGGCCATATCCAACTCAGCTACAAGTATAGCACTGGTCTGGTGCTCAGATCCCCTTTTTTTTTATTGACCGCTATAGCCACAGCGTCTCATGGACTAGTACTTAGGAGTCATCTTTCCTGAGGTCCATCAAGGATGCATTAGCTCCTTTTGGCACCATTCATGTATCTTTGCAGTGCAAACATCTGCATTTTCCATGAATATATTTACATGATGGTTAAGTTCGTAATAGGCCATCACTATCCACACATTTGCTTTATTCTGCTGCGCCACAGCCATCAACGATGTTAATCTCTTAAGAGGTCCGAGTCTTTCTTCCAGGTATATCATGAGTCAATCCTGTCTATCCATGCCTGAAGCTCCTGAACATATTCTGATTGGATTTCTGCAGTCACTCGATATTTGCACAATCCTCGAAGTGCACAGTTATCTGCCCATTTTCACACCATGATTTATGTTCATCTCTGAAGTTGAAAATAGTGGTAAAGTCAAATTCACAGATGGAGATGGCTATGCATGTGTCAACAATCCTAACCGCTCCTGCAGGCCCAACAGTAATACTTTCCTAATGCTCATATCACATCGATCCCAACAACAGATCAAATTCCATTAGTTAATCTCTACCAGAACGTTATTTTCATCTGTGGAAATGGTGACCACTCCTCTGCTGCAACATGCAGTGGCGAAGGTCACATAGTAAGTAACTGCTGAAGACATGGAACACATTGTTACCAATATGGCAAGGTATAACGCTGAGCTCAGGAATGTTCAAGAAACAAACCAGGAGGATGTGTTGTCTTTCAGGATTGACATCAACTCACATCTGCTTTGTATGTGTGTCAATTAATTCCATCAAGATGAAAAAAGAATATCTGGGAATAGTTGGAGAGAATGGCCGTGCTGATGCCTCATTCTCCTGGTTTGTTTCTTTAACATGAGCTCAGTGTTCAATCTTGCCATATTGGTAACAATGTGTTGCATGTCTTCAGCAGTTACTCACTAGGTGACCTTTGCCACCGCATCTATAGCAAGTTACACTGGTGCCACACTCACTCTTGGTATGAACTGCAGATTAATCACATGGTGGCTCCTGTCCCTAGTTGACGTCAGTACCCTTACTCTCACTATTAGGTCTTCCATAGTCAGAGTTTCAAGTTTTAGTACCTGTTGAAGTTTGATGGAGATGGCATCAGGGAATCCCATATTAAACATCTGTTTTCCAGTCAAACTCCCTCAAAATAAGACACTCCAACAGATCATCCAATGTGGTTTATGCTCGCCAGATCATCTAAATACGATCAACTTCCAATAGGCTGTGAACATGCCATTTGTGGAGTCTCTTTTAACGAAGTCTTCTTCTTTTTTATATCAAGTTAGTTGCTATCATTCATTTCCAAGCAGAGGGCCAATGCATCCCCCTCCAAATACAATGGAAACATGTTCACCACATCGTCCACCTTCTGAAGTCTCGCCACCAACCTCAATTTCCTCAGTCACACCACCTTGTTTGCCTCGCCAATAAATGGTTTTAACATATCACTATTTTTGCCAGAATAACCACTGAAATATATTTATAATTTACATGTTTAAAAGATCTATTTAGGAAATTAAATCCTACTTCAGTCACATAAATTATTTCGAGTTGAAGGAACTCGAGTCTGATTATTTTGTTCTCTTCTCTAGCGATGGAGACATTCACTCTTTGCATGAGCAGCAGTCCTTCTTTTTTCTTTTTTCACCCACAACAAAACACATACGAATGACGTGGCATCTAAAATTAAATTCTCTCAAGCAAAAACATTGTCTCCTTTTATTCTGCCATTTTGGACTCATAAGAGCCCATGCTTTGTACTCAAATCATTCCAGATTTATGTGACACAGTTTCCTTACAGCAGGCACATGCTAACTGTGGCCACTTATTCCTTTGTCTCTCTCTGCATCATTACCACAGGGCAACGTCTATAATGACTACTAATAAGCAAAAAATTACTATTCCTTCTTTCTCATTAGATTAATTCCCGGAAAACGTTCATTATGTCTACTAGTAAACAATACATGCCTATTCTTATCTAGGCAAAAACCATTACATTTGCTTGCAAGAAAATATATATATATCAATTATGCCTTCTAATAAGCAACAAATTCATTTTCTATTTGGGGCAACGTTCTCTATACTCTTGGTAAGCAATAAATTCATATTCTTTCAAGGCCAACATCGATTATTCCTTCTAGTAAGCAATAAATTCCTATTCTATCTAGGGTAAATCAATTAGGTTTTCTAGTATCAATTCCTATTTTCCCGGTGGCAGCATCCATTATGTTTTCTAGTAACCATAAATTCCTATTTTTTTCAGTGGCAACACCATATAGTCCTTTAAATAAGCAATAAAGTTTGATTCTTTCAAAGGCAATATCCATTATGTCTTCAATAAAACCCATATTTTTTAAGAAAAACAACTAGGACGCCTTCTAAATTCCTATTGTTTCAGGAGCAATATTCATTATGCTTCCTAGCAAGTAATAAATTTCTATGCCTTCATGGCTAACATCCATTATGCTTTTTAGTAAGCAATAACTTTATACTTTTTCATATTCAACATCATTTATAAAGCATAAGTAAAGAATAAATTAGGGTAACATCTATTATGCCTACCAGTAAAAAATACATGCCTATTCATTTTTGGCCAACGTCCATTATGTCTACTCCTAAGCAATAAGTGACTATTCGTTCAGAAATAACGTTCATTATACCTTACTAATGTAAGCAATAAATGCCTAATCATTATTAGGCAATGTCCATTATACCTGCTAATAAGCAATAAATTCTTATTTATTTTTGGCCACATCAATTATGTCAGCCAATAAGTTGTAAGGAATAACTTCTTATTCGTTCTTGATCAACGTATACTATATCATCTATGCTAGTAATATTAGTAATAAATTCTTGTTCATTCTTGTCCATCGTGCATTTTGCCTGCTGGTAAAGCAATAAATTCCTATTCAATCTCGGCCACTGTCTGGATAGGGTTGCTAGCAAGCAATAAATTCCTATTCAATCTCGGCCACTGTCTGGATAGGGTTGCTAGCAAGCAATAAATTCCTATTCAATCTCGGCCACTGTCTGGATAGGGTTGCTAGCAAGCAATAAATTCCTATTCAATCTCGGCCACTGTCTGGATAGGGTTGCTAGCAAGCAATAAATTCCTACTGTAAACTTTAAATTGTAATTTTTTGTTCATTTATTTTTGTCTGCAGGAAAAAACACTACCCATTTACTGAACCTGACTGTCTGTGGCAACACGCGAACACAAGTGGTCACACCTTTAGACAAGATCAGCAAAGCAACTACAACTGCAACTGCAAATGCATGGAAATGTTATTTCTTGCTTCTGCCATTGCTGTTTGTGCTCATAGCATTTATCCTCTGTAAGTAACCATTATTATTCCTTCATTTTAAATATGGAACTGAGATTTTGACAAAGAAATGTGTATAAGGAGTAAAAGAGCATATTTCACAGACAATGTATTTTTTTATTCCAAAGAACATGATAAACACACAAAAAAACTAAGTAACACACCTAGAATCTAAGACTTTATCATCCTTCTCTGTCGATTCTTCAGCAATGACAGGCAGATGACGTGTCTGAAAAGTAATGGGATTACAAACATTTTATTTTAATTCCAAATAACAAAATATACTATCCCCACCCCCTTCAAAGAAACCCCCGAGCCCCTAATGAGTTTTACTATGTTTCTATGAACTTTCTGAAGCATTCGCCTCTGATTCACTTTTTATGCTTCATTCTCTCAAAATTCTCCTCTTGATTAGTTGCTTCAACCTAAGGAAAAATTGATCAAACTGTGTAGGAAGTTTTCTCAGAGTGATTTTCTTCTTCAGAAGAAATTGCAGTTTGCTTGGGGTTGATGTGCACGTTATGTTGAGGCAAAAACAGACAAAAATGGAATTGTTACGGAGAGATAAAATTCTGGTTATAAGCTTCCAATGTATCAAATCAGATGATCACACAATGTGTTAATTCTACTTCCAACCACATACACTGCTGATAAAAAATTTAAGACCATTTAAAAATCTAAAAAAACAAAACTTTTTTTAAGGATAGATTTTAAACTCTTCCAACTTAAAATTACCAATACTACAATCTAAAAGGTTATGGAAACAAAAACTACATTCCAAAGATTTATTTTTAAAATTTACATTTTTATTAAATTAGGCTTTTTACACATGATCCAAATTATAAGACCAGAGACAAAAATTCTATTAAATTGTGCAAAAAGTGTATGAAAACATTCAACAATCAAACTTAATAATGAGTTGTACCTCCACTGCTTTTGATGACTTCAAAATTTCTTTGGGGCGTGCTAGAAATAAGGTGCGGGGGATCCTGCTCCAGTTTCTGAAGATGGCTTCACGAAGTTCATTTTTTGTTGAATATTGTTTGCCATTTTGATAAACCTCTCTTGTCATCCATCCCCAAACATTTTCAATTGGGTTCAAGTCCGGTGAGCATGCAGGATGTCTCAAGAGATGGACTCCATTTTCTTGTAGAAAGCTTGCCCATCTTGCAGTGTGGATTGCAGCGTTATCCTGTTGGAATAACCATCCATCTCCACACAAACGATGACCCTCCATCATCAAAGATGCTTTTTGTAGCATGCTAACATAACCAGCTGCTGTCTGACGACCCTGCACCCCCTGGAGCTCCATCGTCCCTCTGTAAGAAAAGGCACTCCATACCATTACGGACCCTCCACCACTATGACGTGTCGAAAAAATTCAAGGGGCATGTTTTTATGCTAATATCGCTGGAAGCCATCAGGACCACTTAAATTGAATTTTTTCTCATAAAAAAACAGGACTTTCTTCCACTTCTCAACGTCCCAGGTTTGGTATTCATGACCAAATCTTAAGCGGTTCATTTGTGACGTGGAAGCAATCGAGGAATTTGTTTATACTTTTTATTTACCATGCCTTTTTGTTGTAAGTGTCGTCTGATAGTTATTGGACTGCAATCAGCATCTGTAACCGCCTTAATTTGACTAGAAGAAAGTCCTCTGTCATTCATAACAACCTACTCAATGCAGGAGAAATTGGGGAGGGGGGACTCCCAAAGGATTTTGCTTTTCCATAATTCTCAGTGTTCTTTAGAAAGTTGCAAATAACAGTTTTACTGCGATTTACCTTAGCTGCTATTGGTCGCTGTGACAAACCTTGCTTATGGAATCCTAGAATTCGAGAACGCTCAACTTCAGTTAGTTTTCTTGTTTTAGGCATGGTAACACCTCTACACAGTGATTACTAATCTCTAACTGAACTAAAAACATTAGAATTGCCATAAATCTAACAATTCATATCCTTGGTCTTATAATGTTGATCATGTGTAAAAAGCCTAATTTAATAAAAATGCAAATTTTTAAATAAAATTTTTGGAATGTACCGTTTTGTTTCCATAACCTTTTAGATTGTAATATCAGTAGCCTTAAGTCGGAAGAGTTTAAAAATCTATCCTTACAAAAAGGTTTCTTTTCAAAGATTTTTAAGTGGTCTTAAATTTTGATCAGCAGTGTATAGTTCCATTTTTCATACAGATTTCCATTCATGACGCGTCCTCCCACCCCCTTACTAACAGTTTTGTGATTTAACTTTTGCATTACTATTGATTAAACAATAAAATTTCACACAAGTGTTGACACATTAAAACAGTTGCCTCAAGAGTGAAAGTTTTGTTCTCAATCATGCGGCAAAGCTCTTTAGAAAAAGTGTGCAATTCATTTTATATACATATATATATATATATATATATATATATATATATATATATATATATATATATATATATATATATATCAAAGAACACCCAAGCTTCAACATGCAAGCTACAATGTTGTAATGTAGCACTTAAACAAGTTGATAAATTCAAACATCTGGGATACTGGATCACATCTTATGGAAGGTGCACGACTTAAATACAAAATCACAGCCAAAGTCATCTTCAAGAGAGTGTTATCATGAACAACAGAAACATTAAAATAGACACCAAATTCAGAATACTCCAAATGTATGTATAGTCATTTTCTAGTATATGGTTGTGAGTGCGGGACAATCACCAACACCACGAGGAAGAGAGTAGAAGTAACTGAAACTTGATTCCTGAGGAGAATTTTGAAGATATCCTGGACAGAAATAAAGAATCAAGCTAGAGGCATTAGAAATGGCAAACACTGAAATGTCTCTAATGAAAAGAGTACGAAAAAGACAAATGAGATTCATGGGCCATGTCTACAGAAAAAGCGAACAGATTAAATTGACAGAAAATATCATGGGTAGAAAGAAGCAGACGACGAGAGCGAGAAACATACGTTGACATTCTGAATACCTGGGTAAAATTAAAAACGATGAGCAACAATGAATTCATGAACGCCTCCAAAGAAAGAGATGGATGGAGAGCCATAACCGTCTGGTGGTGGTGGTGCTGCTGCTGCTGCTGATTGTGCTGCTGCTGATGATGATGATGATATATTTTCTCAAAACAACTGGCCTTGATGGAGAGGAGATTAAAACTTGTTGCTATGGTTACAAATGATCTGAAATAACAGCAAGGCGAGACTTGATTCCAAATATTTCTCATATGTTATATCTCCCCTCTTTTGGAAATAGGATACTGTGATGTCCCCAATCAAGGGACATAACTCTAGGAGTTATCTACCCTTAGTTATGTGCGCTCTTCAATAAAGTATGTTTTGGCCGGCAATCTGACTGCGACCGAGCTGTTGTTAACATGTTAATGCCTGCTTGTTATTCTTTCGTATTGTTTGATACCCGCGAGACAGGAACCCCCGACATTATATCTGCCGACGAGAATTTTTCGTGACGAGCTCATGTTACATTTCGGAATTTAATACAAAAAAAATCTTTTTTTTTTTTTTTTCCGGAATTAATACAAAAAAAAAAAAAGAAAATGGCCAGCGGTGGATTACCAGTTTTTCCAAGTTTCAGCGTACATGCGGACCAAAACACGACTACCGTTCGCTGGAAAAAATGGATAGACAGGTTAGAAAATTTATTTGTTGCTATGGACATTTGCGACGACAAAAAGAAGAAAGCAACACTTCTTCACTATTCAGGAGACGAAGTCTTTGATATTTTCCATTTTATTCACGGACCAGCAAAAGGGCATAGGCACAACAAACATTTTGGACGATGGCAAATGTAGTTTCGGGCGAGTATGAAACGATGAAGAAATCACGGATCATTTCACGCCGCAGAAAAACACGTCATATGAACTTTTCAAAGTTCGACGGGCTATGCAAAACATGGACGAAAGTTTAGACCAGTACCATGCACGATTACGGACTCTAGCTACCACGTGCGAGTTTGAAGATAAAAACAGAGAGATCCTAGCCCAAATTTTGCAGGGGTGCACATCCTCTAAAGTCAGAAGGAAGGCGCTAAGAGACAACTCTACGCTGAAACAAGTCCTGGACGAAGCTAGGGCAATAGAACTGGCTGATACGCATGCTGCAGACATGGAACGAAATGAATTACATGCTATTTAAAGCAACGAGAACCGCACGCGTCCCACACGTAGAAATAATGAAAATTTCAACGTCAACGACAGTAAAGACAGTTGTTGTGGACACTCACGGCAAAATATTCGCCATGACACCTCGAAGAACAGACCACGAGGTGGACAAAAAAAAGATGGCGGACAGCGCGGCAAAATAGTCGCCATGACACCTCGAAGAACAGACGAAGAGGTGGACAAAAAAAAAAGATGGCGGACAGCAAACATGTCACTATTGTGGATATTCTGCTACACACCCGACTTGTCCAGCCCGAGGAAAAGAATGCATGAATTGCCACAAGAAAAACCACTTTGCAAGAGCATGCAAAGCAAAGCCGGTAAGAGTAATTCGTTTCACCAATCCTCCTCCGATATCTCCCTCTACGTCCAGTGACGAATCTATTTACTCGGTAAAATTTGCACCGTCAATTAAGACACCAAGAGTTACCGCCCTTGTCAATAATCCGATAATCCGATATATCCCTCTACGTCTAGTAACGAGTCTGTATACTCGATGAAATTAACACCGTCAAATAAGACACCAAAAGTTACCACCCTTGTAAATAATTCCCCTGTAATGTTTGTGGTAGACACGGGTGCTAGCGTAAACATAATTGCTGGACACATATATGATGGTTTAAAACACAAACCACGTATAAACAAAACAACGACCCGAATATTTGTGTACAGGTCGAAACATGCCATACCCATCCGAGGATTTATCAATGCGAGCATAAAATTTTGTGATAAATCCTGTAAGGCTAAAATATTTGTGGTCGACAGCGAAAATCCTTTAGTTGGACTGCAGAACCTCTTGAGCGGTAATTCTGCTGAAGCATTGGGAATGATAACGTTTAACTTCACGTTCCATATGACGGTCCCAATTCAAGACGAGTTCCATGCACTGTTTGATGGAAAGATGGGAAAAATTTCTGGAGTTACCATTAAGCTCCACATTGACTCATCGGTTTTCCCCGTAACTCAGCGACACCGCAGGATACCTTTCCATGTGAGAAAAGATGTGAAGACAGAACTCAAACGTCTCACAGAAATGGATGTGATTGAGGAAGTCACGGGACCTACCCCATGGGTTAGCCCGATTGTCGTAGTTCCCAAGAAAAATGGTAGTGTACGAATTTGCATCGACATGAGAAAGGCAAATGAAGCCATTCAACAGATTAAACATCCAATGCCAACCGTAGACGACTTAATAGCGGACTTAAATGGGTGTACAGTTTTCAGCAAACTAGACCTCTCCAATGCGTATCATCAACTAGAACTGGAAGAGTCCAGCAGATATATAACGACATTTGCCACGCATGCAGGTTTATTTCGTTACAAGCATCTAAGTTTTGGCGTGAATGCAGCCTCTGAACTATTTCAAAAAGCTATATCAGACCTCCTCGGAGACATTCCCGGAGTGAAAAACTTATCAGACGACATAATAATATATGCACGTGACCAGTCATCTCATGACATCAGCTTGAGGAACACCCTGAAACGTCTACAAGAAGTAGGAGCCAAGCTGAACAAAGAAAAATGCCTTTTTTCTGTACGGAAACTGACTTTCTTCGGACACATTTTCAGTGAGAATGGAGTGTCCCCTGACCCAGAGAAAATCTCTGCTATTACAAAATGCAAGTCTCCAAGGAACATCAGTGAAGTCAGATCATTCTTGGGCATGACACAGTATGTGGCTCGATTTATTCCACATTATGCCATTATTAGTGAACCACTGAGACGGCTCACAAAAAAAGATACAAACTGGAGATGGACAGAGGAAGAAGAAGCAGCTGCAAACAAGTTAAAGGAAGCTTTGACTGGAGCTGAGGTGATGGCGTATTTTGACCCGAAGAAAGACACCGACATCCTGATAGATGCAAGCCCAGTTGGGTTAGGTGCAGTTCTGACACAAGATGGGAAGGTGCTATGCTATGCCAGTCGTGCCCTCACAGATGTAGGACAACGATACTCTCAAACTGAGAGAGAGATGTTAGCCGTGGTATATGCAGCTGAACATTTTTATCTCTACTTATATGGAGCGAGATTCAAAATCACCACCGACCATCGACCTCTTCTTGGGATTGTGAAAAGTCTCAAACCGACAACAACAAGAATTGAACGCTGGCGTCTTCGTCTCATGCCCTACCAGTTCAACCTGGTATACCGTCCCGGGAAAGATGACGAAAACCCTGCGGACTATCTGAGTCGTCACCCACAACACATACCATCTAAAGACAATGTAGCAGAAGCCTACATAAGGTATGTAGCTCAGAATACAATACCAAAATCTTTAACTCTTGAGGAAGTCAAACAAGCCACAGAACAAGACCCCCAGTTACAAAAGGTCAAGGGTGCTGTTAAAGATGGACGATGGAATGACTCCCAGCTGTCAAGTTTTTCCCTATTCAAGGATGAAATTTCAACACACAATGGTCTCGTCCTTCGAGGACACCGGCTTGTAATTCCCTCAAAATTGAGGAAGAGATCCGTCGATTTAGCCCATCAATCTCACCAGGGCATGGTCAAAACCAAACAACTGATAAGGGAAAAAGTATGGTTCCCAGGAATCGATAGACTGGTGGAGGAAACAATACACGGATGCATTCCCTGCCAAGCCTCAGACCCAAGGCACATGAGCCGTGAACCCATACACTCCTCACCACTACCAGTTGCACCATGGACTGAAATCTCAGTTGATTTTGCAGGTCCGTTCCCATCAGGTGACTATGTGTTAGTCATAATCGACGATTACAGCCGATTCCCTCAATAGCTGTGTGTACAGTTATTCCCCGTTTAAACATGATCTTTGCTAGACAAGGATATCCAACCATTCTAAAATCTGATAACGGTCCACCATTTCAAGGACAAGACTTTAAAGACTTAGCGGCACAAGCAGGTTTCAAACATAGACGCATTACACCTCTATGGCCGGAGGCAAATGGTGAAGTAGAGCGTTTTATGCGCACCTTAAAAAAATACATTCTTGCAGCCACGGTGGAAGGCCACAACTGGAAGACCCAGTTACCACATTTCCTAAGGCAATATAGAGCCACCCCCCATACCACCACTAAAATATCACCATTTGAAGCTTGTACGGGCCGAAAAATGAACATCGGCATACCAAAGAATAAAAGAAAATGACTCCAAAGGAAAAGAGAAGATGAAGGGGTACGCTGATAGAAAGGCAAAAACAACAACTCTCAGCCTGGGTGATATGGTTTTGATCAGACAGAAGAGACAAAACAAACTGTCAACACCATACAATCCTAAACCATATACCATTACAAAAATGAAGGGAAGTATGATAACGGTGCAGAGAGAAAATCACAAAATGACTAGAAACTCTTCTTTTCTAAAACGCATAACACCTAGGAATGAAAACCCTGACTCTGATTCCGACTGGGAAAGTGAGTACAATGCACACACCTCAGCAGACCTGGAAATACCCGAAACACAAATAGCTGACCAGTTACCGAGACGAAATCCATCTCGGAAAAGACTGCCTCCAGCCAGATTCAAAGACTTCATAATGTAAGATAAATAAATAAATAAATAAAAAGAAATAATAAAAAAAAAAAATTTTTTAAATTTAAAATAAGACAAGTTGTCCCACCAAGATGGGGAGGGATGTGATGTCCCCAATCAAGGGACATAACTCTAGGAGTTATCTACCCTTAGTTATGTGCGCTCTTCAATAAAGTATGTTTTGGCCGGCAGTCTGACTGCGACCGAGCTCTTGTTAACATGTTAATGCCTGTGTTGTTATTCTTTCGTATTGTTTGATACCCGCGAGACGGGAACCCACGACATTATAGATACGATTATGATTATCTCCACTATCAAATAATCTTTATACACTGTGAAATTTACTTTATGTATAAAAATCAAAGAGGGTAGATATAACATATGAGAAATATTTGGAATCAAGTCTCCCTTTGCTGTTATTTGAGATTATTTGAAACCATAGCAACAAGTTTTAGTCCCCCCTCCATGAAGGTTTTGGGGAAATATCAGATATTTCGTAATTCATATGCATAACTAGGAAAACAAATGACTATGATTGAAGTATTCGTAATGGAGTAATACCTTCCCACCCATCAAAAATCGTTTAAAATTACAACTATTATAGGTTTTTGAGGGCGCAGAAAATAAAAATAGCAGCAAAAAATCCCAGGAAATATACATATAAGTTATTAGGAATAATATTATAATAATTATTGTGAGGGGATGAATTATACAGGGTGTACTATTCTAAGATTTTAATATAGTAAGAAATAGGGGGGGGGTCTGCATAAAATGGTGTAAGTAAAATGGTGTGAATGAAAATGATGTGAAATAAAAATGATGTGAATAAAAATGATTTGAATAAAAATGATGTGAATAAAAATGATGTGAATAAAAATGATTTGAAATAAAAATGATGTGAATAAAAATGATTTGAAATAAAAATGATGTGAAAAAAAATGATTTGAATAAAAATGATGTGAAATAAAATGATGTGAATAAAAATGATTTGAAATAAAAATGATGTGAAAAAAATGATTTGAATAAAAATGATGTGAAATAAAATGATGTGAATAAAAATGATTTGAAATAAAAATGGTGTGAAAAAAATGAATTGAAATAAAATGATTTGAATAAAACTGATGAATAACAATGATGTGAATAAAAATGATTTGAATAAAAATGATGTGAATAAAAATGATTTGAATAAAAATGATGTGAATAAAAATGATTTGAATAAAAATCATATGAATAAAAATGATGTGAATAAAAATGATTTGAATAAAAATGATGTGAATAAAAATGATGTGAATAAAAATGATATGAATAAAAATGATTTGAATAAAAATGATTTGAATGAAAATGATTTGAATAAAAATGATTTGAATAAAAATGATATGAATAAAAATGATGTGAATAAAAATGATTTGAATAAAAATGATTTGAATAAAAATGATGTGAATAAAAATGATTTGAATAAAAATGATATGAATAAAAATGATGTGAATAAAAATGATATGAATAAAAATGATTTGAATAAAAATGATGTGAATAAAAATGATTTGAATAAAAATGATGTGAATAAAAATGATTTGAATAAAAATGATTTGAATAAAAATGATTTGAATAAAAATGATTTGAATAAAAATGATGTGAAATGTAAAAATGATGTGAATAAAAATGATGTGAATAAAAATGTAAAAATTATAGAGTTATAATAGATACTAATATTTCTAAGAAATACGTAGTTTTTTAATATGGGGGAATAAAAATAAAATAGGGGAATGAAGTGGATAAAAACAAAAAAAATATAAAGATGTAAGTGACAGAAAGAAAGAAGTGAAAATAAATAAAAAAGGATGGAGATAGTTTTTCTTGATAGTAGGTATTTCCCATGTTTCTTTTGTGTGTGCAAATAATAATTCAAGAGAAGAAATATTTTCTTGCAGGAATAAATCTTAGTCGTAGACAAATCGAGGCATCTAGTGAAAAATGAGAAGACTAGAAAAGTCAAAAGCATTAGGATTCGAAATACCATGGTATAAAGAGTTTCCACTCACCCAACAGTCCTAATTGATGTATCCCCTTATTAAATAAATGAATATATATATATATATATATATATATATATAGATATAGATATATAGATATATATATATATAGATATATAGATATATATATATTACTATATAGTTTTTAATAACTTCATTTTCTCTCTTTATTAACACACACACACACACACACACACACACACACACACACATATATATATATATATATATATATATATATATATATATATATATATATACGAGGTGCCTTCAATTAGTTTCTAGACATTTTTACATGAGCACTTTTATTGATAGTACATGAGACTAATCACCTTCGAAGTAATCTCCGCTGGATGCAAAGCACTTGTTATACTGTTCCAACAACTTCTGATAATGGAAGTCCTCGTCTGTGAGTATGTCGTCAATGACCCTCGTCACAGCCTTTTTCATCTCCTCAATTGTCTCATAACGACAGCCTCTAAGGTTTTCCTTCAGCTTCGGGAATAACCAAAAGTCACAGGGAGCATTGTCTGGACTATAGGGAAGGTGAGGAATTGTTTTGATGTCCATCTTGGTCAAAAGTCTGTGATCTTCTCTGAGCACTCTTAGGATAAACTTTGCACAAATCTTCTGTTCCTTGTAAATAACGGTGTTTACAATTTCCACAGTGACATCAAATTAGACACACAGCGGTCCTTATTCATGAAATTCTTGATTTGGCTAATTAACTCTGGTGTTCTAACTTCTTTACTCCTCTCACACCTTATTGACTCTCTGCCTTCTTGGAATCTCTTATGCCACTCAAAAACTGATGCCAGATTCATGCAAAATGGTCCAAAAGCAGTCTGAAGCATTCCATACGTTTCTGTGACATTTTTTCAAGTTTAAAACAGAATTTTATTGCATATTGTTCTTCTAAAGTGTCCTTATATCCAGATTGCATTTTTGAAATTCACCAGCTGTGACAATCAGGCTTTAGTAGAGTGTATTTCAATTCTTGCTGAAGCTGTTCATTTGAATCTGAAATCATAAGAATTGGTCAGTCATCTCATAAGATGTACTTGAATGGCTACTGGAGCAATAACATACTGAATTTTTAAGAGTCTACAATAATTTTAAATGCCTGTACAAAATTTAATTAAACTGGAAACTTATTGAATGCATCTCGTATGTATAACCCGGCTTGATATCATTATAGTTAGGATAGTTATTTAATTGTGTGAAACAACATCAGATCTTTAAATACCGTATATATAGCAATTTGCAATCCCACCATAAACAATTTTAGGCATTCCTAATTTATTTATCTCACAAGAATTTCAATTAACCAACACAGTGTTGGTTAATTGAAATTCTTGTGTGCAGGGCGTTTGCTCAGTTAGTAGAGTGCTTGCCTTGCATGCAAGAGGCTCGGGTTTCGAATCCTGAGTTCGGATGTGTCTAACTGATGAGCCCAAATGAGGGCGAAACTCGAGTCTTGGACTTCCGGTTCTTTGACTATCATGGCTCTTGTGGGCTGCGACGTTATTTGAAGAGAGTGCTCAATACTATTGCAGAGCAAATATGTGTTTTATTTTTTTATTAACGTTTTATCTGTTTGGCTACATATGTTTCAGATGTTGGACCATGTTCACGCTCCAACAGCCTCATCAGACTTCATAGAAGTGGTTGTTAGTTATTGGAAAAAAGTGTTTTTAACAAAAAAAGAAAGAAAGAAAAGGGGAGAGGCGGGTGTTGACAATATTTCAGTTTTGAAGGTTAAAGATACATTCGATTGTATTATGTAAGGGGGGTAGAAGATTAAGGTAGGCGTGGGTGGAGATATATTGATATAGGGAGGGTTGGAGAGAGGATGATAAAGAGAAAAGTGAGGGGTAAGGAGAGGAGGGAGGGGAGTTTCAATACTTTGGTTTTAAATTTTAACTGGCTTTTGGTTTTTCAGCAAGGTATATTGAATAGATGGGAGAGGGAAAGGGAGAGAGAGAACGAGAGGGAAAGAGAGGGAGAATGAGAGGGAAAGAGAGGGAAAGAGAGAGAGGGAAAGGGTTAGTATAGATGTCATTTTTTTTTTGACACGTATGGGGTCCGTTTAAATGTCTGCAGTCGTTACACGTCAACTTGTTCCTTGTCGTTTCTAATGGGTTATTTTTATTACATAGGTTAACGCATGCACACATTTGCATATATACATATGCATATGTACACTTCTAGGCATCCACATACAGACACATACGTACACGCACATATATATATAAACAAAGTAAATGCAGACATACATGGGTTATAAGTAGACATACACACACATATACACAACTCTTATACATATATGTACACTCACAAAAGTATATAGGCACATATACACATATATATGCATATATATACACGCACGCCCACTTATATACATATCAGATATATACTTCATCAGATGTAATGAAAATCATGACTCATCATATTGGTCAAAAGTGCTTTTTAGCGATGAAAGCAATTTCAATAGGCTAGGCAGTGATAGTAGGCAGTACGTCCGTCGGAGGAAAGACGAAGAATTTAATCCTAGGTGCTCAGTTTCAATGCTGCAAGGTGGTGGAGGTTCAGTTTTGGTGTGGGGCATTATTAGTACCAATGGTCCAGAGCCTATAGTTTGCTTGCAAGGTCGAATTAATTTGACCAAGTACATTAATATGTTGATTGAGCATTTTCTACTCTACTTTGGTCAGAATTTGGATGATAATCCCGTCATGCAGGATAATGCACGAGAGGGAAAGAGAGGGAGAGCGAGAGGAAAAGAGAGGGAGAGGGAAAGGGTTAGTGTTGATGTCATTTTTTTTTTTTGACACGTACAGAGTCCGTTTAAATGTTTGTACTCATTACAAGTCGGCTTGTTCCTTGTCGTTTCTAATGGGTTATTTTTATTACATAGGTTAACGCACGCACTCATTCGCATATATACATATACATACATATGTACACTTCTAGGCATCCACATACAGACACATACATACACGCACATATATATAAACAAAGTAAATGCAGACATAAGTAGACATAAACACACATATACACAACTCTGATGAAGTCCAGACGGTGCTTTCTGTTCTTTACAGAAATCATTGGCTTGCGTCTTGCAACATATCCTCGCAAATTAAATTCCTTTAATCTGATCTTGACAGTAGAAAGAGAGCACTTTTTAACAAGATTGCACTTTTGTTGGATTTGGGGAGCCATTTCAAATCTGTTTCTTAGGCTGCAGATCTTGATAGCATTGTCTCCCCTGTTAGAAGTAACTCTAATACGACAAGATTTAGGGGCATCACAAACACTGCCGGTGTTTTGGTGCTTTTGCACAGTCTTTCATACCATTTTCTCATCACATTTCAATCTGCACCTGCTTTCTCGATTGGATAAATCAGAAATGTGGAGATTAATGAGCTCCTGGCGATCACTAAGAGAAAGTCGTGGCATATGGATTAAATGTTACGTTGTATGACTTGGAACAACAACAATTACGATTAGAGATGCTTTGTTGCCTGTTGGTGGATATTTTAAACTGATTTGGGGATGATAATTTAAGGCGGTTTTAAGTGAATTTGTTGCTGCAGACTTTCTTTTTGCCTCCTCAATTTGAAGTTATTTTTTCAATTGACGCGAACGCTAGAATATTTCAATTGAAAGTCAAATATGAACAGGTAAAATTATAGAGGAATAAAAGGCCAATCAAATGAGGTATAGTTTGTTTAAACAATTGCATTAAATTTAGCTTAAATTTGCACTTTTTGAAAAAAATACAAGTGTGGATTTTCTTTTTGCCGGCACTGTATATATATATATATATATATATATATGCAATATGAGAGAACTTGAATGCCTACTAGGAGAGAACTTGAATGCCTAAGGTCTCTCTTTGCAGGGGTTGGTAATGACAACTTTGCCCTTCAAGTAACCGTAACAAAATATTCAAAATCACATAGTATTTGTGGTCCCAATAAGATCTCTTCGCTATGGCTAATTCACACTGGCTTTTATGATGAATAGTGCACCTTATCCAAGTGATGTTACCTCAAGTAACAGCATGAAGCTGGATACTCAACCAGAATAGATGAATTCTTGTCCTGGAATCCATTAAGAATAAGAGACTAAAAAGAAAGTTATTCTATAACATATTAAAATAGTCAATTGGGGAGAGGAAAATTATGTTGATATGTAAAGGAGAGCTTTAATGGAACATTCGAATATTTATATGCCTCATTCAAGTGTTATTCCTAGGAAGGGCTCCTTCATTTTTGAGAACTTTGACTGAAGGAAAATGAAACAATAAAATGCAATAGTTTTGTTGATTTTGAAACGCCTGATGTATCTAAGATGCTGAGAAAAATACTGTACTTTGAATTATTTATTTGCACAAAATATTTAAAGAATTACATTTGGAACAGATTAGACATAAGACCAGCAAAAATATGGGGAAAATGAGGGTTGTTGGTCATTCTAGAAACTATCGGCCGTGGAATTCCATGCAGATTCCTCTGTTAAAATTTAACCCGGAAAGGCAGTCTCTCAATGTGTCAATGACATGTCAAGTCAGGCATCTCCAAGTCTTCCTCACACATACGTTGAATACAGACTATGTGAACTACCTCTAACGTCCAGGGGAAAAAAGTTACTTTTATTGTTTTATATGTATGCACCCAAAATTGGGACCCTTCCCTTATATTCTGGTAAAATTCTATCCAAGGAAAAGTCTTTATCTTTGTAAATTTTGTTCTTGGTAGGCAACTTCCAGCATTTACCAAAAATAGAATTATAAAGCAATCTGGATGTACCCAGGTTTCAAGACAAGACATTTAATTGACTATGTCTCTGAGAAAAAGGGATATTAAGAATGTTCACATAGTACACGTTATGTGTGGTGCTTATTGTTGGACGGATCAACACCTTGTGTGATTTAATTTTTAATTTTATGTAAGGCTAGCTGTGTGGAACAGAAGCTTTGTCCTCCCAAGAAAACGAAATATTGGTCTTCTAATAATGAAAACAGCAAGAAATAGATTTATACACTGTATTAAAAAGAGCTCTTTGTTCTTTGTTGAGTGGCAATAACAAAGCCTAGAACAAAATTTGCAAAATTTAAAAATTAAAAAAAGTTAAAAGCATAGATATTCTCTTCAGTTTGTGTGATCGCTTTGATGAACTCCTCAATAGACAATCTGTGGTAGATAATCAATTCATTATGCCTGTACCATTATGACAAATGAATAATGAAATGAATAAGATTCCCTCAAAGACAGCCATATCCATAAACAGCATCAATTTTCCTAGTATGGATGGCTTGCCTTCTAGAACATTGAAAGCATAAGGCAGTATTGGAAAGATGCATTAAAGGTGATCTTGTATATAAGGAAAACTTTGGAGGGATAGCATTACTTGACGCTAGAGATTTTGTTAAATTGCAAAAACACAGTCAATAGAAAAGCTTTGTGGTGTATTCTAGAGAAGTTTGGTTGTCCCCCAAAGTTTGTGAGGATAATTTAGCTCTTTCACAATGATATGAAAGCATAAACGTTGTAGGTATTTTTCTGAACCAAAATCAGTAGAAAATGCGATATTTAATTTTATAAGCATCATAAAATGGGTCCAACCCCCCATCTCTCTCACATTTATTTTGCAGGCTGTACAGTTTCTGTGAAAAATGAATAACAGTTTTAATTAGCTAAGTTATATGATTGTCACGACAACAATGAATATAATAATGAAATAAAAGCTACACATATAACTCGGCATTTATGATTATTGTATACTAATGTAAAAATATAGATTCATACACTCATACTTACTAGCTTATTAGAAGACACATATAAAATTAACAAATCTAGATAAACAATTAAATAAAGTGCATTCGATAAGTCACTAGTATTTCATTACTTGATTTCTAAAATAACGTCTGTACTTTTCTCCTGGAGATAAGCTTTCTCTTTATCTCATGAGCTTTTTTCACCACTGATTTGTGCAAATAACTGATTTGTGCAAATAACTGATTTGTGCAAATAACTGATTTGTGCAAATAACTGATTTGTGCTGTGCCATAATTTCTTATCCATTCATACGCTTAAATATGATATTTTAATTTATCCAGATTTCGTATATATTATTATTGAGTTGTGATTTCAAAAGTAAAAAAAAGTATTTAAGTGCCATCAGTTAGAATCGAAACCGAAACTATAGCATTCAAAGGTGGTGACGTTCCACTGTACCAACGTGACACGCATATAAATGGATTAAAAATGAAAAATTAAAAATAAAGGTGAATGTACAAAATGTTTAACGATTTTTTCAATTTTGAACCCTTTTTGATCCCTTAAAAACTATTTTAATCATTATAAAGACCCATTAAAAACTATTTTAATCATTATAAAGACCCATTAAAAACTATTTTAATCATTATAAAGACCCATTAAAAACTATTTTAATCATTATAAAGACCCATAAAAGAATGGTCTGTAAAAAAATCCAATCATTTGAAGCCCCTATGTCTTTAAGTTTCGAAGGAGATAGAATCTGAAAATATGGAGACAGACAGCCCGACCAACAGACCAACAGACAGATACACATATAGCCGTTAATATATTAGATTAATTCACAATTTGTCAAACTTTATTAAAGGCTTAAAATAGAAACTTGCAAATTTGTCTCGAACAGTCTGTAAGTAGATTGTACTATTTGAATGTTTGTGGAAAATACCTCATTTTGTTTACTTCTTTTCTCACAGATAAATGGAAACGAAGTTCGACAAATGTAAACGAGTTGAACATCTCTAGTAAGTTCCATTATTTTTTACCTGCCCTCATTTTATGCTAAAACTGGATGTCTTGTATATGGATGTTTTTTTTTTAGTATTTTGTAAACATATTTTCTAAAGAAATAGTTTGTACACAATAGATTTTATTCAACCCATAGATAAGACCCTGAGAGGTATGATCACTGTGAGTTAAAGTGGACCTGGGAGCAATGGAAACCAAGTGCTGATATCACACTTCTCCAAATCTCCCAAATTGGGACAACAGCACCAGATGTCACTTGTGTGTGTGTGGTGTGTGTGTGTGAGAGAGAGAGAGAGAGAGAGAGAGAGAGAGAGAGAGAGAGAGAGAGAGACACACACACACACACACACACACAGATTAATATATTGCTTATCTACATCAAATTAAATTTAGTTTGGTTCAATCTTTTTTTTCTCTCCATATATGTCTATATAAGGCTAAAAATTAAAACATGAACCAATAGCTACTCGGTTATGCATGCATATTCGTAATGCCGTCATTCAACCTTCACCTGACAAATTCCATTTTTTTAATTTTCACACTTTTGTACCGATTGTCCTCGGCTAAAACCAAATATAAAGTTTCACATGGGTTTGAATACTCTATATATGAATTTTCATGTCTGTATAATAAAAACTTACAGAGGAGTTTGGTTGGCAAAATTTTTTAACAAATACATGCATAAATATCTATAGAAAGAGGTTTGTGTTTACTATAAGCTTTTTAACACAAATATTACGCAGGTATAAACCATGTAGAATATCTGCATGAATATAATTACACGTAATAGTTAACTAAAGATGATCATCCCATAAGAAAAGCGAAAAAAACTAATAGGGAATTAATTAAAATGAATGCTTAAAAGAATATGTAAATTAGCTAGATCTTTTGCAGATGAATGCAATTCTATGACCCACATATAACAAAGTTGTATTTTCTTTTTAAATAAATAGAAAAAAGGCTTGCCTTGTTTCTTCGTTGTCCCTAGTCACCCAGGATGTTAGAGCAAATGGCCTCGTTGGAATGGAAAAAGAGGAGATGGCGAACTCCTAAGAAACTCAACATCCTGGCAACCTTCTACTGTCGAAGGAACTTCGCCATGTGGGATGTACTCCTCCCCAGCAAAGAAGTGGCCCAAGAGCTGGCCCGGAAAGAACATAAAAGTGGCAAAATAAAGCTCCTCCCTGAGTACTAAGGAAAGAGAAGGACCCGGTTCGGAATCTTCAACATACACCCCGATTTTGACACTGAATGCTTGGGCTCCTTATTCAGCCAGTTTGGGGAGGTGGAACAAGTGGATCTGGTGAGGTACCGAAATGGCATCCGCAATGTGGTGTTGTTGAAATTAAGAAAGGGAGACTTTCTGGCAATTCCAGCAGTGATAGTGTACCATAACTAGAACATGACAGTGATGGTGGAGGGCCACTGGTTTTGCCAGAAATAAGGACACCTGACCAGAGTGCCCCAAGAAACTTGCCTCTGCCCTGCCAGCAGCAAAAGCCACCCCAAAGCCAGCTCAGGAAGGAGCCGAAGAAGCCTCAAGACTGGCTAAACCTCTGGAGATTACAAAGGAGGGTTGGAGCATGGTAGTGGGTTGCAGAAGGAAAACCTCAACCACCTCTACCATAGCCCCAACACCAGATCTCAGGCAGCAGTCGTGGCAGCAATAACAACAGCAGCCACTGTCGCAAAAACAATGCAGGGGACAGAACTAGCCACAACCGCAGCCACAACCGCAGCCACAACCGTAACAACAGGTGGCAGAGCAGCCACAAACGCAGCCAAAGCAGTAGCAGCAGGTGAAACAGCAGCAGCAGAGTCAGCAGCAACAGCAGCAACAACGGAAGAGCAATCAGGACCTCCAAGTCCCTACAAAACAGGGGACAAAGAGGAAAACAGAGAGCTCTTCTGATGAAGAGGAAGAAATGAGCGAGAGGGAGACTACTACTACATCACCCCTCCCTGGTCCTGCAAAAAAGGACAAAAAAGTGAAGAATGAGGGCAAAAAAGTGAAGAATGAGGGCATTCATCCTGTGTACATACATCCTCCCAAACATAAAAATACCGGCACCCCACACACACCACCAACCCACCAACGCCCACTCCCAGAACAATAAAACATGCATGCACACTACACGCTCCAGTCCCACCACTAGCACCGGTTACCAAACCCGGCCCTACACTGCACCTAAATCAAACACCGGCACTCACACACCAACCAGTTCACCCCGATTGTGAGGAAACAGGGAGGAAAAGAAACCAATTGGTATCTCCCTCTCAGCTAAAGAAAAAGGACCCCAAAGCCCTTCCCTTTAAATCAGGGGAGGACATATGACCTTCCACTTTGGTAGAGGAGAAATCTAAAGCCGTTGCTGGACTGCTGACAGATAGGGGATAAAAACATTGAATCTCCCAACAACTTCCTGGATGCCACCCTCGTAACAGCCTTCATCAGATTGCCTGCTGGCTGCAAAACCCCGGTTTAGCAGATGGTGGAGGCCACCAGGGAGGCAATCCCAGGGACCGAATTAGTAAGAGACTGTGACCTTTCCCTGGAAAAACTTTCGTCCCAATGCAAAGGAAAGGTCCCAATCCTGGTATATCCGTCACTCTACCAGGTCTTAAAACTAACATACTCCTTGGACATTGGCAGTTTTGTGCAATGCGGTTAAATTACCAAGGAAATGACCACCCTGAGCATACTGCACTGCATCAGCATCCTCTCACCAGAGGACTTTGGAATCATTTGCGACACTGAATAGGTGAGTAACCAACCATGGCTCTTAACTTGGCAAGTTTAAATACGAGGGGCTTGAGATCTTCAGACCGGGTGGCTCGCATCTGGAGAGATGTTCTGTCCTTTGGAGTGGATGTGGCTGCACTACAGGAAATGCACTTTGTTTCGTCTGTGGATTCTCAGGTGCTGTTGAGAGATTACAATGTATTTTCAGCATATGGGAACCCATGGGGGAAGGACACCTCCCTGCTGGTGAAACGCACCCTGTCCATGATGGTAAATGTTGTCCATAGGGACGACGCAGGCATATTGTCGTGGCTGATGTTGCCGTCAAAAAGTGTTTGTTTCAGGTCGTTGTGGTTCATGCGCCTAGCACCGCTCGAGAGAGGATCTCCTTCTTTCACAATCTTAACACTTTTATTGCTGGTCCGAAGTGTGTAGTTTTAATATGGGATTAGAATGCCATCCTTGATTCCAGTATGGATAAGGTAGGAGACGAAGCTAGAGAGTCGGAGAAGTGTGAAACCAGCCTGGCTGACCTGATGGCTAGATGTAATCTGGTTGACAGGTTCCACGTTGAGTACCTTAGGAAGGAGATGTGGATGAGGACCAAGAGCATAGACTCCTACCCAAACATCCATCTGGATAGGATGTTAGTAAAAAGAGGCGACATAGAGCTTCTAGATTGTCCCATATTCCACTGGCTAGGACAGTCAGACCATAAACTAGTTATGGCCCATCTGAATTTGGGGAATAAGCCCAAACTGGAAGTTGAATACCTCCCTACTGGAGATACAAGACTTAGCTAGCTAGACTCATACAATTGGGGCAGTTACAAGGAGTAGATGGTGGGTTAGCATAAAAACTAAGATTAGGAACTTCTTTGTCACATACTCTCAATGCCTCCCAGCAGATAAGGGCAGGACGAAGAAGCTAGAGAAAAAATTAGCTAGGGCCATGTATTTTGAGGGATACTGTAGGTTGGGAACTAACTAGGCAGGACATCTGACGTGAGGCTAACGAGTGTTATAAGGGCCAAGTAGTTAAGACTAAGCTTAGAGAAGTAGCCAACAAACCCGTGAACTCTGATGTAGACACGTGTAGAGAGGTCTCCATGCATGGATCAGGCAAGTATATAGCTAGCGTCAAGCACCCGGACGGACACACCCTGAGGTTGACTTGGGAGATCTGCGAGGGATTTCAAAAGCATTTCGAAGAGCATTTCACACAACAGCCCGATCTCCCTGTCCACGAATTTGGTAACTATTTGCCGACTCTCCCCATCTTGAGGCAGCTAGAGCAGCTAGTTGCAAGGGCAGGGTAACTGAACAGGAGGTTCTGACTGTGTTGAAGCAGGTCAGCTGCAACACATTGCCGGGACTCAATGGTTTGCCTTACAAATTGTATTTCAGGCTGTCGCCAATGTTGATGCCAATTCTGACAGATGTGTTCAACCATTGGTTTGACGAGGGTTCCATCCCAGGTCAAGTCATCAAGGGAATGATCACATTGCTGAGGAAAATAGATAGGCATCATAGGGAAGAACTAGATGGTTACAGGCGCATAACTCTGCTAAACACAGTTAAAGATTTTAGCCAAGGTCCTATTAATGCAGGTTGTTATCGATTGAACTAGAGCAGATCTATGCTGTGAAGAGGAGATCGATTCTAAACAACTTGCACCTGATTTGTACAATATTAGAGAGAGGAATAGAAGATGACACGGAAGCTGTGCTGATCAATTTAGATCAGTCCAAAGCTTTCGATAGGGTTGACCATCGCTTTCTGGCATCTATTCTGAAGGCTGCTGGATTCAAACCGGACTTCCACAAATAGATCTCCATACTGTGCTGTGCATTGATGGCAGTGGTACAGGTCAATGGAAAGCATTCGAAATCCTTCGCTAGCTTCCAGGGAGCGACGAATAGTGTTTCTTGCAATCCTGGCCGGAGCCAGAATCGTGATATGGAGTCTAAGAGTGCAAGAGGAGTGTGGAGTTGAATCTTTTGCTGATCAGGATCTGGTCCCCTTCTTTAAGCACCAGCTGAAAATAAAGATCAGATGTGATAGGAAACGATTATACTCCAACGCCTTTAACCAAAGATGGATAAAGATAGTGAGTCTCTGTGTGCGTAGAGGTGCCAAATTAGAGTTTGTGTTCCCCACCCAAGCATGGCACAGACGGTTCCAGATTCTGTTAGCCGAGTGAATGGCCCTCTCCATACCCGATAGAAAACCTCCAAGAAGCCCACACCCCGATCCTTTCTTTTTCGTCAACAATAAGAAATTTTGGAGAAACTTCACATACCCCCACCCAACCCCAGTTTCTTTGATCCTGTCTAGAATTTCAGCCCTATATAGAGAACGTCTTGCTTGTTTTCGGCCAATACCAAGCCGGAAAACATCTAGGGAGTGTTAGGAGGGGCTCACTAACACTTTTTATACTTTTTGGACTTTGCCAAAGTTCGCTCCCCCTTTGCCCTTGTTTTAGGGGTATTGGTTTTCCCCCACATTGAAAACGATCTTGTGTCACATTTGCTTTTGTGGGGAAGCAAATAAATACCTAAATAAATAGAAAAAGGGTTTTTAATAGCAATACAAAAAAAATTTATAGGAGTGTAGCTATACATTTTTTTTTTTGTACAACAGCTGCCATATATTGGCATGATCAATTATAGATTATCTATTCGTAAATAATATGCATTCCATAAATTCATGATAAATTTCAAATTTATTTATAAAAAAAACTCATTTCATTTACTTTTTTTCATGGATACATAAACATATCGTTATATTTGTACATTTTTGCAGTCTGTACGAATTTCAATTGAATATACATATTTTCGTTTCATTACTGCCTTGTTAATTCAAGCTATTGTATTTTTTTTCTTTCACTCCAAGAATAATTTTTTTTCTTTTGTTAAATCTCTTGATACGGCGAAAACCATTGATGGTAACCGCATGGTAATCTAAAAACTACCATCAGTAAATGACACTCGATAATTCCCGTGCATGCTTACTGCTCGAGTTAATTAAAAGAAAAAGTTAATCTCTTTTGTCTTTTTCACAAAATTTTTTTCTTCAGAACTCATCCATGTCGAAATGGTTAGCCGCAATTATCTTCCAAAGTGTCACACATGGAATGAACTCCGAGAAGGAATATTCTTTTTTAAGGTATTCTACAGGATGGCTAAAAACAGAACATAGATCCTAACTAACTTAAACAATTCCCTCTCACTTGTTCCTCTTCCCCACTTCAAAACTTCAAACCTACTCTAGGCCTTTCCGAATAGATCCTATTATCGTATTTGACAAATAGATCCTACTATTATCGTATTTGACAAATAGATCCTATTATCGTATTTGACAAATAGATCCTATTATCGTATTTGACAAATAGATCCTATTATCGTATTTGACAAATAGATCCTATTATCGTATTTGACAAGTGATGCAAGTAGAGGATAACTCACATGCAAGCTATTTGCAAGTTTCGACATCATATGTGTCATGACTTTCCTCTCCATCAACAGTACAGCAGACTCCTCATCTGGCCTTTCTCGTTGATTTCGACTCCTTCATATTGGAATATCAGTTTGTTCTGTGGCTGAATTACTATTTGATTCCCTCAGAGTGGCCAATGCAGTCTTTCTTAACGGTTTTTCTGTGCTGGGAATTTTCCATTCCTTGATCAATGCTGCCCAAAGATGTTCTGCGTGTTCCTTTGTCATGGAGCGGATCAACTGATCCTTAATCCTATATAAGGCGGGGCCTGTTGTATATATAACCACATAATATAGTTTCTAGCTTTCCCCGCCTTTGGTTGTTCTTATAATAAACCAGATCTCCAATCTTAGAATGTATTTTTATCCAAGTCTTCTATCATTTTTTCCCATCTTTACAAATGTTATTCCTAACTAAAGTAGTTGATGCATTTCTTATAGAGCGATCTTGTTTTGCTCATCACCATAGTATACTCTATGAGGCATTATTATCTAATAGCAGGATCACGTCTCTTTTGTAGAACAAGTAGTATTATGAGAATTTTGTCATTTCGTTCACATGGAACCTGACAGCTGCCAACATTTGGTTGATGTATATATTCAATTACTGTTCAGTGTTCACAATCTTTTCGTTCTATGAAATCTTTCTACTTTGCTATTACTTTGAGGGTGATAAAATGGTCACATGATGTATGTTGAGGTCCTCCAACGCTTTCTTCATCACCTTGTTAATATTTTCAGGCCAATTGTCTGTTAACAGCTGGAGTGGTGCCCCGAATCTGGAGAAAATTTCATCTAACAACAGATGAACCACCGTTTCTGCCTTCCTATTAGGGACCGTAAAAGCTTCCGGCCAACCACTGTACATATCAATGAATGTCATTATGTACTGGTTTCCACGAAATTGTCTTTGGGTAGGGCTGAAAAAATCCAATGCGAATTTTGTGAAACGAAAAGAAAACAAATCACACTCCTGCATTTGAGGTTGCTGCTGGTTTGGGATGGAATACAGTTACCTATGTATTCGTTCACCTCTATAAATAAACATGACCAGAAATATTTTTGCTTAATGACATGAAACGTTTTTTCCATGCCCATGTGACCATTATCATCATGGTACTGTACTAACACTTTTTTTGTCATAAAAAAAAAATTCAGGTCATGTTGCAACAAGTAATATACTATTTTGTTCTATTTTTGACGATTTATCTTCATCTTTAAATCTAAAATTTCCTCATCTGCCTTTTGTTTATTAAATCGAAACCCGATGATGATGATGATGATGATGATGATGATGATGATGATGATGATGATGATGGATGTTTGTGTGATACCGATGAACAATCAACCTTCTTATATGATGCAAATATTTTTGGCTCCAAACGATTCAAGTAATTCCTACCATCTATTTCTTTTCGGAGATCGTTATTGTCCTGGCCTGAATCCACCACACGTGACAAGAAATCCGCACAAACATTGTCCCTCCCCTTAAAGTACTGTATGGTATAGTCACAGCCAATTATACTCAAAGCCCACATCTGTATTTTTTATTCTGCATAGGTGAGTTTAATAAATATTCTAGGGGGTCTGTGATCAGTATAGATGGTGAACTTCACACTATGCGAATAGTGATTCAACTTATCAAGGGTGTAGTGTAGCGCATATGCTTCTTTTTCTATAGTCGACCATCTCGTCTGTGCATCACTAAGTTTATGGGATAAGAAGTAAATTGGTTTTTCAACATCTTTACCCTCCCTTTGATCATAGACTATTTGCAATAGACATGCCCCAATCGCATAATTGGAGGCATCCTTATACAGTTGGTAGTCCTTCTCAGGATAGGAATAAGCCAGTATAACTATATCTGCGAGCTTCGTTTTTAGACTATTAAAGGCAAACTGACACGTGTCATCCTATTGGAATCTTGCATATTTCCTCATCAGGCGGACTAACGGCTTGGCGATCTCGGAAAATGTTTTTTATAAAGTGACAATAATATGACATAATACCGATGTAAGTTCTCACTTATCTCACAGTAGTCAGAGTCAAAATCAATTTTATTGTTTTGACTTTTTCCAGGTTTGACTGTATACCCAGTTCACTTACTTTGAATCCCAGATACTGTACTTCTCTTCTAAAAAATTCACACTTTGTAGATTTCAATCTGAGGTTGTGCTCACATAAACTGACTAATACCTTATCTATTTGATCTAAGTGGCTTTCCATCGTATTTAAGAAGATTAAAATATCATCGAAATATAGTATGCATAATCTTCCTGTCCCTGTAGAACTATAGACGTTAATTCCTGGAAGACTTCAGGGGCATTTGCAGGTCCGAACAGTATCGCGATAAAGTGAAATAGACCCTAGTGGTAGGTGAACGCAGTTTTTTCTTTATCGTCCTTATTTAATTTAATCTGCCAGTACCCTGACTTTAGATCTAATTTTGAGAAGTATTTTGCCAATCCGAGGTTAATATATCATTAATGACCGTTAATGCTCAAGCATACTTCTTCATGACTTTATTTAACGCCTTAAAATCTATACAAAATCTTTTACTACTGTTCTTTTCTAATAACATTATCAAGAAACTCTATCGGCTATTCAATCTCTCAGTTTTGCCCGCATCATTTCCTCTTTTGTCAAGTCTACCAATTTTCTTTGTGTTAATGGTGCTTGAAAGGGCATCTCCATATGGCCTCATGCGTTCCAGTATTAATACACATCTCTACCACATCAGTTCTGCCCAAGTCCTTATCTTCCGTAATGAACAAATCCCTATTCCGCTTCAGCAACCTATTAACCTTCAACTTGAATTCTTCAGGTAATTTTATTCACTTCAAATTATTCTTGGAGATCTCATTCTTTTGTTCATTCGGCATAGTAATCTTGGTAATGTTACCAGCCGCACTAGACCTAGCTATTTGGCAGCCCCTTCTGAAGGTGACTGTTTGGTTGGTATTGTTCGTTATAAGCAACGGAAACTTACAAGACACCCCAACCTTTACCACTGCATTAGCTGATACTCTGCTAAGATTGCTAACGAATCCTTATTTGCTCTCATGTTCTAATCCTTTACTATTTCTAAAACCTGCATGAGTCATGCATGTATGCAAATGCTGGGGTTTTAATGTCATTTTCTGTGCAAACTATTGATAAAATATGGGCATCATCTTTCAAAGCTATATATTTGTCACTTATTCTTATCACTCCTAAATCGAAGTACATCCTCACCCCATTTTTCTTAAGCCAGTCCAGGCCTAGTATCACACTTCTACTGAAATTCTCTGCAACAAAGAAGTCCTGATGGGTAGACTGACTTCCTATCTCTACTCTTAACCGAGCGAGCTCTTCTACAATTAATGGGGACCCATTAGCTGTTCTTAAACTAACGTTTTTATCACATAGTTCAGATCCCTGTCTAAGTGCTTTAAAAACACTGCTATTTATTACTGACACTTCTGCTCTCGTTTCCACCAGAGCTTCATTATTCTTTCCTGCAATTCTAATCAAAACGGAATTTGATGCACCCATGTTACCGACTGTGGGAGCCTTTTCTAGTCTCACACAAAGACATGCGTTCACATCTCAAGCTATATTACTTGTCATATACATACGCGCACACAAACATACGCGCGCACGTCCACACACGTACATACACTCACATTCACGTGTATGCACACACGCGCTAACATACACACATGTACTCACATATGCGCACACGTATGCACAACTTCACTTCCCCTTTCAAAGGAAATCCACACATGTGCAAAAGACCACCGGAAACAACTATAAAAGCAAAAGACAAGCTGTTTCCTACCCTTTTCCAACTCACCTTCTGAGCTGAGTGGTCTACGGACCAGCTGCTGCCGTTTCGGCAGGCGTGCGCCTCACGCCACCCACTACTATGCATGGGAGCAGAGCTTACAGACTGTACGTACACCTTACACGTTTTCTATTTCCATGGCCTGGATTGACTTTTTCTCATTTTCTCTCTCTCTGTACTACAATAGACTTTCCTTCTCACCATCTAACAGTGAGAGACACACACCAAACTGGATTGACTTTCTCTCTTTCTCTCTCTATGACAATAGACTTTCCTTCTCACCAGTAAACAGCGAGAGACGCACGTCAAACTAAACATGTGCGGTACCCTTTTCTTTCATGTGTTTCTTCACGAAATAAATTCTAGTTCGTTTAATTCAAGTAAACGCGTTGTTCGTTCCTTCCTCAAAGCAATTCATTTTTCCTTTCCCAATTCAAATCATTCCTCCTATTTTGTATGACTGGGGGATATGTATAATATATCCCCCAGTCCACTACAAATTGATGACACCCGAACGTGAGATGAACATGCATTTCCTTCTATACCCTACACCAGTCCACTACAAATTGGTGACACCCGAACGTGAGATGAACATGCATTTCCTTCTATACCCTACACCAGTCCACTACAAATTGGTGACACCCGAACGTGAGATGAACATGCATTTCCTTCTATACCCTACACCAGTCCACTACAAATTGGTGACACCCGAACGTGAGATGAACATGCATTTCCTTCTATACCCTACACCAGTCCACTACAAATTGGTGACACCCGAACGTGAGATGAACATGCATTTCCTTCTATACCCTACACCAGTCCACTACAAATTGGTGACACCCGAACGTGAGATGAACATGCATTTCCTTCTATACCCTACACCAGTAGTTACACTACAGTTGCATGGTGTTTGATGAAGGACACTGCAAAATGCAACTGCAAAATACAATCATTCACAGGCTGGAAAATGTCCAAGCAATTTTCCACATGTGGAAAATACAGTTTGCTGAATGATAATGGTGGTGAATTTTGGGATATCTGTTACATTTTCATTTAAAGAAAACTCTAATGCAAATTGATTCGTTCTTACTGTTTAAAAAAAAATATTAGATATGTTGCGGACCAGGATATAAATACCCTAACTCGCTACAAGAAAAAATAATGAAACGAATTGAATGAAGGAAGCAAAGAACTCAAATGCTGGAATCAAATAAACATTTCGTTTATTTTTTGTTGAGAAATGAAAGTCTTGGGTGTACACATGTTCATTCGTCGGCCGTTGACGACGCGCGTGATAGGAAAGGGGAATGCAATAGAGAAACGCGAATTGGCAAGCCGGCCTGTAGAAAGTAGAGAGTCGCGCACATGTCTGTGTTGATGGGCCAAAACCGAAGGGGAGATAGAGTGAGAAAATCAATCCAGGTTATGGAGATAGAAAGCGTATAAAGTGTATGTACGGTCTGATAGCTTTTTGTCCCACATAGTAGCAAGTGGTGTGAGGTAGCGCGTGCGCGCATGCCAAAAAGGCACGCTGTCGGTCTGTAGACCGCCCAGCTAGGAAGCTGGTCTGAAAAGGCTGGAAACAGCTTGTCTCTTGCTTTTATAGTCGCTTCCAGTGGTCTTTTGCGCATGTGTGGATTTCCTTTGAAAGGGGAAGTGACGTTGTCCTTGTGTGTGTACGTGTGCGCGTGTGTGAGTATACACGTGAATGTGAGTGTATGTACGTGAACGTGAATATATGTACGTGTGTGGATGTGGGCGCGTATGTTTGTGTGCGTGTATGTATATGGAAAGTAATATAGCTTTAAATGTGAACACGCGCTTTTGTGTGAGACTAGAAAAGGCTCGCGCAGATATGCAAATTCAGTTTCTTGCCACATGATTTTGCACGCATTCCCTTTTCTTTAAAAGATGGAGTTCTTTCTCTCTTGCTTTAGTAGCTGTGAATTTTGTTCAATAAAACCTTGAAGTGAGTTTTTTTACGTCTTCATTTATTTACAACACTACAATTTATTGAACAAAAATTATTTCCCACATGGAGAAGATCATTTGTCTGGACAAATTTGACGTATCCGTGGCGGACCCTCAGGCTAGCAAGCTTTGGAGACTGTGGTATCGTAACCTAATTACTATTTATCAAATATTGCTTCATTAAACCCAGATAAACTCGAAATTCTTTATTTAAACATCGGCCCCACCGTTGCGGACGTTTAGAGTGTTGTTCGAGATTCGAACACGCTGTTGAATTACTGAAACGTGTTTACGACAAGTCTCCAAGCATTATACATGCTAGACATCTGCTTTCTACGCGTTTGCAACAAGAAAACGAGTTTGTCTTGAATCGACTTGCCACTGACTGTTACTTTAAACACGTTACTGCTACTACTTACCGGGATGAATCTGTCCATGATGCGTTTATAACTGGTCTCCGGTCCTCAACAATACATGTTAGACTACTTGAAACTGATACACTAACTCTCAAAGAGGCTACTCATTGTGCTAGAACTTTAGAACAAGCTCACTTTCGTGCTGAATCATATGCTTCCCCGATTGGAGCAGCAACTGCTACTAATACTACTAGAACTAACAATGTGTCTACTGATCCTGCCGAGGAGGCCACCACTATTACTAAAATTTCTGATTCTACTGGTTCTCGTATGGAGTGTGACTCTGTACAATTTTCTGCTGCCCTTCCTGCTCATGGCAAGTGTTACAACTGTGGAGGAAGAAGTCACTTCAAGGATGATCAGCGTCATTGTCCTTCCCGCGATAAGGTATGTCGAAACTGTGATAAACTCGATCATTTCTCCAAAGTTTGCCGATCTACTATACGTACACCTTCACGTTCTACTTCTGCTATTATGGTATCCCATGCTAAAGGTGATGATAGGTGCCCTCCCATTACTAAAATTGTTGAATTAAAAGAAAAAAAATTAACTGCCCTCATAGACACCGGCAGTTCTGAAAACTTTATCAGTGCTGTATTGTTAAAACAATGAAGCTGTCTACTTCAAAATGTAATTCTGTAATTTTCATGGCATCATCCACCGTTTCCCTCAAACTATCGGAATATTGCACGGAGAACATTTGCTTCAATGGTTGCGAGTATAAAGAAATTGACTTTACAGTGCTTCCTGATTCCTGTATGGATATTATACTCGGAGTGGCTTTTTTAAAACTATATCAGGGTATTTTCTTTTGGTGGACCTCAGGATATTCTAAAAATCTGCGCTTTAACCAAGATCAGCTGTGCCTCTGTGGAATTGGTTTGAAACTTAATCGCTGATTGCAAACCTATGGCTACTAAATCCCGAAATTACCGTGCGGAAGATGCGCAATTCATTGAAAAGGAAATTCTACAACTGCTTGAGCATGATGAAATTGAAACAAGTTATTCACCATGGCGTGCTCAGATTGTTGTGACTTTGTCACCTAATAAAAAAAAAAACGATTGGTAGTTGATTTCTCCAAAACTATTAACCGTTTCACCTTACTTGATGCATACCCTTTGCCTCGGATTGAAGATCTCGTGAACCAAATAGCCCAATATCGTATATTTATTACAATTGACTTATCCAAAGCGTACTAACAGATCAAAATTTGTCCTGAAGATCGGCCCTACACGGCCTTTCAAGCTGGAAATCGTTTGTACCAATTCAAACGAATACCCATGGGTGTCACTAATGGCGTTTCTGCTTTTCAACGGTTTATGAATTCTTTCATTTCTGACAGCAAATTATCTGGAACTTTTTCATATATAGATGATATTACTATTTGCATATATAGATGATATTAATATTTGCGGTAAAACTCAGGAGGGACATGATGTTAATTTGGAATGTTTTTAAAGGTTGCCACGACATATAACCTCGAAATAAACCGAGAAAAATCAAAGTTTTCACTTCATTCCATCAATTTGCTTGGGTACCAAATTTGTAACGGGACTATTCAACCAGATCCTGAGCGTTTGAAACCTCTTTTGCAAATGCCTCCTTCTTCTGATTCAGATTCGTTAAAGAGGTGTCTTGGTATGTTTTCAAACTATGCGAAATGGATACCTAAGTATTCATTGAAAATTCGTCCACTGGTCGAAAATAAACAATTTCCCATGCCTCCTATAGTTATCAATTCCTTTGAAAAACTTAAGAAGGACATTGCTGAATCGTTTGTAAAAGTTATCGATGATGAATTACGATGATTGAATGTCTCAGAAAAGGCTAGCGGAAGAATTCAAAAATTTTTTGACGCGACTTGGAATTGGATCCAGCAACACAGCTGCATACACCCCATAAGGTAACAGTCAATGCGAGCGCTACAATGGCATTGTTTGGAACACCCTGTTATTAGCTCTGGAATCTAGACGAGTACCCCTTAGCGCTTGGCAAGATGTTCTACAGGATGTTTTAAATGCTATTGGCTCCCTGCTGTGCATTACTACAAATGCAACTCCTCACGAACGCATGTTCAACTTTGAAAGGCACTCTTCTACTGATATTGCTTTGCCTGTTTGGCTGTGACCCTAGGGAGGTATTATTAAAACGGTTTGGTAACAGGAGCAAATATGACCCGATTGTCGAGGTAGTGGAACTCCTTGAAGCTAACCCTACACATGCAAGAATATGACATAATGTTGGCCGGGAAGATTCAGTAGCACTGAGACAGCTAGCTCGCTTTCCACGTTCTGATAGTATTACTGCTAAAAGTATTCAACCCGACATTGCAAATGCAGACCCGACCCAGTTGACCGAAACAAGTCCCGTTAGTACTACATCTAATACAGAAAATGAATTTGACTATAATAGTCAGAGCCCTGAGAACCAACCTTCGCAGAGGACCACCGGTCCTTCGAATAGCAAACTACCCCCACGCCGATCTAACAGATTTCGCAGACCAGTCCAGCGACTGGATTTATAAAAAAAAACAAAAAACTATTTATAATCTTTTACAAGTGGGGGAGATTGTTATATTTTCAGAAACGCTAATTGTTTTGTTCTTACTGTTTTAAAAAAAAAATTAGATATGCAAATTCAGTTTCTTACCACATGATTTTGCACGCGTTCCTTTTTCTTTAAAAGATGTAGTTCTTTCTCTCTTGCTTTAGTAGCTGTGAATTTTTTTCAATAAAACCTTGGAAAAAGGTTTGTTTACGTCTTCATTTATTTACAATACTACAATAATATCTTTATCGCGTTCCTTTTTTTTTTTTTTTTACATGGGTGTCACCACTTATCAAGACCCAGAGGCCACTCAAGGATAAGGGTTAATAGGTATACATTAGTCATTGTGATTTTAGCATAGTAAACAGTGGGAATTTTGTAACTTGGATTACTTAGGGGGACGATTCAATTAGAACTTGTTCACATTGGACTTTTTCTTTTTTTTTTTTTTTTCATAGGTATCACCACATTATCAAGGCCAAGAGGCCACTCAAGGATAAGGGTTAAAGAATGTACAGTAGAAATTGGACAATATAATAATCATTAGTAATGAAAATTTGTTAAATTTGATGACTTATATGGAACGGCTCATCAAGAACTTATTTACGTTAGACTTGAAGACAACCATATTGTAGTCAGCCGGAAAGCAGGAAAACGGAAGACAATTCCACAGGCGTGCAGTTCTAATAAAAAAGCTTTGTTCATGGAATCTACGTTTAGGTTTAGGCACAGATAAAGAGTGGGGGGAATTATTGATAGTGTTTACAGCTAGACGAGTGTTTCTTGTGAAAGTTTTGCGAGGGGAGACCATAGATTGAAGCTCAGTCGAACACTTTCTATGAAAATAACGATACATCAGAGACAAACTCGCAACATCTCTTCTGTGAGATAGAGGTTGCAAGGAAGAGAAAAGGACATCTCCTACGAGGCTACGAAGTCTATTTTGAACTCTATCAAGGCAGGACAAGTCCTTTCTAGCAGCTCCTGCCCAGATGTGGCAACAGTATTCCATCCTTGGACGTACCTGGCTCTTATATAAATAGAGAATTGCATCAGCAGTGAGATATCTACTGGATCGATAGAAAGATCCCACCATTTTTCCAGCGGCCTTGGCAACAGATTTGATATACGTGTTCCATTTAAGATCAGGAGTAATGGTCAAGCCCAGAAGCTTGTCAAAACTTGAGGCCTCCTGAAGACGAGAGCCATTCATTTCAATTGATGCCAGATGGGGATCAGAATGTTGATGATGTAAAGAGAGAAGCTTGGTTTTAGATGCATTAAAAGTAACCAGCCACTCCTTTCCCCATTGTACTACATGCTCAAGATCAGAGGAGAGAGAATTGGAGAGAACTTGGTCGTTTACTGTCTTAGATGTGCTACCATAAATGGTAGTGTCGTCAGCATAAATGTCTACAAATGATGTAAGGATGTGATTTGGAAGATCATTAATGTAGATCAGGAAAAGAGTTGGGCCCAGGATGGACCCCTGAGGGACACCGGCATTAATACTGTGGGCTTCTGATTTTTGCCCCTCAACTACTACTCTTATGAACCTATCAGAAAGAAATGATTTAATTAATTGAGAAGACATTTCCAGCTATACCACAGCTAGAGATCTTATGAAGTAAACCTTTATGCCATACCCTATCAAAGGCCTTAGATATGTCAAGAGCAATTGCCCTAGAAAGGTTGCCTCCGTCGAGAGATTTGCTAATCCTATGAGATATAACTGTAAGCACATCTGCTGTAGATCTAGCAGAACGGAAACCATATGGAGTGTCACTAAGAAGGTTATTTTTGTTGAGATGGTTGATTACTTCTGTATTTAACACAGATTCCAGCAACTTACTCATGACGCACAGGAGACTTATTGGCCTGTACTGAGAGGGAGATGAGCGATCACCTGAATTCTTAAATACAGGGCATACTGATGAAATTTTCCAGGGAGATGGGAAGCAATTCTCCTTAAGACAACGTTTAAATAGTTTTGTAAGTATGGGTGCAAGTTCAGGTTGAAGTTTTTTGAGTACTATAATTGGAATACCGTCCGGGCCAGTTGCTTTACTGGAATCAAGGTTTTTGATTAGCTTGGCAACATCACGTACAGATATACGTATATCACATAGTGTGTTTTCAGATACAGGAGGAAATATTGGGGGTTGGCGGCCTTGATCGCAAAAGGTAGAATTAGCTGCAAAGTTCTTGACAAAGAGTTTGGCTTTTTCTGATGCTGACGAGATTACCTCAGGTCCATTGATGATAGTTGGGATGGAGCACACGCTTCTGTTCAGAATTCTGTTTGTTATTTGCCAAAACTGGTGGGAACCAAGCCGCTGCTCAGCTACTTTGGACTTAACAGATTGAGCATACAACCACCTTGCGCTCTTTATTACTTTCTTACAATGGTTGCTGGCAGTCCTGAAAGTGGCTTTAGTTTCCATACATCTATTACGTTGGAAACAGTGGAAAAAGTGATTTCTGTGCGCAATGGCAGCAGCACATTCTGGAGAGAACCATGGCTGGCTGTTAGGTTTTTGCTGAAACTTTTTCGAGGGTATGAAACGATCAATACCTACAATTAACCATTCCGTCAGGTCTAATACTATAGAGGACACATCCTTTTTAAATATGGAATGCAGAGGTAGATCAGTTATAAATGTACGGAAGCTATCCCAGTCAGCCTTAGTGTATCGATATACTGTACGATGGAGAGGTACGTCTGGGGACTTATTACATTTCATTTTTATCTTAATTGATACAACAGAGTGGTCGGAAGATCCAAGAGGCGACAGAACAGAAACTGAACATAGTTCAGGGCAAGTTGTGAGAAAAAGGTCTAGTAGGCTCGCATACTGGCCGTCATTGTCGGGCACACGGGTGGGTTCCTGAACAATTTGAGTGAGGTCATAGGCAATGGAGAAATCATGACAGAACCTCCCCTCATCATCGGTCTTGTTTGAGTGGGTCAACCATTCGACGTTGTGAACATTGAAGTCTCCACATACGTGAATGTTAGCTGAAGGATAAGCAGATAGGACTTGGTCAATTTTCTCAGATATGCTTTTAAAGATAGTAACTCCACTGTTGTGGGGGCGATAGAGAGTAAATAAAAATGCCGTAGTGTGAGCTAAAGCAACCTGGAAGCACATATAGGGTAAGTTAGGATCTTCTCTGGAGACGTCCCTACCACATGGAAAGCCATCTTTAATATAGGCACATATTCCATGCCCATGGCGATCTTGGGGGTCAGATTTAGAAGTCAAGTTAGAGTATCCTTTAATTACGAACTCTTCTAGGGAAATAGCCTGTCCAATGCCAGTTTCACTTAAAAATAAAAGGTCTGGTTTAGTCTCCTGTAATTGGGTTTCAACCTCTGGAAGGTTAGAACGTAGACCCCTGATGTTGGAGAAGGAGACATGGTAGTAGGGGTCTACGTTGGAAGTTGGAGAACCGGGTTTAATCGTGTATTTTTTCTTGAAACTTGTCATGATGAAATTTTGAAATTTGTGGACTAGGTCGTCAGATTTACTTAGAGCAGGACAGAGAGGGGAAATTAAGAGAGAAAAAGAAACGAAGAATTTTTTATTTTTTATTTGTAGCTAATGATAAGGTAAAGCCGTAACAATTACCCACTAGTATGGCATCGAGAGGCCCCACCAGAAGCTACTGCATGGTCCAGAATCCATTCACCAAATGGCAATACAGCAGCCCCAGTACTTTGCACCTGCTGATAGGACAGCCTCCTTAGTGGTTAATCCAAGGTTCGGGTCCCTGACTATCAGGCGGATAACGTCAGCCCAGACAAAACGTTTACCTCCAGCACCCTTACTAGTGACATGGCTACAAGAATAGACATAGAAACAGAAAATTTCCGCCATCTAAGCCAACTGTTCACAAAAATACTGCCAACCTAGAAAACAGCTTTTTCTTCTCCCTTTGTCCGAAAAATCACTCATTAAAAAATGAGGACTGAGGGACAAATAAGAAGAAGCGAGAGTAACAGGAGCTGCCGATAACGCATCCACAATGCGTTTTCTACTCTCCATTTAAAAAAAAAAAAAAAAAAAAATATTAAGTATTGTACTTAATAAAAGTCCAACAGACATGTTTAAGAGAAAGTATGGTGATAGATTCCCCTTACACGAACTAAAAATGAGTACAATTCGTAATCTATTTTTGCAATCAACTCGGTAGATAAATAAACATATATGTACGAGGAAAAAAAAAAAAAAAAAGAAAAGTAAGTTGGTGCCGTTATAAGTAATTTCGAGATAAGATGGAAGCCGGTATTGGACTAGAAAAAAAAAGCATTTAATAAAACAGAAATACACAAATTAAATACTGAAATAAAATGGAGTTGTTAATATTTTAAATCTAAAATAAAAAGCATGATTTAAATCACTTATCTCAACAAAAACAATTCCGTCTCCAAATTGCAAACTGTATTGAAAGAAGTTGAGTTAGTAGCGTTCAAAAGATTTTTTTTGAAATTAACGGTTAAAAGAAAATCGTGATTTTATTCTGAACTTAAGCTAGTAACGTTTTAAGAAGCTTACGATATAAAAGAAAAGGCGGATGGGGGGGGGGTCTAACGAAAGTAAGTTGGTGCCGTTATAAGTAATTTCGAGATAAGATGGAAGCCGGTATTGGACTAGAAAAAAAAGCATTTAATAAAACAGAAATACACAAATTAAATACTGAAATAAAATGGAGTTGTTAATATTTTAAATCTAAAATAAAAAGCATGATTTAAATCACTTATCTCAATATTCTAGGGATCTACATTTGTCCTGAATGTGCCAACTAAGCACTGTTTTAATTTGTTCAAGTGAGTTGCATGTCAACCCATAGCTCTCCAGATGTTCCTTCACCTTTTTTGGCTGGTAATATTTTTTCATTAATATACATGCCATTTATGTATGATGACGTGGCTTGCTCTATAGTTTGATTTTGGGATAAAATGGCATTCACAATGGCATTTACAATGGCTTTCATAATCACCAGCATAAATACCAACTGAGTGAGGCAATACTTATGTCCTTTTAATGTTTAGAAGGGCAATAATGATTTATGGACATGCACCTGAAAGGAAGCTTGTTGTAGGTCCAAAATGGCAATGTCCATCGCTTGCTGTCTCCATTCTTGTATCTTCTGGGTACAGACATAAGTGCTTTAGTCAAGCGTGGCATACATTTTCTTTGATAGCCTCCATCAACAGCATTAGTTCCTTTGGAGAACCGAGTTCTTCAGGCTATGGTTCTAGCCAACACAGTTAAGCCACATTTTCATTTTTGTGTGTCTGCTGTATATCATTTGACACATGCAAATCTGTAACACAATTTTCACGTCCAAGCTATCATCCACATTCTTTCTTGAGAATCAAATGAAACCTCAAAATCCGGTTTGTTAAATACTATAGCTGCACAATGGTGGGTATTTTTCATCATAAACCACTTCTGGATAGCATGAAATTCTAGAATCTTATTGCTAGCTGTCAGTACATTGAATATCCGTGGCTGCATATTCTCTACTGTTAGTTCAATGTTCCCAACTTCCACACAATACAGTAGGCTGTTGTCTTTCGTTTTCATTTCAGTGTCTCGTGGGTACCAATTTCGACATAACTTCCTGGCTTACCAAGGTCTCAGAGTATTCAGTGTCTAACCTTGTTCTACACCGTCATCCATTCACTTTAACTTCGAGTACTGGCAGTGCAGTGGTAGTTAATCTATACTGGGGGAGGAGGCTGGCACCAATCCTTCGTCCCTGACAATTCTTTATTAAGTGCCGTTTTGCCACATTTATAACAGTATATTATTGAACATATATTATGGTTACTGGATTGTGTGACTTAAATAGTGTCTGGCCAGATTATTCAGTATACTACATCTGAAGCACACATGATTATGCATTAAATGCATTGATAAGGTTATTTCAGATTATAGGGCAGCAGCTATAGCTTCCTTTAGACGCTTCTTTTTAATTAGTACAGCCCTGAGTCTGCCCAATAACTTCTCCAGAGCTTCCATTCTAACTGAAGATCACAGGAGTCCTTTGATGTGACAGGATAGTCTGTTCACGAATGCACTTTGAACTCAGCATTCTGGAGGTTTTTTCTCACTATTACTGACAAACTCTGTAAATCCATTAAGAACTCATCAACGGTTTCTTCTGGGCAAAATTGGTGATTAGTAAAGCAGTCCTGAGCTAAAAAAAAAGGTTCCATTTGAAAAGCATTTATGAGAACTCACTTTATTTCCTCCATATCCTACTATTGTTTATTAGATAGTTGTCGGTATGTTTCTCTTTAAGGTGCAAATCTATTTGCTTGTTTGCTATATTTACGGAAATAGCTTGTGAGATGTTAATGTTCCTCTTTGGGTTATGTACGATTAAATCGGCTGTAACACTTTGACTGTATTTATCGTCAGAATCCAAGTTTATTTTCGGTTACTTACTGGCAGGTTCTTCATTTTTCCTTCTTTACACAATCATCAGTGCACATTCCAATGAGCTGAATTTGAAAATTTTCCATAATGTTTAATTATATTTCTCGCTTCTATCACTCCTGTTCTGTCTTGAGAGACAACGGATACCCTCTGTGAGAGTAACTGCCCATGTAATTGTAAAACAAGGGTTGCACAATCGCCAACTACACTTCTCCTGAATCAACACTGCTTGATTTGAATGGCAAGAAGTCTAAGACGACTAGAAACAATGCTGAGATAAGCAGAGAGTCGATACAGCGCCTGGTATTCCCAAATGGTCACCCATTTAGTACTAATTTGGCTCAACGTTGCTTAACTTCAGTGAATTGATATTGTGATTATGCTGTGTACTCGCCTCCAACTCATTTACATATTCAATTCACCATTGTAGCGTCCTATTCACTGTCTTCATGCATACATTTTCAAAAAGTAGTGAAAATAGTGAAAAAAGGTGAAGATGTTAGAAAGTCAGATACTCCCGATTTATGTGAAAATAGGTATCACACATCAACTCTATTATAATAAAGTCGTATTCCTGTCTTTTTTGCTGTCCTGGATATGACCTCAAACTATATCCAGTGGTGAGGCCCCAGCTTGCGAGCTTTGGGGAATGTGGAGTCACCCTTTAATTGTCATTGCTCCCAGGTCCACTCTGACCCGGAGTGGTAGTACCTGTTAGGGTCCCAACTATGGGTTAAATAGAAACTGACTTGAAAACAACAAATATATTCTATTAAAAAAATTTTCTTCCGAATCTTTGGATTCGGCATTAAATAACCTGAAAAGGGTTGATATGCCGTAAAAGAAAACCAACCAACCTGTCTTTTTTGTTTGTTCACAGTATTATTGAAAGGTACACTGTTTCACAAATACATTTCCATACTGAAAACGGACTTTTCTGCTATCATCATCTCAATTATACAAAGGGAATTTACATTATCGAAGTAACTTAATTTACATTAGATTAAAGAAAATCTATTTTAATAATTAACTCTATATTATTTACATTTTATAATACAGGGTGACCCCAAAAGAAACAGGACATTCAATTGTTTTTCTGAGCATTTTACAGTCAACGGAAAAAAATGGCCAAAGACCCTAGTGTTTTGATGTAATGTTTTGAATATAATAAACTAGTTATGACCAAAGTTTCATTTCATTCGGAAAAAAACATTAAGAAACGGGGCCTAATTAGAGTTGGGGCCCGTTTATTTTGGGTCACCCTGTATAGAATTGTTTTATGTATTATTCATCGAACTACTGTTCTCATCTTGAGTGTGATTTTCAGAACGTTTCGGTTGATATAACCTCCGACCTTTTCAGGTGTATCTTGTCGAACTCAGGAATGTTTCTGTCGAACTTAGGAATTTGGATGGAATTTCGAGTGGAACCCTTTATTTACTCCACGACAGAGGTCCTAAGTAATTCATAAATGTATATTTCGGTCTCCCACACTGAGGATTGAACCTTCAACCTTCAGGAGAAGGTCACTTTTACAATTGATTTTTCCCAGTACTCTAACCACTGCGCCACGGGTCCTTGCAGACAATTCTAGTATGAATTTTAGGAGCCTTAAACCAATTTTTATTTCTAGTTGTAAATATCACCATGTATTACTAATTATTACTATATATTAATGTATATCTGTCTCTATACTTATTACTTGTATATATTAATATTTTTACTTATTACTTGTATATATAATCTATTGTTTATAATTACTCGTTCCCATATCGTATTAAATTCTATACTAGGTCTACTTAGCAGTTGGTTATTACCCAGCATATGTGCTGCTTCTTTCAGGTGTCTTACACTCCACCGTTCCTCTTTGTCTATAATTTTTACTTCATCCCATAATGGTAGATGCTTTCCCTTTTCTTTCCAGATATGGTCGGCTATGCCTGACTTTTCAGTCTCTTCACATACTACGGCGTTTCGATGTTCTTCTAACCGTACTTTCAAGGGACGACACGTTTCACCTCTGTATAGTTTTCCACATTTACATGGGATTTCATATACACAGTTCTTAGTCATGATTTTTTTTCTGTAGGGGGCTTGACTCTCACTAGCTGTTTCTGGGGAGGTGAATCACTCTGTCCTGATGTCATATGGATTACATATTCGTTGAAGTTTTTCAGACAAGTCCTTCATATATGGTATACAAACTGGCGAGTTTCTGAGTGGTGTCCTTTGTGTTTGGTCCAGATTTCTTGGAGCTGATGTCATGCTCTCTGGATAGTTGTTTCGGTGGCGGTTTTCTCTTAAACTGTCTTGATATGCACTAATTTTACTACATATTGCTTTTGCTCGGCGTTGTAGGCAACGGACGTATCTTTTTTTTTTTTTTTGCATTATATGGATGGTGGAAGTTGTAGTTTAGATACTGTCCAGCAAAAGTTGGCTTTCGGTATACAGATGACATGTGCGAGTTATCAGCACATCTAGGAACGATAATTTATTGTTATTTTCTTTTTCCATTGTGAACTGTATAGTTGGACGAATCGAGTTCACATGGTCTAGTAACGTTTGAACATCTTCATGATGGGGCCAGAGTATGAATGTGTCATCTATATATTGCAACTACATGTGGTGTTGATCCTAATGCCATTTCCTCAAAGTATTCCATGCATGCATTGTGATAGTATGAACCATTACCTCCCCTTAATTCTTTAAGTAAAGAAGTCTCGGAACCATTACCTCCTCTTAATTCTTCAGTAAAGAAGTCTCGGATATATCTTCACTTCCGTTTGACACGGAACTGGAGTTCAATAAAAAATGGAGACCGTATTCCGCTTCTCATAAATGAATCTCATGTTTTGGTATTCTTTTACATAATGTTTCATGGTGGCAAGCGGTGGTGTTTCCCATTTGGGAAACCTTACGAACAGGTCGTCCCTATTATATACACACGACAGTAAAAGAAATATAAAAAAAATAATAAATAAATAAATGAATAAAATTGGCCACGTTCAGACCGCATGGGAAAAATTAATACTTGGCGCCAAGCTTCAAACTGTGAGTAAGCATTGTTTTTCGTGTTTCGTGTTTCAAATGCAACGAAAATAAATAAATACACACACACACATATATATATATATATATATATATATATATATATATATATATATATATATTAGGAAGTATATGTATAAGTTCTCAGACGTTTAAGTTTTCCACGGAAAACACATATACATGTACATTTGTTCTGTCAGTTTATTAAAAAAAATAAAAAAATAAAATAAACGGAAGACTGAATTTATATCGTCTGGAACTAAACGAAATAAATAAATAAAATGGCTACAAACGAACCGTCGATGAATTGGTCGTCCACAGACCTAACCGAAGCATTTCGATTATTTAAGCAACGTTGTAATCTTTACTTCTCAGTTAAAAATATTTCGTTGGAAAAACAGGTCGACCACATCCTGCTACTGTCCGGAGAAGAAGGCCTTAAAAGATACAACACTTGGTCATTCAAAAACGAGGCCGACAGGAATAATCCAGAAATAATTTGGGAAAAATTCGAGGAAAGACTGCAGCCGCAATTAAACTTCCGAATCGCTCGTTTTTATCTGCGCCAGTATAATCAAAAGGAATCAGAGAATTTCGATGACTTTCTGGCCCGGTGTAAATCACAGGCATTGAAATGCAAGTTCCGGGATATCCAGGAAATGGAGGAACGCCTCATCGAGCAGATTATATCAGGAACAAAACACCCAGAACTCCAAAAGCAGCTTCTAGCGAAAGGCGAACAATTGACACTGCCGTAAGCTATAAACTGTGGTAGGACACATGAAGTTTCCATAACCCACATGAAACAGTTGGCTGAACTAGAGCAGAATAAGCATGAAATGCAATCAAGTACAAACAGATGCGGAGGCTCCCATCCGAGGCAAAAATGTCCAGCATGGGGTACCACATGTTCCGCGTGTAGACAACAAAATCATTGGTCTGCGCAAACAAAAATAAAAACGCAGCAGGACGTTTTCCGACACGCACAACATGGAAAGATGGAGGTAATAAATCAGGACATGGAGAAGCACAAAGGGACCAGTACAAACACTGGAAACACGGCAACCGTATGCACTCGGTAAATACCTCTCAGAGGGACAATGAAGAGATTTATAACAAGTTTGAACAAATGTCTTTCGACTCTATTCAAGAACAAGGCGACAGTCGGACAGAGGTTTTCACATACCTTGTAATCAAGCTTCCCAACCTCCCAGGCACCCATTTTCTGAAAGCTAAGTTTTGACACATTGTCCTGAAACCAGACAACACCCCTGTCATACATGCACAAAGAAAATGTCCTATACATATGAGGGAGGAAATCCAGACCGAATTGGAAAATATGACAAAACAAGGCATCATACGGAAAGTAACCAAGCCTACACCATGGGTCAGCGGCTTGGTTTATGTGCGGAAAGGCAATGAAAATTTCCGTCTGTGTTTAGATCCAAAAGATTTAAACAAGGCCATCATGAGATGCCATTACAAGACCCCAACAATGGAAGAACTTGCACATAAACTCTCTGGTGCCAAATATTTCTCCAAGTTGGATGCCAAGAATGGATATTGGTCCATCAAACTAGACGCAGCCTCACAACTGTTGACTACCTTCAACTCCCCTTTTGAAAGATTCTGTTTCCAGCGGATGCCTTTTGGTCTGGTGATGTCTCAGGATGTGTTTGCCCAGAGGATGGACATGATTCTGGAGAAGTGCTCTGGCACCTTAGGGCTAGTTGACGATGTCATTGTCTTTGGAAAAACTGAAGAGGAGCATGAAAGGAACCTCCAAAATCTAATGAGAATTGCTCAAAAGGAAGGACTGTGCTTCAACCGCGAAAAGTGTGCCATCAATAAGAAACAAATTTGTTTTTTTGGCGCAATCTATGATCAGAATGGTATGCACCCTGATCCCAGCAAGGTAACAGAAATAAAAATGTTACCTAGTCCAGCAAACACTACTGACTTGCAGAGGGTGTTGGGAATCATCACATATATGGCACCTTTCATTCCACACCTGTCCGATCTCACAGCACCTTTGAGAGATCTCCTAAAGAAAGAAGTGGAATACCAGTGGACAGAAAGTCACCAGAGATCCCTCCAGCAAATCAAGGATCTAATTTGCAAAGACATGTTGCTATCATACTTCGAACCTTCCAAGCAAACTGTTATCCAAGTCGATGCATCAAGTAAAGGACTCGGCGTCGCACTCCTGCAAGGAGGTAAACCCATAGCTTTTGCATCCAAGTCCTTAACAGAAACTGAACAACACTATGCTAACATAGAGCGGGAGCTCCTTGCAGTTGTTTTCGGCTGCGAACGATTTCGGACTTATATCTATGGAAGTGCATTCCAGGTGGAAAGTGATCATAAACCCTTGGAAATGATCAACTTAAAAAATTTGGTTGCAGCCCCACCTCGCTTCCAACACATGCTACTACGTTTGCAGGGGTATGATATGACAATTGTATATCGCCCTGGAAAAGATATGGCACTAGTAGATGGATTCTCAAGGTTACCAAATAAAAAAGCTAAAGAAGCTATTGACTTGGATCTGAGGGTGGATTTTGTTCAATTTTCAACCCAAAAGCTAGCTCAGTTAAACCAAGCAACAAGTGAAGATGCCACACTATGTGAATTGAGGGACATTATTCTGAGAGGTTGGCCCAACACTCTCAGAGAACTGGGCAAGAATATGAAACCTTATTGCCCCTATCGAGACGAACTGTCCATTGAAAATGGCATATTATTGAAAGCAGAGAGAATAATAATACCTAAATCGATGCAACAAGAGGTATTACAGAAAATACATTATCGGCACGAAGGGATGGAGAAATGTAAACTCCGAGCCAAAAGTTGCGTTTTTTGGCACATTAACAAAGACATCGACAACATAGTACAACAATGTACCATTTGCCAGCAGCACCCAAAAATGCAGAGTGCTGAACCCCTGATGCCCCATGAGGTTCCGGTGAAGCCATGGCAGATAGTGGCTCCCGACTTATTTCACATTGAAGGTCTCAACTTTATGCTCATTGCGGACTATTATTCTAAGTTCCCATTTGTGCGAGTGTTGAAGGAGTTCTCCAGTCAGGAAGTTATTAAACTGACAAAGCAAATATTTGGAGAACAAGGTATTCCAGAGAGAGTGATAAGTGACAGCTCGATACATTTCAAGCAATTCGCAAAAGAATGGAGTTTTGAACACCACACACCCTCACCTAAGTTTCCGCAGTCAAATGGCTTTGCTGAACGCTGTATCCAGGGAGTGAAATCTGCATTCAAAAAAGCTGCCTCAAGCGGTCATGACTTGGATATGGTACTATTATGCTTGCGTTCGACTCCTTTAGATCATACCCTTCCCTCACCAGGTGAGCTTATATACCAAAGGAAGTTAGCAGGGAACATCTCAGTCAAATGCACCAACCAAAACGCTAACAAGGAGAAAATAATGGAACGACTGTATCATTAGCAAGAAAAACAGAAGATGTACCATGATCAACATACAAAAGAGCTGCCCATCGGACAACCTGTACATGTGTTAAATAAAGAAGCAGGTGAGTGGTCTCCTGCAGTTGTCACACAATTGGACTGAGAACCAAGGTTGTATATAGTACAGACCCCCTCCGGAAAAACTCTTTGTCGAAATCGACAACATCTTAGAGTAATCCCCTCCAGAAGCATAGCACATCCAGAGATGCACTCCACTGAAATTCCTCAGGAACCTACCAGGGACGGTTCATCGAGTATAGAGACGGACAGTACACAATGTCAACAGGCACCTTTCAAACGTACACCCCATGGAGTGCCAGACACAGGCACCTATAGCAACCATACGACAGTTCAAACCACCAGATCAGAGATGAGACAGTTACTAACTGACTTTTTATTTTCTTTTTTATCTCATCATTGTAAATAAATTCTTTTTTTTCTCTTTCCATTTCAATTATTGAAAGAAGAGGGATGTGATAGTATGAACCATTACCTCCCCTTAAAGAACTCTTCAGTAAAGAAGTCTCGGATATACCTTCACTTCCGTTCGACACGGAACTGCAGTTCAATAAAAAATGGAGACCATATTCCGCTTCTCATAAATGAATCTCATGTTTTGGTATTCTTTTACATAATGTTTCATGCATTGACCAGTACTGGGGAGAATGGTGAAACCGCATATCTATAAGTTCTCTAACCCAACCCTACCCTCACTGCCCCCTCCAAGATGAGAACAGTAGTCCAATGAATAATAATACAAATAACCAATCCTCACCTCAAAAATTCAGAAACGTCAGAATTGTTTTAATCGTTCTGTTTAAGTATATTATTTAAAATTGATTTATTTAGGTTATTTTTAATTTAATTTATTTTTTATTTGCTAAACGGGCATCTTTTAGATAAATAAAGCTTACTTCCGGTTAAAAGCGGAAGTAATTTTTATTTAAAAGCTGCATCAGTATCAACTCATTCTAGAAATATGGTGACAAAAGAAATATTTTTTCACAGCGGCAACTTATTAAAAAAAAAAAATGTAAACAGAAGTTTGTGCAGAGGCCGTCTGAATTCTTTCAGGGCAGTGTTTATTTCAAGTTTTGGTAAATTTTAAATACATAAATACAATATAAGCAAAAGAAAAAATTGGAGGGTAAACTACAACAGAACACGGACCAATAAAATTTGTTTTTTTAGAGGTTTTCAGTGTCGCTGACACTGAATCTGATATTCAAACCCGTCACAAATTTACCATTATCATGGTATTAACTGAAATATATGTTTGCATACAAAGTCACATGACGTTTCACAAGGCACATGAATACATGGCGGACACTAAATTATTAGAAATATTTTTCATAAAATAAAGTTTTCACCTCATTTAATAGTAAAAATAATGCTGTCAATAAGTTTTCACTTACAGAAACATATTTTTATGTTATACGTTCTTTTTTGGGGAGGGGGTATTCAATTATAGAACTTGTATAGTTTTTAACAGATGCTTTTGCAATTTAATTAACCATTTTTCCATAAGTAACGTGCCGACATTATCAAGCAGAAGAACGGTTTAATATTTCACAAGAATTCTGTTTACATTTTTAGGAGGAAGCAGTGGAGGAGCGGGGCGTTATGGGGATATGTTTTTGTAAGCTGCTTGTGAAAACTTTTTAGATCAACGTTGAGCCTGGTTATTTCTAAAATGGGTCATCAATTTGGGAGTCCCAGGCGCTGTATGTAGGAGGACGTCGACACTTCCCTACAAGAGTTGCAAAATCCTAATGTCATTATCTCCCCTAACGGGAATATACATGCAACTGAGAACCTCTTGTGAATTTCATACTCCCATGGAACTCCTTCCTTCAGAGGATGCCGGTTAAACCCAAATGGGGTTAGTGCACGCACGGATACCAAGAAAGTAGGCCGGTGAACATGACAGATCAAGATGTAGGTAAAGGCGCCTAAAGTCTCCGGTGTTCAACCATATGGCCATAAAATATATTTTTCGTTGCCTTAGAAAATGGCTGTAGAAAATGTGCACGTTTTTTTCTTCTCTTCAAGAGAAAAAACAATTCTCCATTTGAATAATTATATAATTGCAATTTTTGTAATTGCACATTGGAATAATTTTAAGCTAACAAAATATAACAGTAAGTGGATTGTTTTTTAATTTTTATATCTATCGAAGGAAATCGAATACTTAATTTTATTTATTTTTTAAACTACAAAACAAACAATTTTTATATGAGAATATTTTTCAGTCCGTTCTTTTAATAATAAATAGTATTTATAGTTAGAAGCAGTTTTCACAACAGTTTTTTGTTTGATTTATTTATTTATTTTTTTTTTTTTTTTTAACTAAAACGATCGATGAATTCAATATTTTAGCACCGGCATAATTTATTTCTTTGAAATATATTTAAAACCCAAGTTTTTGTTTGTTTGTTTTATAACATTTTATCTGTAAATAACTTACATAACTGAAATGGGAAATGAAATAGAAAATTTTCTATTCTCTCCCAAGACATACGAACACAAATTCATCTTAAAAATTCATTAACTAATCAGTTTTAATTAAAGTTTTGATAGGAAAAATAAAGAGTACATTAAATTTTAGTTAACATATTTTTTTGTGTTTATCTTATAAATAAATATTGTTTCGTACTTGTGCCGTGTATATACCGTGCTGAAATAATAACGTTATTTAGAAAGCCACTCTTAACAGGAGCGGGCTTTCTAACTATTCTGCATTTTCACTTGACAATTTAATGGAAAAAAGAAGATACCATAATTTGAAAATCCTATCTAAAATATAGCACAGTGCATACACTGCACAAGCACCATTATTATTGGCTCACAAGGAGCTTTCACACAGATCTCCAGAGATCTTTCCCTGAAAACAACCTGCGGTGTTCACTGGAAGCAGTGTTTTGTATTAAGTATTTTTCTAGTTCTTTTTTGCTGTCATTCACACAGTCTTCTATATTAATCAGTCCCCTCCCGCCGTCTTTCCTTTTTACATAGAGTCAGTCAACATCGTCGTTTGTAGTGTGCTGTGCATGGTCATGAGTTTCCTGGATATCCTGGCTGAAGATCCTGTTGGTATTTATTAATGTCCTGAGTTGTCTCAGTTCTTCTTTAGTCCACCTTATGAACGGTCCAGAGTATCTTATTAGTGATACTGCCCATGTATTTATGCCTTTTATTATTTCTGCTATATAATTTGGTTTCGAGAAGTTTTCTTGTTCTCCTGAGGTATTCCTTTCCAATTCTCTCTTTCATTTCTGTTGCTTTGATGGTATCTGCTTCCAGTAATCGTAAGTGTCTTGTTCCTCTAATGCCCTCATCTCCATTTGGTTATCTTCTGTCGTCTCCAGTTATCCCTTTCTTATAACTAGTAGTGTTCACTTTTCCATACCAAACTCCATTTGGATATCCTGGCTGAAGATCCTGGTGATGGTCTATAGTTAATTTTTAGTCCTTGCAAAGAGTTTCAGATCGTCCATGTACATCAGGTGGTTCATTTTTTTTCCTCCATGTTAGAGAACTTGTATCCGGCTTGGCACTTTCTCAGTATATTGTTCAGGGGTATCATGACTATGATGAACAGTAATGGTGATAGTGAATTATTATTATTATTATTATTATTATTATTATTATTATTATTATTATTATTATTACAACAACAACAATAATAAAAAAGGTACTTCACTGGGAACGTGGACCCTGTGTAAACAGGTTTTAATTTAATTGTTGCTCCCTAAAAAGCACACACGCAAAAGGTTTTCATTGGTTTATTTAATCACGAAAACTTTTTTAAAGGTTCTATTTGAGGCAAAAAAAGGCCAAAAGCATTATTTAAATATGTATGGAAAAATAAATGTAACAAAAAATAAAAATATTAGTTTGGAAAATATAATAAAAATAAATTAAAATAAAATGAAAATAAAATAAAAACAAGCACAAAATAAAAGTATGAATCAAATTTAATTCGAGAAATAAAAAAAGTTCCAAAAATAAAATACATGCTCGATTACAAAGTGTATGAGATATATACGAAGAAAGTGAAAGAAAACCTCAAGTAGCAGCCATTAAATTAAACCCCGTTTACGCAAGGTCCACGTTCCTCATGAAGTTCCAAAAAATACTGTAGATAACATCGACTGGCGCCACATTAACTAGTTGTGAAGAGTCAGGGAGAATGGAAAGTCTCAGGTGGGAGAGTACTAACCAGATCTCCACTGGAAGTGTGCAGTTCAAATCTGGTACCTTGGGAGGCATTTTGTCACACAAATCCCAAAAAACACCAATGGCCGATGCCAACGAGAAATCAATGGCAAACGGCTGTTGCGATAATGTGCAATCATCTGCATGAGTGGTCAAGAGGTGGAAAACATTGGAAATCTGGGGAAACTTGTCACTCGGTTTCCAGGTTACTGCCAGTGAGCGATCACTGATGATGGCCTGTGAGTCAACTTCTAGTGAGTGAAATAATAATAATAATAATAATAATAATAATAATAATAATAATAATGTCCCTTCCCAAATTCACCACCACCCTGATTTAATATCGTAGATGTTTACTATATTTTCCTAGTTTTTAACCAATGTTCACATTATGGTATGATTGTCTTTTAGTAGTTATGTGAACTTCATTTCCGTATTCATGTATTCTGCACTGATATAAAAATGAAGACTATAGTGGAGTATAGGATTCCTAACCATGTAACTGATGACAATACGCTACACGTTTTGATGAAAAACATGGGAAAAATGAACATAGAAGAACAGGAAACCAAAACTTTAAATAGAGTTTCTGTATTAAAAGTAATAGTTATTTAAATATTTCAACATATAATCTTGTGGGGAAAATCCAGCTCCCCAATAAGGGGCACTCTGGATAAGAACAAAAATAAAAATTGTCTCAGTCATGAAGAATTTCTCCACACCGGCCGAGGACAGAGAAAGTGAAGTGTAGCATCAGAACAGAGACTACACTGTGATCTTGTCCCAAAGAATTGTTTGGGTTTTATGTTTCTTTGTTTATTCCCTAAATTCAAAATTCAGTTTTATCAGTATTAAATTATATATTGCTTTAAAATTACATAATTTTACATATATAATATTTATATTTTATATTTAATAAAGTTCAGTTTCATTATTAATCGAATTGGATTCCTTTCTTTTCTTTTTTAACATGTTTTAGTGCTCTTTTTAATAATGCCTTCATATAGTATCGACAGTAACATTTCGACAAATCTTACCTACTATGCCTGCAGGCATTTTTCAGTTAACAGGCCTTCTATATCTGGGTGGCCGTGGTTAGTGCCGTTTCACACACACACACACACACACACACACACACACACACACACACACACACAAGCGGAAGTAATTTTTATTTAAAAACTGCATCAATAACAACTTATTCTAGAGATATGGTGACAAAAGAAATATTTTTTCACAACACCGAATTAAAAAAAAAAAAAGAAGGTAAAAAGAAGATTACTTCTTCTAGCATTTAATTATTCTGTGCAAAAGCTGTTTGAATTCTCTCGGGCCAGTGTTTATTTAAAGTTTTGATTAATTGTAAATACAAAAGTACATTGTTTAAAAAATTCACATTTTATGAAAGGCTAATTCAGAACCTGAAAATATGTATCTGTGAAGCACACGCCAGAATAAATGATGATGAGGTAGAAACACACTGGTGCAACAAACTCAGAAAAAAATCATCCTCAGCAACTACATGTTTACCTACAATGTGTTAGTATAACATAGTATAACAGAGTATAACATAGTATAACAGAGAGAACAACTTTATCATTTCCTTCATAATCATGGACTGCTCCCCCAGGAATAGAAAGGATGGCAAAAAGGAAAAAGAGGAACACCTGACCTATTATACATAAACCAAAGGATTCTGACGGAGATAAAAAGTAGACAAAAAAGAACTTAGGCATGGTATTGTTCGATTCTTATGACAGGATCCCTCATCCCTGAGAATGTGCAAAATAATCAATTTCATAGAAAATGCAATGAGAACATGGAGACTTGAACTTCAGCTGATGGGCAATATGTAACTGAGATGAAAATACAAAGAGGGATCTTCCCTATCATCACTATTGGTCATTATAGTCATGATGCCCCTGAACAATATACTAAGAAAATGGCAAGCCGGATCAAGTTCATTAATGCAGATGAAAAAAATGAACTACCCAATGTACATAAATGATCTAAAACTGTTTGCAAAAACCGAAAAGGAACTAGCGATGTTAATAAACACAACCAGAATCTTTAACAAGGATATTTAAATGGAATTCGGTATGGAAAAATGCACACTCGCACTGCTGATCATGAAAAGGGGAAAACTGGAAGCAATGGAAGTTATGGTACTATCCAACCAAACGGAGATGCGGGCACTAGGTGAATAAGACAGCTACAAATATTTTGGAGTTTTCAAAGTAGATACCATCAAAATATTTCTGAATTTTTTAGATGAGGGTTTGGTATTCATATTATTTAGATTCATCTGACTACTGTTGTCATCATAAGTGTAATTTTCACAACGTTTTGGTCGATTTAACCTCCGACCTTCTTCAGGTGTATCTTGTCAAACTCGGGAATGTTTTTGTCGAACTTGGATGAAATTTCAAACAGAACCCTTTATTTACTTCATGGCTTATCATGCTCTTGTTCAATCAGCCCTGACAGCTTAAAGGTCCTAAATAATTCACAATTGTATTTTTGGTCACCCACACTGAGAATTGAACTTTCAACCTTTTAGGACTGTTAATTATAAATAATAGATAATATATACAGTAATAAGTAAATCAATAATATATATATATATATATATATATATATTAATAATAATTTGTAATAAATAGAGATATTTATAACTAGAAATAAAAAATAGGTTCCAAATAGGCTTCCAAAATTCGTACTAGAAATATCCGCAAGTGGTTAGAGTACTTGTAAAAATCAATTGTGAAAATGATATTTTCCTGAAGGATGAAGGTTTAATTCTCAGTGTGGGCGACTGAAAAATACAATTGTGAATTAATAGTCATGGCTGAAGAAGGTCGGAGATTACATTAACCAAAACGTTGTGAAAATAACTGTTAAGTTTTGAGACATTTTGTTGAACAAAGATGGCGGCGTAGTTCAGATCAGTAACCAAGATGGCGGCCAAGAATCAAATGCGGTCCGTGGCGTAGTTAACCTGTTAAGGTCTGAGATATTGTGTTTAACAAAGATGGCGGTGTAGTTCAGATCAGTAACCAAGATGGCGGCCAAGAATCAAATGCGGTCTGTGGCGTAGTTAACGGTGAACTGATTGAATCTAAAATTCAACAATTTTTATAATGATTTTGAAATGTTTTCATTGGTTGTTTAGCACAGCCGTTGGTTATAAAAATGATTGGCGAATCCATTCGTCTCATAACCCCATTACTCGTGATGGGGAAGGTCTCCTAGCGGCTTTGGCTGCAGGAAGACAGGGTAGAAGTACTCGTCAAGGATTCGTCACTTGACACTCAGCCTGACAGGTGGGGGGCCGGGAACAGGCCCAGCATATGTTGGACTGAGGTACGCCGCCTGGGTAATACCTAGGAGGTCCACTCTCACAGGCCTGGCCACTGGGCTTTCCGGTGGAGTAAGTTTATTACTTGCTGTCTAAGGCGCCCCTATCGAGGAATGCCGACAGGATTACTCAGGCAATTTTTACAATTTCAGGAGTGCCCTCCTTTAGGGGAGCCTGCTGGTTTCACACTTTCTAGCCTTGTGCCACATTTTGCTGAGGTGGGCAGCAAATAAATCTCTATCCCCATTAGGAGTCAAAAACATTTTACACCCTTTTTTGATAGAATGGAAAAATCCTTTCGGATTCAATTTTGGTTTCACTTAAGAAAAGGAAAGAAAAAAAAAAAAATAAATAAAAATAAAGGAACACAGAAAAATAAACCAATAAAATAATTTTTTTTTCTGGTTTTGGGGGAATTTGTCTTTATTCTCATTGGTCAAAGAGAATTATTAATATATTGGTATAATGTGTGCAAAAAGAAGCCATTTTTTTATGACATTGGGGTTTTTTGGGGGGTTTTTTTTTGGATACATATAAAAATAAACACTTTTCAAATATATATAAACATACAAATAGAATACTTTTCAAATACATATAAACATACGCACAAAAATTCACAAATATACATTTTTTTTTTTAACAAATGTTTGGCAAAAAAAAAAGATACAAAAAAGAACTATTTGACAAATAGGAAGTTAACAAAAAGGTTTTAACAAGTGACTTTTTTTTTTTAACAAAAACTAGAAAGATTATGTTATGTATTAGTTGATTAATTTGGTTAGTAAGGTAGAAATGGTCGCAGTTTAACGTCGTGCCCGGGACAATTTACAATTTTTTTTTTTTTTTTTGTGTGTGATTTTGACTGTTCATGCTTCTCCTTTTGGGTTTCTGAAAAGAGATTTATTCATAATTAGATTCGAAAAAGTCCGGTTATAAAATGTCTTAATTTTATTCTTTTAGTGAAAATGTCGGCTATATTATTTTCAGACGTCACATAAATGTCGGCTATATTATTTTCAGACGTCACATAAATGTCGGCTATATTATTTTCAGACGTCACATAAATGTCGGCTATATTATTTTCAGACGTCACATAAATGTCGGCTATATTATTTTCAGACGTCACATAAGTAAGAGTAATAGATTTTTTGCTTATTTCATCCCTTATAAAATGATATCTGATATCAATATGCTTCGACCTTTGATGAATCATAGAATTATTTGCTAATAAGATACTGCTCTGATTATCACAATGAATTACTATAGGTTTTTTACTTAGATCTGGTTTTAAAATAGATTTTAGAAGGGTGTTCAGAAAAATTGCCTCCTGCACGGAATGAGTAAGAGCCACATATTCTGCTTCACAAGTAGAAAGGGCAACAATTTGTTGGTTTTTATTTTTCCAAGAGATCATAGATCCAGTCTTTGACAGTCTAAAACAGTATCCTGTTATACTTTTTCTATCCTCAGTTACCCCAATCTGAATCTGAAAATCCTTTAAATATAGAGGATATGTTGACTTTTTGAATATCAAAGATTGTTCCTTGGTTTCTTTTACGTAACGAAGGATTTGTTTTGCACGATTAAGGTCCTTAATCGTCAGTCTTGATAAGTTTTGAGATAGCTTTGTTACAGTGTAACATATATTAGGCCTAGTTGCGGTCATCAAATAGATGAGGCTTCCAATCATTTCTCTGTATAATTGATCGTCTATTCATTTTGTTTCGGTCTCTATATTTTTATTTATATCTATCTGAACAGGAGTTGTATGCGGTTTGCAATCTTGTATTCCGAACTTGAGCAGAATTTTTTCAATGTACCATGATTGGTTCATTGTTATAGTTTCATTTTCACAGGTAAATTTTATACCAAGGAACCATGAAAATTGTCCAAGATCGGCCATTTTAAATTTTTTATTTAATTTATTTTAAAGTGTTGTCACAAGTTGAGGTGAGTAATATATTGTCAACCCAAAAAAACAAAATCAACAATTTATTACCTACATTTTTGGTATACATGCACATGTCTACGGGACATTGCTTGAATTTCTGTTCTCTTAAATAATTATGAAGTGTTAAATTCCAATTGTGTGCGCTTTGTTTTAGTCCATATAACGATTTATTTAATTTCCTCACCCAATTTTTATTTTTCATTTTAAATCCCTCTGGAGAGTAAATGTACATTTCACAGTCAATCGGAACATTTAAATAGGCATTTTTTACATCCATTTGATGTATTTTTAAATTGTATTGAGCAGCAAGTTGTAATAAAATTCTAATTGTCGTTAAATTTGTCGTTGGTGAAAATGTTGCAAAATATTCCATTCCAGAAATTAGTGAAAAATCTTTTGCCACAAATCTTGCTTTAAAAGTTTCACTGCCAGAAGCTGTGATTGTTTTTGGAAAACCCCCAGCGTGAAGAAATTATATTTTTATCTGTTTGTTTTGCCACTATTTCGTATGTGTTATTTTCAAATAAAGCTTTCAATTCGGATACCATAACTTGTTCCTATTCTTGGTGATTTTCTGAATTAATCGCCTCATTATAACTTTCCGGTGTGCTGTTCAACGAATAACAGTAATCAACGGCATAATCTTGTATCTTTTCAATTTGTAAGAAGTCTGGCCTTTTTCGCTCTCTTATTGGGTATCAACGTGTCTGGTTAATACTTTCATCAGAAGTTCTACTGTAATTGTCGTCGTTATTAATATTTTCATTATGATCGATTAAGATGCTAGGTAATATTTCACATTTTTCATCCACTGGATCGCCATTTTTTAAATTTAATGTATCATTGAATTTTACACATCTAACCCTTTTTATGGCATTTTGAGTTGGGAGGTAGATTAAGTATGCCGGGCTATTTTTATCGTAATCTACGAAAGTACCTTTTTCGCTTTTAGTATTTAGTTTACTGGTGTTTTCTATAAATGCAAAACAATCAGAACCAAATAGATGCATTCTGTTCATTTTAGGTTTTACACTGCAAAACGCTTCATGCGGCGTTTTTCCTAGCCTCTTATTGAACGATCTATTTCTGATATATGCTGCTGCCATTAAAGCATATGTCCATAAACTATGCGCTAATTTCAATTCGATAAGTAGGCATCTTGTCATCTCAAAAAGGGTTCGACAAGCCCTTTTAGTGGTGCCATTTTGGAAGGGGGAATACGGCGCTGATTTCTCGTGTTTAATACGGTGGTTAATTAATAGAAGTTCAAAGTCTTTACTAGTAAATTCAGTCCCATTGTCTGAGCAAATACATTTTACTGAACCGTACGGGGCAACATCAGCTAAATATTTTTTAGTGGCAAGGATAGTGTCGGATTTGTTTTTTAGAAAATAAACTATAATTAAACCGGAAAAATCATCAATAAAGTTCAAAACGTACCTTAGATTATTTCTCCCCATCGGGCTGGTTGGACCTGCTAAGTCACAATGCACAACTGAGAGAATTTTCGTAGCTTTTTTTGTCTGGCGGTCGGCTTATATCTTTTGTCATTTTCCCCTGTGCACACACATAACAATTTGAGAGATCATCTGAAGGTATTATTTTCATGACTTTGACTACATTTGGTAATTTTTTAAGATCAGCTGTATTGCAGTGTCATAGAATTTTATGCTAGGTTTCCAAGTCGTGACAGGCAGTTTTTGAGTGAACCATACTTTTTAAATAATATAATCGGCCATTTTCTTTAATGTCAAATACAGTTCCATTGGGGTATATCAATTTTGATGTATTTTGGCTAAATTGTATATTCATGCCTTGTTTAATTGAAGCCTGCACAGAAAATATGTCTTGCTTAAATGTAGGTATGAACAGAGCATTTTTTAGAATACAGTTACAGATTTCGCCTTTATTATTTTTTAGGGATATTTTAGCATCGCCTCTTTTCAAGACTATATCATTTATTTGACTACCGTCTGCAAGTTCGACAAAATGACTTTAATGATTAAAGTTTGAATCAAAATTAATAAAATCAGATTCCTTGATGATAACGTGCACTGTAGCACCAGAGTCTACAAGTGTTGTATATTATTTTATATTGGAGGAGATGATATATTAAAACGTGTCATGTGTTATCTAGTGGATGTAAGATATTGTTCTTTTAACAGACAGATAATAAACGTGTTGTAGGGGACTAAAAATTAGAGGACACCGGGGAGGAGTAATCTGCCCCTGCTCTAAGGCTGGTTGGGTTTTCCCTTTGGTCACGGGCAGACGTGTTGCCTTTCCCTCTCAAGAAGAGGAGAACCTTCGTTCCACCACGAGGTGAGCTCTGAGAACTTTTTCCACCAGTCGGCGAGTCTTATCGAACTGTCGCTATTGTATTGTGTTTTATTGTTGTTTAAATGTTTGTCAGTGTATAATAAATGTGTAAACGTAATTGGGTAATTGTGTTTATTCATATATTTTTTGTTTAGTTAAAACTAACAGTATAAATCGTATGTATGTTGTTTAGCTAGGGGGCATGATATTGACGTGTAAACTGAGTCATGTTGTATCAGACTTATCACACGGGATATTTTTACAGTTCGTATATAAGAAGAATAATATATGCTTCATACCTTTTTCTTGAAGAGTTCTTCTGTATCTTCCCGCTGCTCCGTGACGAACCATGAAGCGATCACCATCCAATTGAGACATCTGTTCTTATTTGTGAAACCATTAAAACAACTCTTTATATTTTTATATTATAAATTTATTACAGTTGTCTCAAATGGTTTTCACAGGATCTGCAGCTAGTCTACATTTTCTGTTCATACAGCCCGCTCCCAGCTGTCTGTCCACCTCTGTCTAGACGTCTGTCCGCTCTGGTGGTCAATCCTCAACTCTCTGAATCTCTCCAAAACTAACTACATCACGTGTTCTCTTACGTCACCTAATTACGTGTCTCATACCAATCTAATCCACAACTAGTTATTTGTTTATTCAAAACCCCAAAATAATGTTTACATATATTTTCTATTTTCACATTCCTTTTGCGATTCACACGTAAATCATTTCTCCCGCAATTTAATTGTTTATTCTTCTAATCATAATAACTGATCCAGCGACCATCCATCACTCAAATCAATTAACAAGAATACAATAACAATAATAATAATAATAATAATAATGTTTTGACCCTTGACCCCGCTTGCCACAGTTAACAGATACTACGCTATGATCACAGCCTAAAGGGTCATAAAGGGTTAACGGGTTACACAAGGAGATTTTTACCGTTTGTGGTATTGTCAAAGTTACATGTGAATAGAAATGTATGTTCTTCCTCAAAGTTCTCAACGTTTTTTACGGAGTCCATTTTAGAGCGTTTATATCGACATTGGAAACTTTTGTGGTTGGGTCGTCCACAATTATAGCAGATAATTTTATTCTTTTTCTTGGGAAAATTACTTTTGGAGACGTTGCGGTGAGGTGCATAATTTGGTGGTGTCTGCTTTCGAGAAGCATTTTTGAACTTCATAATATTGCTGGAGTTATTATTGTCCATATACAATTAGTCTCTTCATAACTGCGCAATGCCACTTTAAATTTGCTGAAATTCATGGGTTTGTCTTTCTGAGTTATAACAGTTGTAAATGGTTTAAAATCGGCTAGAAGTCCCTTGAGGGTCATTGATATCAACAAACTATCGCTTATTATTTCACCTGAGAGTTTTAAGGCATTGGCGGTTGTTTCTACCCTTATAACGTAGTCGGTAACCGTTTCATCCTCGTTACGTTTCAGAGATGTTAGTTCTGTATATAGCAATATAATTTTCGGTTTCCCTTTTGATAAATAATGTTCTCCTAATATGTTCAATGCTTTCCTTCCATCATCCAATGCACCTCTTATAATCAGAGACAAACTTCTATCGTCTAAGCATTGAATCAGTTCTGCAAAAACAGTCGCGTTCTTTTCGAGAAATTCGGGGTCGTTTGGATTCTCTGTTGGAGATTGTATGACTTTGTGTAGTTTTCGAATCCTTAGATATCCCAGAAATTTTACCTGCCACAATTCGAATTTAGATTCCAATCCATCAAAGAAAAGACGGTGGGTGGGTGCATAACCTGTTAAGTTTTGAGATATTGTGTTGAACAAAGATGGCGGTGTAGTTCAGATCAGTAGCCAAGATGGCGGCCAAGAATCAAATGCGGTCCATGGCGTAGTTAATGGCGAACTGATTTAATCCAAAATTAGACAATTTTTATAATAATTTTGAAACGTTTTCATTGGTTGTTTAGCACAGCCAGTGTTTATAAAAATGATTGGCGAATCCATTCGTCTCATATCCCCATTAGGAGTCAAAAACATTTTAAAATAAGATGAGAATAGTAGTCCAATGAATACGAATAATATGAAATGAAAAAGAAAATTGGAAAAGAATCAGAAGAACAAGAAAACCCTTAAAAACTAAAATATATGGTAGAAACCTAATTAAAGGTGGGCAGTATCATTAGCCAAATACTCTGGACCGTTTATAGAAGTGAGGCATCTCCAGCAGAAGATCAAGTAATGCACAATGCACTACATCCAAATGATGATACTGACCGACTCTGTGAAAAAGAAAAACGGAGGAAGAGGGCTGTTTTGTATAGAAGACTATGTAAATGACACAAAAAGAGACATGGAAAAAAAATGCAGAAAATTGAATAATTATTGTAACAAGAGACATGGAAAAAAACAAATAAGACAAAAACAGAAGAGATGAGGGATAAGACCAAAAAAGAAAAATAGGAAGAGAAACAGCTACATGGACGATTCATAAGGATGACAAAAGATGAGACTAGCAAAAACACTTGGACATGGCTACAAAATGGAAAATTAAACAGAGAAACTGAATCCCTAATAATAACAACACAAGATAATGCAATGAGAACCAACCACATCATTGCAAGGATCGACAAGACACAAGAAAATAGCAACTGCAGACTCTATGGACTAAGAAACGAAACAATAAACTGCATAATAAGCGAATGCAACAAACTAGCCCAAAAAAGAATATAAAAATAGACATGATCAAGTGGAGATGTAGTACATTAAGAATTATGCAGACAAGTGCACCTTGAACACTCAGACAAATGATACAAGCACAAACTGGCAGCAGTTCTTGAAAATGAAAGTCACAAAATTCTATAGGACATGGATATACAAACGGATAAACCCATTTAAACAAGAAGACCAGATGTCATAATAGTTAACAAGAAAGAAACATCCAGCAGACCACAGAGTGAATATCAGGGAGACAGAGATGCAGAGCAAATGCACTGAACTGGCCATAGAGCACAAAGAGATATGGAAGATGAAAAAAGTCAAGGTAACACCACTAATAGCAGGAACAACTTTGGAAAAAAGAATGGGAAAGATTGGAAACAGAAGTATGACTGAGGCGAAACAACAGATAACAATAGTGAAATATTAATGAAAACCATTGAATGTGGAGACTAATACGCATGATCCACAGGTGCTAGCTGTTGCATATAGAAACTGGCATCGAATATAAAAGACAAAGAAACACCACATGAAATCTGTAGAAGTGTAAGTGAACCCCCATCTTTTTTGTTCTTTTTTTGTGTCACTATAAACTAGTGCAACACGAAATAAGTGAGAGTCAAAGAGGATGGAAAGACCGAAGAAAGCACTAGCCAGACCTCCACTAGATGAATGCAAAGAAGGACTGGAACCTTGGAAAAGGCTTATTGCCATCAAAATTTCAGTGAAGACCACTGGTTGCTGCGAATGAGAAATCGCAGCTTTTGCGATAACAAAAATCCATCTGTAAAGATTATTGAAAGAGATGGAGAGTGCTAGAAATCTGGTAAAAGAGATGGAGAGTGCTAGAAATCTGGTAAAAGAGATGGAGAGTGCTAGAAATCTGGTAAAAGAGATGGAGAGTGCTAGAAATCTGGTAAAAGAGATGGAGAGTGCTAGAAATCTGGTAAAAGAGATGGAGAGTGCTAAAAATCTGGTAAAACTTGTCACTCAGACTCCAGAAAACACCACAAGTTGTTCTCAAAAAGAAATCTTTGATGATGGCCTGAGTGATGATGATGATGATGATGATGATGATGATGATGATGATGATGGCAGCGGCGATGGCAGAAAATCGATTAACACCTCAATCACTCCCCCAAAATGAGATTCAACATTTTTTTTTATTAGATGATTATGATGATGATGATGATGATTATGTGGCGGAAAAAACAAACAATTCATGATTTCGAGTAGAAAAACAGTTTTGCACATAAATTTAACATAAAATGATAATCATTTGCACATAAATTTAACATAAAATGATAATCATTTCCGGCTCATTTTAACTTTTTAATTTTGTCTAATTACTCAAAAAGAGAAACAAAATATTGGAAGACCATAACATTTTCGCTGGATTGTTTGTGGTCGATCAACAGGCAAAAATCACTGCTCACACAAATTCTCCAAACTGATTTTGCTGCTTTTCAAACGTCAAATGATTTCTCGATGCTTTCCCACCAACAAGTGACCTGTTTTTATAGGGCACGTGCGAGACTTCGTTCACTACAAAAAGTCACAGCTGCCATAATGGGCTCTTTCTTTCTTTCTTTCTCGACGCACGTGACTCACAGGACAGACAGACACGAGTTTGTATGGTAAGCCATTTTCCCCACACTCCCCCCTGATCTCATAATCACAGACATGACAAGGGGGTGGTAATCGTCTTCACCGGGTGCTTCTTCAAGGGGGGACAACACACGCCTCATCTTCACTTGTGCTTTTTTCTGTGGTCTGAGGGTCGAGCATCTCTGTGTCTTCTGGGAGGCTACTAATCTCTGTCACTGTCTGATGGTGGTGCTGCAATCTAGAGCGATGCCTCGCTAGATTCTGCCTCTGATTCGCTCATGTCGTCTAGTGATGCTTGCGTTACTAACTGTATGTCTTTAACATGATGGGGCACGCCATCAACCCGCACCACTTGTGGGCTGATTATTTCAGTGAATCGCCCGACTTCCTACCTTGCCATGCACTTGTCTCGTGGGTTCTTGATCCACACAACATCCCGTTTCCTCACTCTCTCTCCGGCTACTTCTAGTTCAGGCAGTGGGTTCGTCTCTATGCCCTTCAGCTTGACGTGATACCTATGCAATGTATCAGCCGGCACCGTAGAGGGCGAAACATCATCCTTCAGGGTTACATTGTACAAATAAACTGTGTCAAACACTGTACAGCCTTATCTAGCCGCAATTGTTTTGATGGTTCGATGATTCTGTTCAATGATCCCATTTCCACTAGGTACGTTGGCGCATCGAAACCTCAGATGTATTCCCCAGCTGTCAGTAAACTTTCTAAACTGTTCACTGGTAAATGCAGCACCATTGTCAAGCAATATCTCTGTTGGAGGTCCACGTTCAAGAAAAATATTGTTTAGTTGACAGACAATAGTGACTGTATCTTGTTGACGCAGCATACACCATATGGCAAACCTTGATGGACCGCAATCAATGAGAATCAGGAAATCCTCGCCATTGTGGTGAGTAATGTCTATCGCTAGCCGGCTCCAGTGGCTCCTAACTTCCAACTTCCCCTTTTCCCAGTGAACGGGTGCCGGGTCACTGGACTGGCATTCCACGCAGTTTTCGACCACTTCCATGATGTCTGCCCTTTGCACTCCTGGTTCAACCAACTTAGCGAAATATAGGATCCCTTTGACTCCAGGATGCCTGCTTTGTTGGTGGATTTCCTTAATCCGATTAGATTGACCAGGAATCATAGATGCGGCACAGGGAGGTTGAGTAGGTTCAACAGTTCTTTTTATGGCATCAAGCCATCTTTGAGGTACCCTTGTTAAACAATCTGCCTTGTTTATGCTGGATCTGGCCAGAGACACCTCCATTGATAGTGCATATTCGTTCACCAGGCTCATGATCGTGTCGAGCCGCCGACAGATGAGCATCTCATTCGTTGCTTTGGTTCGTACTCTAGCCCGTCCTGTAAGAGGTCTGAAATCCACTTATGGACGCAAGCAGAATCTGTGAATAGTCGTAGGGTGGTTGTCTTCCAAAGGATTGCCAAGTTCATTCCCTTGATCACTGCATCGAGTTCTGCCAGGTTTATGTGTTAGGAGTCCTTTTCTGGGTGTAACCAGCAAGCGTTTTCCATTACGGCTCCATCATGGACTAACGACATGCCAATGGCAAGAGAGCTTGCGTCAACCCATACACTATGGTCCTGGCTGTCAACACACCATCTGCCCCGTGCTGGATCTTCTTTGTGCACTCTGGTGAGGACCTCTCTGACCATTGTATTTAGAGGAGCGTCATAAATTTTGTTATCCCATCTGGTGGTGACGTCAGAGGCTCTCCGTTTGATGAATGCCACTGCAATACAAAGCCAGCCACCCACAAGAAAGTGTCTAACCAACTTTCCGCACGATGAAAATACGTTCCGTCGCATGAAAACACAGGGCATACTTGGGATTTCATTGCCTCATTTCCAACACAGGACATTATCTTCTTCCCAGACCTACAAACCGAGCACTCTTGCACTGTCCTGTAGCCTTTCTGGTTCCTTGCTGAGAAGGCCAAAGTTGTGAAGATGTTCTTTTACACACGTTGCAGGCACAATTTCTTCATCCACATACACATCGTCAATATATGCAGATGTTGCCCGCTGAATGCGCTCATCCTTAGTCAATATAACGTCAACAATCTTTTGCATAATTGATGGCGCCACATTAAGTCCAAATCCCATGCGATTTCTCCCTTGATGAGCACCATTTGAAAAGGCGATAGTGACTGATGTACATGCACTTGAAGGTATGCTTTACGAAGATCCAGCACAGATATATTAGATCCTGCTTGTCGCCATTCCCTCAACTTTTCAGTACATACATTCACGCAGGCTGTAAAAGGATTTACGTGCTCATTTAGTTCCCGATAGTCAAGTACTGGCCTCACCTTCTGTTTATTATGCTGGATAACTGCCATTAACAGGATCAGACATTTTTGGGGGCCCAATTCATTCTCTGGATAGGGAACTAGCCATCCATTTTTCATCCAAGTCTGAAGTTCCTTATCGTATTCTCCATGAGCTCCAGAGGGAATTTTATATTCCGAAACGCTATTGTACAACTTCCCGGGTGGCTGCTCGTCTGACCATTTCCAGGAAGCTGTCCAAGATCTTGTATGCTGGTCAAATTCTGCATGAAAGTCAGGCTGTTCCAGTTTCATGGATGAACCCGGAGCAAGGCAGGCGTTAGAGAAATGTGCCTTACCCTCACCATCAATATGGACACCACCCAATTTTTTGATAACGTCCATTCCTAACAGCAGGTCATAACCAAGAAGGTTCACGCATACAACCAGGACTCGTACAGTTATTGTATTCTAATTCCACAAGAGGCTAGCGTGCCCCTGCCAACTGTCAGTACTGGAATCCTCTTCTTGTTCCATGCGTCACAGCATGCCTTGCACACAAGAATCTGCGTGCACCCTGTGTCTACGAGCGCAAAGCATTCACACCCATTCACGCGCACTTTCACTGTTGGTAGCGCCCTATTTGTCAATGATCTGGGGAAAATACTAGCGCTATAATTTACTCCTCTTGTCCATTTCCCGGACAACTCCTTGCTACATGACCTAATTTGCTGCACCGGTAGCAACGCATGCGTCTTGGCATTTCCTGATTGTGGTTTGGCCCGCCATGTTTATAACATCTTACACCATCTTCTAATGGAGTAGATGCTTCTGCAGCTGCTAGCACCAGCTTCGCATCTTCTTTTAAAATATTGCGGGCTCTAGCCAACAATTCCTGATGCCCAATCTCACTGAGCCTTGACGATGCTCATAGCAGTCGGCTGGTGTCATCCGGGAGTCCTGTGAGAAAGGCACAACTTAATATGTGTTCAGTCACTCCACCAAACGGCGCAGCTAATCTCTTTAAATCCGCCAGGTAGACGTCCACCGTCTCATCTAACTCAAGCCGCCATTCGGTGAACTGCCTTCAGGCAATAAAAGGGTCCATAGTGCCTCCTTAACCTCCTCCAGAGTTGGTTCATCCCCGAGCTGTTGATAAACGGAGTATGCCCCCTTGATCAGCCACAATGGGATGACAAGCGTAGGATCCTTTATTTTTCAAAGCCGGCAGACAAGCTCAGCTTTTTCCCACCACTCAACTACCAAGGGTTCGGCGGAGGAGCCATCGAACTCCGGTATCAATCTCAGATCAAACCTGTCCATTGCAAAAAAATGGGCCGAAATAACTTGTGGTCGATCAACAGGCAAAATTACTGCTCACATAAATTCTCCCAACTGATTTTGCCGCCTCTTAAATGTCAAATGATTTCTCGATCCTCTCCAACCGACAAGTGACCTGTTTTTATAAGGCATGCGCACGTGATCTCGCGAGACTTTGTTCACTACAAAACGTTGTGGCCGCCATGATGGACTCTTTCTTTCTTTCTTGATGTATGCAATTCACAGGACAGACAGACATGAGAACGTTTGTATGGTAAGCCATTTTCCCCACATTGTTGACATATGATGTGTTTTTTTTTTAATTTTTTGATTTTGAACGGTTATCGAGGGTCCTTGTGAAGGGCTTATGGACAGCCATTTTTTAAAATTTCTAACTCAACAGAGTAAACATGAAGTTATTTTTTTTAACTAAAAACACAACCAGGAAGGTAAAAGGATCTTCCCTTTGGTAACATTTATTTGTTGAATATTTGTTTTTTTACTTGCTTTTTGTTCTGTCAGTTAAAGTCTAAAAACGATTTTAACAAACTCATCCTGAAAATTTAACATATATTTTTCATTTTCATAAAAATTACAAGGGGATGTTCACAATAATATACCAATAAAAGAAATAAATTAGACTGAGGATCAATGTTAAATCTGATAGTGGGATTTATAACCCATTCCATGGGATTTCGTCTTATGTTGTAAATGCACAACTTCTAATAAATTTGTTTCTTTTTTTTTATTGTCAAGAAAAAATTAAAAGAATCGTTTTGGAATCGGAAATTAGGATCAATTTTATCCAATTCTGATACCAATTATGATACCCAAAAAGTTGTATAGCAGGGGGTTCATATTAGGAGTCATGTCGGGGGACGCATAACATGATAACGATGACGACAATACTGAGCGAGATGATGAGAATTCATTATTGAAGGGAAGTGTTATACTGTTCTTTTACATCATTACTTATTACATATTTTATCGCAGTACAGCCATCTCAAATTCTTTGTTGGATGTCATTATTTTTCCAAAGTTGTTGACGCTTTTTAAATTCGTATTGAATGTGAATGTGACTTGGTGGAGCCCTTTTGTAAGTCGGATGTCTCGTGAAATTTATTTTTAACGGTCCCTGTGATACTCTACCACTTTCGACTTATAGATGTATCCCTGCACCTGCAACCTTGATCTCTAATGTCAATGAATTCCGACTATAAATTGGTAAATGCTGACTAACACCCCACATTTATAACAGTGAGAGATGGGAGAATTCATTATTGAAGGAATATGTATTATACTGTTCTTTTACACAGAGGGGGGGTTAATCATTACTTATGATGGAGGAGGGGGCACATTACTTGGAAGGGGCTTATACAAAGTTCATATTAAGATGATTAACACATTAACATTTGTGGAATGACGACACAAAGACAACAGTTACAAAAATCGATGGCGATTCTTTATTTCATTTGACCGGTCGAATAATGATGACGTCAGGAATTCAAATTCGGGATCTACATAGTTTAATGTTCTTTCCTTCGCTTTCAAAGGACTCTGACTCCAAGTCTTTCTCTCTGACTAGCAGACTCAACCGTTCTGCTTCAACTCCCCGACTGCTCTAATCTGACTAATTCTAGCTCCTATATGGAGAATTCTCTTTTTGCTATGACGTCAGATGTGTGGTTCCAAAACGTGACCAACTCACGTGGCTAAGCATATGTTTGTCCAAAACACACTTCTGCAAACAAAGAATTCTCAACTAACCTATTTTTTAACCTAACCTCTTTTTTTTACAATATATTTTTAATTTGTATTGTTCATTCTTTTTAGCTGACATTTTTAATTCAGTTTTCATAAAAGAACGAACAATTAATTCTTTTTACAAACAAAATTTTCTAATAGAATTTAACAATAGCGAAATTCTAACATTCCAATTTCTGAACCTTGCTTACAAGGTTCGAGTCTTGGCTTATCCTAATCTCATTTTCACTTATCTAATGTTTTTCTTATTTACATAAAAAGGGGACAGCCTTTTCCTGTAACATCTCTATCCTTCCCATTTTTCAAAAAATGCATTTTTATATTCTAGTACATTTTTTTCTCTATATCTATACAACCACTTGGCTAAGAAAAGATCAGACACCATCAAAAAACTTCTTTAGTTAGCCCTTTTCCAACTCACTTCATAATTATATTTTTTAGATCAGAATCTCTCTCTCTCTCTCTCTCTCTCTCTCTCTCTCTCTCTCTCTCTCTCTCTCTCTCTGGCACTTCCTTTTTGGGTGTAGGGTATACCTCCTATGATTCACATCAGCTGCTGCTTCATTCAGCCACCCTTATACCATAAATCGAGGTCTCATTCCACCTTCTCTCGAAATCGACAATTTCTTTTGTCTAAAAGTGTCCTGATCCTTTCTTTCACCTGGGTGTTCTACTAATTAGAGCTTTGTCTCATTTCTAACTATCTTATTTCTTTTGGGACATACATCAAAGCTCATTTACTTAAATCTTTGTGGTTGGCTTCTAATTATTAAGATCTACCTTTTCATCACACTGATTCACTCGGATTTCCTTGCTTTGACCCTTGGAACTTCGATAAAGACTTAGAAAACCACACCCATAACTAAATAACCTCCATCCCTTGCGCCAACATTCCTATTTGCACACTGAATTCTAACTATGGCCCGGATTTCTGTGATTTTTCTCTTTTTTCATCAGAACGTCCAAGATTCCAGCAAAGATATCCCACATTCATACCGCTCTAAAAAAATATAAGGTTATATCTTTTCTTTCTACGTACTTACGGTATATTTTACTTTTTATCCCTTCTTAATTTTATCTGTGATTTGCCTGTGGTACTGACTTTTATAGTCCTTTTTGGTACCCTAAGGAATTCTCGTATCCTTCACCGCCTGCCTTTTTAATTTATTGTGCCAAGTGTTATAATTCTACTTGGTGCCGTCAAGTGCAGCATGCTTTATAAGCCACAATATCGCAGGTTCCCATCTATATTTTCCTAACAGGGGCATCTTTAATGCTGTTCCCTAGCAAGCTACACTTCTTGCGAAAAATGTTATGGGCATCAGAATAAAAAACAAAAAGCAAAAATCAAAAAGAAAAATTCTCTCTTTTGGCTTATCACATCCGAAAAACTCTCAAAATACCCGTTTACATAATTTTCTATTGTCCCCTCTCTAAAATTCTTACTTATTTTTAGGCCAACTATTTGTCTCAATTAACGTTTCATTTTATTTTTCTATGACTTGTTTCTTTCCATTTTAATTTATTTACCTAATTATGACTGAATTCCTGACGTTAAAATATAATAACATTGCACACACATTTAAGACAATTTACAACATTTGTTCAAGCTCGTATAACATTTTAAAAATGCATTATAAATTTAACTATGATTACCATTTAACTTACAATTATAACTTTTTCAAAAAAAATTTTTTTTCTGTAACAACAACGACGATAACAAAGTCTATCAAAAAAATATTGTTCCGTTTTAAAAATAAAAACAAAAAAAACACACATGTAAAACTGAAAAATTCAACTATGAACACAAAAATGCCTTTTCAATAAAAGTGCATTCGTACAGACAATAGGATTTTGTAAAATGATATTTATATATGCTGTTTTAATGTTCAAGACTTGTGAAAAATTCTTGTTTGATTGACAGTTATGAAAACAATTTTCAACAACTCCCATATTGATCTAAATTTTATAAAAATAAATGACCCTAATTTCTCTACTTGTGTGTATACGCATATATATTGTTCAAACAATTCATTTATCAATGAATTACACATAGTGACTTGTTTTTACAACTTTTTCTTATTTTTTCCATTCATATCTACTATTCTTTGTTTTTCTTTTGCGGCATATCATCTCTTTTTTTTTTAGTACATTTTCTTTTCCCCGTGTGCAAGATTCTTTTTTTTTTCTTTTGACACTGTGCGTATGTGTGTTTCTCTTTTTTTCTTAATTATTGGTTTATTTTGTCTAACATTTTTTTTTTTTCGTGTAGTGTCTTTTTTTATATTTTTCTTCAATGGACCCTTTTTTGTGTTTCTGTGGTATGGTTCGTTTTATTTTTACTCTTACTGCCGAATAAAATGGTCACAGGACACCAAATCAATATATATTGAATAGTGGGGAGCTCGTTTGAGGAGAGATAGGGAGTTCATATTAAAAGAGACATGATGGAGACATTCATATTGAAGAGAGGCGGTGGAGACATATATATAACAATGATGGGGGAGAGAGACATTTTTGCTGTTCTGTGGATTCTTATAACACATATTAGCGAGGAGGAGAGATACATTTCTTGTAAGGGTTACATAAAGTTCATATTAAGATGATTAACACATTACCTTCAATTTGTGGAATGACGACATAAAGACAACAGTTACAAAAATTGATGGCGATTCTTTATTTCATTGGACCGGTTGCATGATGATGACGTCAGGAATTCAAATTCGGGATCTACATAGTTTAATGTTCTTTCCTTCGCTTCCAAAGGACTCTGACTCCAGCTATTTCTCTCTGACTAGCAGACTCAACCGTTCTGCTTCAACTCCCCGACTGCTCTAATCTGACTAATTCTAGCTCCTATATTGAGAATTCTCTTTTTGCTATGACGTCAGATGTGCGGTTCCAAAACGTGACCAACTCACGTGGCTAAGCATATGTTTGTCCAAAACACACTTCTGCAAACAAAGAATTCTCAACTAACCTATTTTTTAACCTAATCTAACCTATTTTTTTACAATATATTTTTAATTTGTATTGTTCATTCTTTTTAGCTGACATTTTTAATTCAGTTTTCATAAAAGAACGAACAATTAATTCTTTTTACAAACAATATTTTCTAATAGAATTTAACAATAGCTAAATTCTAACATTCCAATTTCTGAACCTTGCTTACAAGGTTCGAGTAACATATATATATATATATATATATATATATATATATATATATATATATATATATATACATATATATATATATATATATATATATATATATATATACATATATATATATATATATATATATATATATATATATATATATATATATATATATATATATTCAAAATATGGGGTTAGAAAGAAGGACCACGTGCGTATCTGTACTTTTAAATAAACAAAAATTTATTTATTTAAAGTTTCAAATTTTCGGCTTATAAAGCCTTCATCAGGAATTTTCTTTTTAAACAATACAATATATTTTTTTCCTTTTCTTTTTCTACGTGCCATGGTGACGTTTGGTAGAGTTTGTTGGTCGAAGGTAGATATTGTGTATTGTCAGTCCAGTGGTAAGCGCTGTCCATGCGTAAATAGGTAATTTAGTAGTAATCCACTTTTTAGAAGCACGGAGTAAACGGAATATGCATGTGGTCGTTCTTTCTAACCTCATATTTTGAACTCTGTTTACTCCGTGCTTCTAAAAGTGGATTCTTACTAAACTATATATATATATATATATATATATATATATATATATATATATATATATATATATATATATACACTCTTGCATTGTTTCTTACTCACAAAAAAATGTCGTTTTTCTTTTGATATAGATAATCCAATCCCTTAAAAAGTAGCATTCAGGGCTAGGAACAGCATTTTTTAAAATGTCTTACTATGGATAAAACACTTTGAATTATTTATTTGCTATAAGATAAAAAAATACACGATGTAACAAATGAGGTACAAGGCCATCAAAAGTGTGGTTTGATCCTAGTCAAAACGCCAAACGTTGTAATTCTATCGTTTAATGAGTTTAATGGTGCATCGTTTGTAAAAAAAGGAAAGAAAATAAATTAATGCTCATAGATATATTTCATGATATAATCAGGTGTTGTTTATAACATAATTTTATCTTTCAAAGTAAAAGTTATTGTTTAGTTTGGGATGCGGGTAAAAATCAAACTCATTTCAAATGCATTTTCTCCTTTTTCTAGATTTAACGAGCAGTACATCAGCAGCAACAACAACAACAACAACAACAACAACAGCAGCAGCAACAACAACAACAACAACAACAACCTCCAGTGGTAAAGTAAAAGTGTTTGTTCTTTACACTGAGGACCACTCGTTCCACACGGAAGCCTGTCTCTCATTTATCCGTTACCTTAACGAACACTGCTTTTGTGACGTACTCAACACTTACCCCGAATACAGCTCAGTCCCTGCATACAACATGGATAAATACTCTGACTTTGTGCTTGTCATAAATTCTCAAGGTTTCCACAAGGGATTCTGTGCATGGAAATGTTCAAGCTCCGATGTGATCGCAAAGAGTCAGACTTGTTTGGAGTTGTATGAGAAAATTCTTCGGAATAGCAATCACTCACTTTCTTCCGGCATCTGTGAATATCTCATGTGTGCAATGGACTATACAGACAACCGGTTCATCCCCATTGAGTTTAGAAGGTTTGCACTGTTCAGAATAATAAACGACATGACAGCCCTGGTGTGTCATATGCAGAACTTGAATCTTAGCTCAATAAACGAGAATGATATTCCTCGCGTTTTGGAGCACGTCCACTTGTCCCCTGACGGAAACGCCCTTATCACGGCCATTGAAAACGCTGAAAACTTTGAGATGACTCATCCAAATTGGTTCCAAAAAAATTGACTATTGGACTTGAGCAAAGGCGGCTGTTTAGCAGGCTAGAAAGGAGGGTTTGTTTTTTTTTGTAAACTTTAAAAAATGTCAGAAATGATTCTATAGTCACTTTTAAAGTAACAATGTGTCTAAAAGAAAAAAATAAATAAATAAAATAAAAAGAAGCTTACTGTGTATATTTGTTAATCCGGTGGCAATTTAAAATTCTGCCAAACTTCCATTCTTTTGAAAATCGCTCTGATATTAAATTTCAAAGTAAATATGATTTATTTGAATAAATGTTGAACATTTAATTGAAGTTAAATAATTCTTTGATTTTTGGTGAGTAAAAAAAGTATCACCATTGGTTTGTAAATTAATGAGGGGGGGCATGTTTCCAGCATAACCGCTGAGCTTGGGTATAAACGCTTTTGCATCGTATACAAAGAAATTCTATTATCATTTTGCATGTTGCTTTGTTCATATGTATCGAAATTTCAGTATTTTTCTCGATGAAGGAAGGGGATTAAAATCAGGACTTTACAAATATTGCCTTTTGCGACCCCAACACCTTTCAAGGATCAACTAACAGCTGAGAACACTGGATGCCACCTCTGGTGACATAGATAGGGGAGGGTCTATTTGTTGATTACAATGTGTTTTTAACATAACATAGCAGAAATGCTGTAATTATAAATTTAGGGGACAAACAAACAAACAAACAATAATTAGGCGTGGCCAAAAAATGGGGGGGGACAAACAAACAAACAAGTTGTTGTTTTTTTAAATCGCATTAAAATCTTGGTACTCCTGCAGTATTTTACCCACCGATTTCACGATCTTAGCCGAGCGTTGATCGACATCCGTCGGAAAACGCCGGAACATGGCGAGCGGTACGATACTCTATCAGCCAATCAGGGCGCTTCAAACGAACGCGCAGCAGACGAATAATTTTCATTGAAATTACACACATAGCGTTTCATTTCAGTTATTTTATTGTTCAAAGTAAAAATACACAGCCTTTCATTTCAGCTATTTAATTTAGCGATAAAAAAAAAAACTGGGAGCTGTTGGAAACATATTTATGCGAATTTATGTGGAGACAAAAATTTGGACACAACCCTTTTGTCTCCATAATAAATCAAATCGCGGAAGGCTACCCGGTTTGGGAAGGAGCTTCTTTCCACATCCTCTGAAAACCCTTTGCTCCCTACTTTGCCTCTACAGTCAGTAGAAAATCTTCCAGTCGGAACTAAAGATAAACAGTAATTGTTGTCCCTGTAATTGTTGTTACTGTTTAATAACGTTTTGTTAAAAACAAACAAACAAAAAAAACATTGAAGTGTTTATTACTGTTGCTTACCCCGCCCCCCCCCCCCAAAAAAAGCTATCGGAAAACAAAATGAACCAAAAAAAAAAAAAATATTCAACAAAATAAATTTATTTTACTTTAAAAAAACTTACGGTAAGTGCTTGTGATTTATTTTATCCAAATTTTTTGTATTAATTTTATCCATTTTGTTGTGTGTGTGTAATATCTTTTCCTTGTAATGTTGTTGCTATTCACATACTTTTAGCGTTCTTGCACCGTAGCTCCGAATTCTCGGCTTTCGTCGGCGTTAACGCCGAAAGCGTTCATCAACGCTCGGCTAAGATCGTGAAATCGGTGGGTAAAATACTGCAGGAGTACCAAAATCTTTTAAAATCCATTATTCTTTGTTGTGTTTCAACCAGAAACTTGGGACTCAGACGAAAAAGAAACACGAATATACAAGTCGGAGAACAATAAAAGCGTATTTAACTTCAAATAAATACAAATATAAAATAAGCAGGTTGCAAAACAATTGCGTTTGCGGCTTTTTAAGAAGTCTAAAAAGTTCTTATTTTAACGTCTTTAGTTTGACGGTCCCATTCAAGTTCGGAAAGAAGAGAGATGAAATAATAAGTCTTTCCTCCACAGAGGTTCGAACGAAAGAGGGAGTTTAAAGGGAATGTCTAGTCCCGCTTAATAAATAGGTTGCCGTGATTGGTCGATGAGCGGCACCTTTGGCCAATGAGACACGGCCTTATTTAAAGTGTAAGGAAAAGAAATGAGAAGACAAAAAGGGACGTAACTCCAGTTTTTATTTTTATATCTTGAACAACTTTTTTGAACAACTTTTTTTGAACAACTTTTTTTGAACAACTTTTTTCCAAAATGATGAAAGGCTGAATTTTATCATATGAAAAGCAGAATAATAAAAAAATAAAAACCAGAAAAAAATTTATTTTTACATCATTTGAGGCCGCCATATTCCTTTTAAAATTTGACTTTTCTAAAGTTTGACATATTGGCCTTTTTAAGGCCAAATTTGACCTTTTTTCTGCTCTTCTATGGAACCATGTTTTGGCGTGTAAAAAAGGCAAAATTTGGCCTTAAAAAGGTCAATCTGCCAAACCTTCGAAACGCCAAATTTTAAAAGCAAACGGCGGCCTTGAATGTCGTACATTTTTTTTAATAAAAAAAATGATGAAAAAATAATAAAAATGAATTTTTTTCTAGCTTTATTTCAGCCTAATAATGTATTTTATTTATAAAAAAAATAATTTTTATAATTTTTTGTCTGTCAAATAATTTACGCCGTTAAACTACACATTTACTCACATTTAAATAATTTAAAAAAAAAAGGTTTTTGAATCCATTATTTTTTTCTTTTTTGTTTAAATAAGATTTAGGATGATTTGCTAAAAGTATATGTAAAAATATTATAACATAAGTAACTAAATTTCAAATAATTCCATTTTTTTTATCTCAATATATAGATGTTGCATGGCCAAATTAAAAAATGTAAAACTTAACGTTACTTTTAAAGAAACTATGATCAAGTTATATATATATATATATATATATATATATATATATATATATATATATATCGATTATGGAAAAAAGTACACCTTTATAATGTTTATTCTTCACTTAATAATCGGTAAAAATTTCATATTGATTTAAAGTGAGACTCCATCAAAAATACTTACTCCCTCCTTTCGTTTTGGCCGTGCTTAAATTTAATAAACAAATTCAAAACAAATGATAAATAATTATAAAAAGTAATAACATACGATAAGTTACTTTAAAAGTTTATATTGAAGCGGTTAGCCTCCAAATAGCTGCCAAATTTTATTGACTATTTTTCCTTATTTGACAAGTGGTGACAGGTTAATCCACAGTAAAAAATTTGGTTTTGCGGATGCCTTTTTTTTTTTATTTTGAAAGTATTTGTTTTCTGTTTTTTGCAGATTAAATTTTTAAAGACAATTTTTTCCAGAATATTCTATCTTGAGGATACGTCATTATTATAAGGTATACTTTGAAATATATTACAATTTCATTTTTAATAAACATTAGGTTGATTTTATTATTTACTAGCGGGGGTACCCGGCGTTGCCCGAGTGTTTGTTTCCGGGACGGGGGGGGGGAGTTTTAAAAAATGTTATGGTAGGTAAGTAGGAAGGATCAAACCCGGAGTCATGAGTAAAAGTAGGAAAATAAAGTGTGAAAAAAAAACAAAAAAAAAAAACATCTGCAACGTTAACAGTTCGGCCACCAAGAAAAGTCCATTCCAGTTGTTTAGGAAAAAAAAACAAAAAGAACGACTACGGTAGGTCGGCGCGAACGTGAAAATATAATGTGAATTGTCCAGCACGCTAACCAGTACGCCACAGAGCACTGCAGCTTAGTTTAGTGATTTTAAATAAATTCACATGAAAGAACTACGAAGCCAAACCGGTGTTCTCTTCTCAACTGTTCCTTGTGAACGATCCCCAAACGGTGTTAAATGGTGGCAGGGGGAGGAGGAATTTATTAGAGAGAAAATATTTTACCACTTCCATTGATCTTAACCGATTTTGGCCGTGACTTCTCAGCAGAAAAAGTATAGAAATCTAAGATTATCAAGGAATTTGAGAAATAATAAGCCTATAACACACCTCAGATATTGTTCTGCCGTTTGTGCATATTATATTTGCATGAAATATCTTGATTTTTAATCCTATTAATGTCAAAATCAGACGGGAAAAAATGAGTTCATTTTATTTATATAGATAGAAGATAGATAGAAGAAGATTTTTTACAAAAACATTCCTTAACCCTTCCAATAGCTATAAGTCAGAGTGGCAACAGTTTTAATAAATAGCTTGATGTTATTATGTGTTAATTAATATTTGTTCAATAAAAATTAAAGCAAAACAAGAAATCCACAAAAAATAAAAAAAATACTAAAACAGCAGATTAATTTGTAACTTCTTGGCAAATCAGACAAAACTAGACAATAAAATTTGACAATAAAATTTGGAAAGCTATAACTGTTTAAAATGCAAACAAGTGAAGCATGCACATTGAACGAGGTATAAAAAATTACGAAGTCCAGCATTTGCCCCCCACCCAAGACTCAACGGTCTTAACATATTTAAATTTGTGTTCAGCACCATGCAAGACTGCTAAACAGACATACATAAAAAATTTTGAACAAATATGGTGAAATAGTCCCAAAAATGGAGTGTTTTTATTAGCCCTAAAAGAGTTATCGCAAAGTATAGACAAACAAAATTATATAGAAATCAGTTACAACTTTTCAGAAAGTTTTATAAAAATCCAAGGCTTCAATTTTTTTAATAAGCACAAAAATGTCAATTTTGGCCATTTTAACCCAAAAGGCAACCGGAGTTTTCCCGGAAAATCCGTTCTGTTACATTTTACTCATATCATGTTTAATGTTTGTGCAAAATTTCAAAATATTCCAAGACATAGTTATTGAGAAAAATGTGGACAGACGAACGGACAAGGGTGAATTTACAGGTCCACCCTCCTTTTGTCTGGGGGGGGGGGTGACCAATAAAAACGATAAATAAGTTACTTTAAAAGAAAAACAAACGAAAATTAAAAATAGAACAAATGAAATTCAAACTAATAATTTCAATACAAACAATAAAGGCAGTAGTGCAGAAATACATAAAAAAATTAGACTTATAAAAAAAATCTGTTGAATAATTTAGTTGAATGTTTGAAATGTTCTTTTACTGATTAATTTGTTCTTAGTAATTTTTTATCACAAAAATTATTTAACTGAGTATTTCAAGTACTCCAGACAAACATTTTTTTTAATACTGTAATCTTGATTGCGAAAGTCAGCAGAAAAAGCATTAATAGAAAATAGCAGTTCATTTAAGATATTTTGAAGTCTCATCCACTGTGACATCAATGGAAAAACTTTCTCTTTACAAAAAACATGGTTTAGTGGGATGCATAATGTGGATGGCAGGCCTGCTAGTGGAAAATATTTTAATTCTACATTTGTCACATAACACTGAGATTAACAGGAAATAGTAATTATACACCAAGGATTGTTTATAATGAGTAAAATCTTTGTTTGGGTTGATAAATAACGCGTACAGACATATATCGGCAAGTTGAAATGAGAAATGTTCATTTCAACTGGCCGACATGTTTTTACTTTCTGTGCATGCTCACATTAACTTCATTTCTTGAAGTGTGTTGATATTTAGACTTTGTTTCTCTTGATAAAAACATTGGTAGAGAACCTGGCTGGAACGTTAAATCTCTTGGTTTCAATTCTAGTTATTTTTTTCATTTTTGGAATCAATACTATTTTTTGTTTTTGCCATCATGTGTTTGCATTAATAAATGCAAATATCTGCATGATTTTAAATATATTTAAACGTATTTTACAGCAAGCGGAATCAAAATATTTATTTACAGGCTTGGAAAAACTTTTCTTTTTTAATTTCTTACAGATTTTTGACTGTCTTTTAAGACAATACATATTTTTTGATAATTTTTTTGCCGGAAATCCCTCATGAACGAAGACAAAATTCACTAAAAAAATTCATATTTTTCTTAAGTAAATCTTCCATGATAAGGGACAAATTCTAAGTACAGTTTTGATAGAAATGCTTTTCTATCAAAACTGTACTTAGAATTTGCTAATGCAAGGTTCCTGCGTTTCTTTTCTTTTTTTTTCAAGTAATACATAAATATTGCTCGAGATTCTAAGATTGGAAATATTTATTATTATTAATTTTAATAATGTTATTTTTTTTTTTTTTTCAAATTAAATTATTATTCCTGTTTACTTTGGTTATTTTCTTTTCCTTTATTTTAAAAACTTATCTCTTTTAAAATAATTTTTCCTTTTCTTTTTTGAAAAGAAATAAAACGAAGACATCTTTTTTTTTAATGCATTCATCAGTTAGATAAACAAATATTAATTTCAAACCAAAATTCCAAAGTTCTCGAATGCATATTTTATGTTTTCTAGAAAGTTTTCCTTACACATTTACTGAATTCAAATATTTTTAAGAAACTACACAAAATAGAGGTTTATCTTAATACAAAATAGAAATTTTCGTAAATAATAATTAATAAAAGGCATTATTTCAACCGCTCATGACGTCACAACTGCGGTAGGCGCATTGATAAGAGCGTTCTTTTTTTTTTTTTTTCACCTCTTTTTTCCTCTGGCACATTATGGGTTTGAGTCTGCTTACTACTCCTATTTTTTTTTCTTTTTTGCGTTCGCAATTTTCCTTTTATTTTTGCTGAACCAACACCCTTACACACACCTCCACTTTTTTTCCATCTTCGCGTCACATGTCTAGCCTGCCTGCCTAATACATTTTTTTTTTGCTGCTTAACACACATCTCCAAACACCCAGGCAACGCCAGGCACCCAGGCTAGTCTATAATATAACTCTTACCTGTCTGTTTAAATGTATGTATGTATGTCTCGCAAAAACTTTCCACAGAGGCGACAGATTTTCACGAGGTATTGTTTAAACTTGGCCAAAAAACATTAATTCCTTCACCCTTAACTGGATATTTTTCTACAGGAAGAAGTCACTTTTTTCGCAGATATTTTCGAAAGTCATTCTCTCTTTTTGATTGACTAGCCTTAATTTAAACTTACGTCACTTCCGGTTTGGTGATGGACACAACAGCAAAGACATCATGTTCTTTTGTTTGTTTTTCACATTCTTTTCCTTCTTCGCGGTATGTGTTCGAGCCTGCCTGTCTGCGCCCACTTGTTTTTTTTTGCTCAACACACACCTCCGTAAACCTGGCAATGCCGGGCAACCAGGCTAATGAAATATAAATAATCATCAAATTTTGAGAAAACAAGTATTAATAATTTCAATGACACTTTTTAAATAATTGGTCTCTCTGATTATAGTAAAAGTTTTTTTAAATAATTGGTCTCTCTGATTAAAAAGTAAAAGTTTTTTTAAATAATTGGTCTCTCTGATTAAAAAGTAAAAGTTTTTTTAAATAATTGGTCTCTCTGATTATAGTAAAAGTTTTTTTAAATAATTGGTCTCTCTGATTAAAAAGTAAAAGTTTTTTTAAATAATTGGTCTCTCTGATTAAAAAGTAAAAGTTTTTTTAAATAATTGGTCTCTCTGATTAAAAAGTAAAAGTTTTTTGGTGCTTTTTTTTTACATTAACTACAACTTACCGTTCACATTCGAAAGGTTGACTTTTGAAGGTTTTCAGGTGGCAACGAATATTACATTTGTGGCTAATAAGTAGTTTTCCAAATATGAAAAATTTGTTATCCAACGTAAAAGCTAATGTAATTTTTTTCACAACATGCGTAATGGCTTCCGGAATAAATACCTCCAACCTCTGTATGTTAAAAACGGCTTTCAGAATAAACATCCCATTTTTTTTATTTGGGAAGGCGTGAAAATTTGCAGGTCGTCTGCTTCAGTTACACGCATGCGCATTACTCACTACTTGGTTGTGAAAACAAAATGGCTGCTAGGGTTACATTAGCTTTTACGTTGGATATCATATGTTTTCATATCTGGTAAATGACTTATCAGCCCCAAATTTAACTGATATTCATTGTCAGCATACCTGAAAATCTTTACAATCCAAAAACCGCCACAAGATTGAAATCAACGAATGAAAGATTGATACGAAAGCAACCATTCAAACATAAACAGAAGTTCTTTTGCCCATTATTTTTAAATGAAATTCAATAAAATTTTATAAAGTGTTTGTTCATCAACTCCATGCATAGAAGTGCCAAGCAGCAGTCATCAAATCATTCCAATATTGTAAGTATACTTTTTACACCATATTCTGAAATCATCTTACACCAGAACTTTACATTATTAATATTTAATTATGATATTACTATAAGGTACCCTTAGAATGGCGACAAGAGAGATATGTCTAACAAAACGTTATAGTCTGCAATATCAAACAAAATGCTGCTGTCTTGGGAACCGAACGTTTGATTCGATCCCAAATTCTTTCTTTCCATTTAAAATGTCCGATGAAAATCCAGCACTTCTACACTACTGCATGGTAACCACGTTTTTGATTTTCAGTTTTTATAATATTATTTTGAGGACACATTTATTTGATGATCAGTCTGCAGTACTTTTCTCAAATCATCTCTATTTCATTGGCACTGGTTCAATGACATTAAATAGATTTTCAATTGCTCAGACTACCATATGGTCAGATGATAAATTAAATTGGTGGCCTAATGACTAAGGTTTTCCCAGATATTGCTCCAAATTTCCACAATGTTAGATGGCTTCATGAAAAAGCAATCTAGGCCCCTAGAAATGATGCTGTTGATATGATTAATTATAATCTTTTGCAAGATCCATTGATTGTGTTGTTAATGAAGATTAGCAAGTAAAATTTCTACAACCGCCTGAAATGCCACATCATAATTTTATATTGAAGGAAGGAGCTCCAATTATATTAAGAAATCTTGATCCACCTAAACAGTGTAATGGTACACGGTTAGCAATAAAATCTTTGAAAACTAATGTTCTGGAAACCATTATAATAACTGGGAATTTTAAACGGGAAACTTAATTCCTCAGATTCCCCTTATTTCTTCAGTTATGTCATTTCAGTTCAAGTGTTTACAATTCCTAATAAAAATGAGTTTTTCCATGTCTATAAATAAAGCTCAAGGACAAAGCCTCAAAGTTGTTGGACTTAATCTTCAGACACCCTGCTTTTCTCATCAGTTGTACGTTGGTGGTTCATGCATTGGAACTCCTGAAAAATTACATTTACACACCTGTTAGAGGTCACACTCAGAATGTTGTTTATGAAAAGGTTCTTCAAAATGAATGCTACATGTACATTTACCAGTGTTCAGATATGCTTGAAACTAAATTTTAATTATTTCATTAACAGAATGCATTATAATGTCATCTTTACATATACGGTAGATTAAATAATTAAAACAAAAAGATATTTAACAGTTTTCAGATATGCACAATGAGATAAAATAATATTTGCAATTCTTACATCATATTTTAAAAGAAGAAGGACTAAAAGATAAAAGATTAAACTAGAAAAGAGGATTAGGGCTACTGGCGAGACTCCTATAAAATAAAGCGCACCTACTACTATGGAGTATGTAGAAAAAGAAGCTATTATTAATTAATGATTCGTTTAATCAATAAGATAATTATGTATAAAGACGGGATATTCAAATATATCAAATACAAGATGGTAATGCCGGGTACTTCAGCTAGTATATTAATAGCTAGTATGTATGAAAAAATGTTGGAATTTGCAAATATTTATGAAAGCCATTTTCCAAATATGTGAAATATTTGGAACTATATAAAATGACAAGTTGACATTGTAACGTCAATAGATCCGCCTCCTCTCTATTTCTCTCTTTTACCCTTTTCCGTTTTCTCTCTCTTTTCTCTATCCTCTCTCTCTCTTTTGTCTCCCCTCTCTTTTTCACTTTTTTCTTTCTCCTCCATCCTATTTGTTAATTATTTTTGTTACCTACTAGTGTGACTGCAAGAATTACAAGTGGATGGAATAAGTTTAGGGAACTTTTACCATTACTAACCAGCAGAGCATTACCACTGTCGACATGTGCACACAGTGTGATGCTGTATGGAAATCTAGCCAGTTAGGATTGAGGACATGTGTTGCATGGAGAAAGATTATATGTGAATGATACAATGGATGTCTAATGTGAGTTTTACAGACATGATTAGATCTGATGATCTCAGATAAAAATTAATCTGAACAGTATAGGAATATATGTGTACAACGGGAGACTTCGATGGTATGGCCACATTTAAAGAATGGACGAGAGTTCAGTAGATGTAAAGCAGTTAAGGTAGAAAGTTCAGGGGAAGCCCAATAAAAACATGAGAGAAATGAATTTGAGCTAGAGATAAGGTTTGTTTGGAAATCAATTTAAAAAGCCGTCCAACACATGCCAGCATGTAAAATGAACAAAGCCATGATGGCGATGATGATGATGATGATGATGATGATGATGATGATGATGATGATGATTTATGAAACATTTAGGAAGTATGTAAAACTGAGAGATTTCCATAATGATATAATAGATTCCATCTCTTTCTCGCTCTTTTCTCTCTTATTTCTCTATCCTTTTTCTTTCCCTTCTCTTTCCTCATCTCCCTTTTTTATTCACATTCCTCTCACTACTTCTCCTATTATTTGCCCTTTATTTTTGTCATCTACTCTTCCACGAACTAAAACATTCATGTACCGATGAAAGTGTGCATGGTAACAAGCAAACAAGCACGGTTACATCACCAGTGCTTCAGTAGTATACCAGACCATTCATGGCATGTTGAGTCACTATTTCTTACATTAGATGTCCCTGTCCACCGTTGGTCAGGATTAATTCTGCTTTATTATAAGTCCATAAAATGAAAGAAAATATTATTATAAGTCTATAAGTCTGGATAAGAAAAATGTTCTTATGACCGTATGCAGATCGTAGTAGAAAGTTTGAAAGGGTTTGTATTATATTACAAGACCATCTTAGGAAATAAAGTACACATGCTGATGTCAATAGCCAGAAGCTAAAAGGCAGGTTTTGTTTGCATGCCAGTAAGGAGTCTCAGAATGAGGAGAGTTTGTAAGGCAATTTGACTTTCTCGCTGGCTCACTGCATAAAAAGTATTAATGCAATTCTTTAAACAAGATGCAGGAACAGGTGACTAACTCTTATAGACATGTTTCCAATAGAGGGAATCGATTAAAATTGAGTAGTTCATACAATAAATACCAAGCATTTAAATCAAGCAAATATCAGATGATGTACGGATAACTTTTCTTCTGTAGTAGTAGTAGTAGTAGTAGTAGTAGTAGTAGTAGTAGTAGGGCTATAATATCTGTTTTTAGATTGATTTTCACTTGATGATTGAAAACTTTCAAGCAACACTGCCTGCATTGCATTCTATGTGACCAATAGCAAAATACACAGTGTGCTTCCACTTTCAAATTAAACCCTCTTATCAACAAAGAAAGTAAATCTATGGAACAATTGCCTCTGTTCCACTGCAGCAAGGTCATGGATAAACAAACACCTTAGCCAATAACAGTTAAAATTAATCTGGAATGAAAACTGGATCTCTGTCGAAACAGAGTGGCTCCAGTTCACCTAATCATAAACTTCAAATCGTCAGGCTTGATTGACCTTCAGGAAGTACACAACAGCAAGGATGGGTGGAGCCAGCTTAATACAGGTTAATACAGCTTAATACAGGTTAATACAGCTTAATACAGCTTAATACAGCTTAATACAGCTCAATACAGCTTAATACAGCTTAATACAGGTTTATACAGCTCAATACAGCTTAATACAGCTTAATACAACTTAATACAGGTTAATACAGCTTAATACAGCTTAATACAGGTTTATACAGCTTAATACAGCTTAATACAGGTTAATACAGGTTAATACAGGTTTATAAAGCTTAATACAGGTTACTACAGGTTAATACAGGTTAATACAGCTTAATACAGGTTAATACAGGTTAATACAGCTTAATACAGCTTAATACAGGTTTATACAGCTTAATACAGGTTAATACAGGTTAATACAGCTTAATACAGGTTTATACAGCTTAATACAGGTTAATACAGCTTAATACAGCTTAATACAGGTTAATACAGCTTAATACAGCTTAATACAGCTCAATACAGCTTAATACAGGTTTATACTGCTCAATACAGCTTAATAAAGGTTAATACAGGTTAATACAGGTTTATACAGCTTAATACAGGTTAATACAGGTTTATACAGCTTAATACAGGTTAATACAGGTTAATACAGCTTAATACAGCTTAATACAGGTTTATACAGGTTAATACAGGTTAATACAGCTTAATACAGGTTTATACAGCTTAATACAGCTCGATACAGGTTAATACAGAATACAGCTTAATACAGCTCAATGCAGGTTAATACAGCTTAATACAGGTTTATACAGCTTAATACAGGTTAATACAGCTCAATACAACTTAATACAGCTTAATACAACTTAATACAGGTTTATACAGCTTAATACAGGTTAATACAGGTTAATACAGGTTTATACAGCTTAATACAGGTTAATACAGCTCAAAACAGCTTAATACAGCTTAATACAGGTTTATACAGCTTAATACAGGTTAATACAGGTTAATACAGCTTAATACAGGTTTATACAGCTTAATACAGCTCGATACAGGTTAATACAGAATACAGCTTAATACAGCTCAATGCAGGTTAATACAGCTTAATACAGGTTTATACAGTTTAATACAGGTTAATACAGCTCAATACAACTTAATACAGCTTAATACAACTTAATACAGGTTTATACAGCTTAATACAGGTTAATACAGGTTAATACAGGTTTATACAGCTTAATACAGGTTAATACAGCTCAAAACAGCTTAATACAGCTTAATACAGGTTTATACAGCTTAATACAGGTTAATACAGGTTAATACAGCTTAATACAGGTTTATACAGCTTAATACAGCTCAATACAGGTTAATACAGCTTTATACAGCTTAATAAAGCTTAATACAGGTTTATACAGCTTAATACAGCTTAATACATGTTAATACAGCTTAATACAGCTCAATACAGGTTAATACAGCTTAATACAGGTTTATACAGCTTAATACAGCTTAATACATGTTAATACAGCTTAATACAGCTTAATACAGCTTAATACAGGTTAATACAGGTTTATACAGCTTAATACAGGTTAATACAGCTTAATACAGCTTAATACAGCTTAATACAAGTTTATACAGCTTAATACAAGTTAATACAGGTTAATACAGCTTAATACAGCTTAATGCAGGTTTATACAGCTTAATACAGCTCAATACAGGTTAATACAGATTAATACAGGTTAATACAGGTTAATACAGCTTAATACAGCTTAATACAGCTTAATACAGCTTAATACAGATGAATGATTTTTTAAGTACAAGTAAGTAATTAGTATCAAACATTAAAGTCAAGTAAATATAGAATGAGTACAAAATCTGTGAACGTAGTAGTGATTACTAACACCATATGTCTATATCTATCTATCTATCTATCTATCTATCTATCTATATATATATATATATATATATATATATATATATATATATATCTTATGTATATATATATATATATATATATATATATATATATATATATATATATATATATATATATCTTATGTATAAAATAACGTGGTTTGGTAATTTATATACCAAAAGCTTAATATTCTACACATTTCTACTACAACTTCCACACAAAATGTGTGTTTCATAAAAATATACTTAGATTTCTTCCTCTTACGAACATTTATTCTGATCGATTTGCTTCTTCTGAGTTCATCTACAAAACATCTACAAAAATGTAGCAAACACTTTAACTCACTATTATTTCCTCCTTTCACGTCACACTTAAAATCAGGTCCTCTCTTACTTTAAGTGAAATTCTTTTAAATTAATTAATTTAATTATTTAATTTCGATCTTCCAAATACAATAACAATCTAAGAATACAATAACAGAATGCAGCACTTTTTTCTTAAAGTTCGTATACTTATACATTGGTTTTATAACATGATCACTTAAAAAAAATTAAAGTTATTTTTTCACAATAACAATAAAAAATAAATAAAAATAAAATCTATGTTATTTTTTCACAATAACAATAAAAAATAAATAACAATAAAATCTATGTTATTTTTTAACAATAACAATAAAAAATAAATAACAGTAAAATCTAGGTTATTTTTTCGCAAACCCCAATAAGAAATAAATAAAATAAAATATACGTATTTTTTTCAAAATACGAATACAAAACAAATAACAATAAAATCTAGGTTATTTTTTCACAATAACAATAGAAAATAAATAACAATAAAATCTAGGTTATTTTTCAAAATAACAGTAAACAAACAATAACTATAAAATCTAGTTTATTTTTCACAATAACTATATAAAATAAGTAACAATGAAATCCAGGTTATTCTTTCACTATAACAATAAAAAATAAATAACAATTAAATACCGGGAATTTTTTCACCATAACATTAAAATATAAATAACAATAAAATCTAGGTTATTTTTTCACAATAACAATATAAAAAAATTACAATAAACTCTAGGTTATTTTTTCACGATAACAATAGAAAATGAATAACAATACAATCTAGGTTATTTTTTCACAATAACAATAAAAAATAAATAACAATAAAATCTAGTTTATCTTTTGAGAATAACAATAAAAATCAAACACAATAAAATCTAGGTTATTTTTCACAATAACAATAAAAAATAAATAACAATAAAATTTGGTTTATTTTTCACAATAACAATAAAAGATAAATAAAAATTAAAGCTAGATTATTTTTTCACAATAATCAGTAAAAATATATAGCAATAAAATCTAGGTTATTTTTTCGCAATAACAATACAAAATAAATAAGAATAAAATCTAGGGTATTTTTTCACAATAACAATAAAAACTAAATGACAATAAAATCTAGGTTATATGTTCCCAATAACAATAAAAAAATAAATAACAACAAAATATCAGGTTTTTTTTGCAATAATGATAAAAAATAAATAACAATAAATCTAGGTTATTTTCACAATAACAATAAAAAATAAATAACAATTAAATTCAGGGAATTTTTGCACCATAACCATAAAATATAAATAACAATAAAATCTATGTCATTTTTTCAGAATAACAATAAAAAGTAAATAACACAAAATCTAGGTTATTTTTTCACAATAATAATGAAAAATAAATAACAAGGAAATCAAGATTAATTTTTCACAATAACAATTAAAAATAAATAACCATAAAATTCCTGGAAATTTTTCACCATAACAATAAAATATAAATAACAATAAAATCTAGGTTATTTTTTCACAATAACAATAAAAAATAAATAACAATAAAATCTAGGTTATTTTTTTCGCAATAACAATAAAAAATAAATAATACAATCTGGTTTATTTTTTCACAATAACGATAAAATCTAAATAACAATAAAATCTTGGTTATTTGTTCATAATAACAATAAAAATTAAATAATAACAAAATATCAGTTTTTTTTACAATAATAATAATAAATAAATAACAATAAAATCTATGTTATCTTTTTACAATAACAATAAAAAAATAACAATAAAAACTATGTTATTTTTTCAAAATAACAATAAAAAAACAAATAACAATAAATCTAGGTTATTTTCACAATAACAATAAAAATTACAATAAAATCTAGGTCATTTTTTACAATAACAATAAAAAATAAATAAAATTAAAATCTAGGTTATTTTTTAACAATGACAGTAAAAAAGAAACAACAATAAAATCTAGGTTGTTTTTTCATAATAACAATAAAAAATAAATAACAGTAAAATCTAGGTTATTTTTTCACAAACCAATAACAATAAAAATAAATAACAATAAAATCTAAGATATTTTTTCACAATAACAATAAAAAATAAATAACAATAAAATCTAGGTTATTTTTTCGCAATGACAATAAAAAAATAAATAACAATAAAATCTAGGTTATTTTTCACAATAATAATAAAAAATAAATAACAATTAAAGTCTGGGAATTTTTTCACTATAACAATAAAATATAAATAACATAAAATCTAAGTTATTTTTTTCACAGTAACAATAAAAAATGAATAACAATAAAATCTAGGTTATTTTTTCACAATAACAATAAAAAATAAATAACAATAAAAAATAAATAAAAATAAAATTTAGGTTATTTTTTTCAAAATTACAATAAAAAATATAACAATAGCATTAGGTTATTTTTTTCACAATAACAATAAAAACTAAATAACAATAAAATCTAGGTAATTTTTCACAATAACAATAAAAAACAAATAACAATAAATCTAGGCTATTTTCACGATAACAAAAAAAATAAATAACAATAAAATCTAGGTTATTTTTCACAATAACAATAAAAAATATACATACAATAAAATCTAGGTTATTTTTTCATAATAACAAGAAAAAATGAATAACAATTAATCTAGATTATTTTCCCGATTACAATAAAAAAAATAAATAACAATAAAATGTAGGTTATTTTTTCAAAATATCAATAAAATCTAGGTTATTTTTTCTCAACACCAATAAGAAATAAATAACAATAAAATCTAGGTTATTTTTTCACCATGACAATAAAAAAATTAATAACAATACAAAATAAATAAGAATAAAAAATTAGTAAAAATAAAACATAAATTACAATGAAAAATAAATAACAAGAAAAATAAATAATAGTAATAAATAACAATAAAATATAAATACCAACAAAAATATAACAATTAAAATTATATAACAATATAAAATTAATAACAATAAAATCTAGGTTATTTTTCACAATAGCAATAAGAAATAAATAACAATAAAAAATAAATAACAATAAAAAATAAATAACAAAAAAATCTAGGTTATTTTTTCACAGTAACAATAAAAAATAAATAACAATAAAAAATAAAATACAATAAAAAATAAATAACAATAAAAAATAAATAACAATAAAAAATACATAACAATAAAAAATAAATAACAGTAAAAAATTAATATAAAATAAATTTAGGTGATTTTGTCACAATAACAATAAAAATAAATAACAATAAAAAATTAATAACAATAAAAATAAATAACAATAAAAAATATATAACAATAAAAATAAATAACAATAAAAAAGAAATTACAATAAAAAAGAAATAAGAATAAAAAGAAATAACAATAAAAATAAATAACAATAAAAATAAATAACAATAAAAATAAATAACAAAAAAATAAATAACAATAAAAAATAACAATAAAAAATAAATAATAATAAAAATGTAAATTTCTTGCTTTTGAACAAACTTTCATTCTTCCTTAAATAAATAATCATTAGTATTAGTAGAACGTTTTTTTTTTTACAAAGGAGTCACCACATATCAATGCCTGGAGGCCACTCGAGGATAAGGGTTATTGAGCGTCCAGTAGTCAATGGGATAGTATCATAGTAATCATTAGTAGCGTAAATTTGGTAAATTGGATTAATTAAGGAGAACAGCTCATCAAGAACTTGTTTACGTTGGACTTGAAGACAACCATATTATAGTCAAATGGAAAACACACAAACGGAAGAGAGTTCCACAGACGTGCAGTTCTAAGAAAGAAACTTTGTTCATGGAATTTATGTTTAGGTTTACACACAGATAAAAAATGGGGAAAATTATTGACAATGGTTCTGGCTAGATGAGTGTTTTTTGTGAAAGTCTGGCGAGGGGGCACCATAGATTGGAGCTCAGACGAGCACTTGCCATGGAAATAACGATAAATCAGAGACAGGACTCGTCCCTTTCTGTGGGAAAGAGGCAGCAGGGAAGAGAAAAGAGCATCCCCCACTAAGCTATGAAGTCTATTTTGAACTTTGTCAAGGCAGGTTAAGCTGCTTCTAGCAACTCCTGCCCAGATGTAGCAACAGTACTCCATCCTATTATATAGATAGAGAATTGCATCAGCAGTGAGATATCTACTGGAGCAGTAGAAGGATCCCACCATTTTTCCAGTAACCTTAGTAACAGATTTGATGTACGTGTTCCATTTCAGATCATGATTAAAGAAGTTTGTTAAAAGATGGAGCCTCCCCAATACGAAAGCCATTCATTTCAATTAATGTAAGATGGGGATCAGAGCGTTGATGATGTAAAGAGAGAAGCTTGGTTTTAGATGCATTAAAATTAACCAGCCACCTCTTTCCCCATTGTACCAAAGAGTTTGGCTTTGTCTGATGCTGACAAGATTACCTCAGGTTCATTGATGATGGTTGTGATAGAACACACGCTTCTGTTCAGGATCCTGTTTGCTATTTGCTAAAACTGGTGGGAACCAAGACGCTGCTCAGCTACTTTGGATTTAGCAGACTGAGCATACAAACATTTTTTATTACTCTTTTACAGTAGTTGCTGGCAGTCCTGAAGGCGGCTTTAGTCTCAGTACAACTATTAACTTGGAAGCAATGGAAAAAGTGATTTCTGTGTACAATGGCAGCAACACATTCTGGAGAGAACCACGGCTGGCTGTTAGGTTTTTGCTAAAATTTTACGGAGGGTATGAAACAATCTATACCTACAATTAAACAATCCGTCAGGTCTGATATTATATAGAGGACACATTCTTTTTAAACATGGAATGCAGAAGTAGATCAGATATAAATGTACGGAAGCTATCCCAGTCAACCATATTCTGTACGATGGAGAGGTACGTCTGAGGACTTATTACATTTAATTTTTATCTTAACTGATACAACCGAGTGAAGACAGAACAAAAGATGAACATAGCTCAGGCCAAGTTGTGAGAAAAAGGTCTAGCAGACTTGCATACTGACCATCAGTGTCAGGCACATGGGTGGGTTCGTGAACAATCATAAGGAATGGAGAAATCATGACAGAACTTCCCCTCATCATCTGTCTTGTTTGAATGTGCCAACCATTCCACATTGTGGACAGTGAAGTCTCCACAGATGTGAATGAGCAGACAAGAGTTGGTCAATTTTCTCAGACAGATATGCTCTAAAAGATAGTAACTCCGCTGTTAAATCAAAATTATATAATCATTTTTTGACAACCACATCTAGCCATATCAATCATATCAGCTACAACTTTGCTGCATTTATTTTGTAATGCACAAGTCAAAAAGGCATTTGTTTTATTAACTTTGTCTATTGACTTAACACATTCTTTTACTTAGAAATAAGTACTTTAGTGAACACCCTGCAAAATCTGATGGAAAAAAGAAAAAACAATTATTTAAGAATTCAGAGTGGAGCTCAGTTTTATATATGAAATTAATGTAAAATAATCCCCTATTTCCGAGCTATTTTAGTTGGTTTTTTTTTCTTTTAGAAAAGTTAAAAGATTTTTTTATGAGTAACTTGGAAGGTTATAAAATAAGTAGAATCATTACTTGCTTCTTCACCACTAAAAAAGAAAAGAACACACAGAAGATTTAACTCTCACAACGACAAAAAAAGTTGGTTAACTGCCCTAAAATGTTAGAAAAGCACGGAAATGGATCATCTTATATAAAATTATTTATGTGAAATTGATTGCTCTAAATCTCAGAACAATTTTTTTTCATTCTGCTAAGTTTTTCAGGGTGTTGTAACAATCACAAATTTGGTAAAAATTATCAAAATTGTTTTTCCTGGCATTATTTTGTTCATAAATTATTTAATTTTATAAAATGTTAAATTTCCTTTTTTTTTCTTTTCTTTTTTGCTGTATGATGTCATTATAACTCGTATAATCAGGTTAATATAAACAGATTGACTCATGAATTTTGAAATATGAAAAATGTGTCTAATTCATGCTGAATAAAGCGATTTTTTCTTTCATATTTTTTATATATTTTATATTTGATTTGCTGGAAATTAATCAATTATTGTAAGCTACTTCTTAATAAAATGTAAATTTGCTAATTTCTTCTTATTAATAATGATTTAGTAGTAATAGTTTAATCTTCACACGTTCGTCCCCAGTCATTGACCCCAGTCACATGTTTGTCAGGTCTGTGTTATGAGACCCTCTTGCTTTAGACCAGATCAAATAGATCAAACGCTTATACACAAAGTAACAATTACTAAAACTTCTGTTCCATTAAGGACACGATATACACAAGAATCAGGACAATTTATTGAAAGCTTGTGCAAAACACTGAATCAGGTAGATTGTACATCATAATATAATTGAGATGAAAGAATATTTGAGTTTGGAAGTTGAAATAAGAATAAGAACGAATATGCAGCTTTTGAAATCATTTGAATTTGTTTAAAAAGGAAAAATTAAATGAATTAAAAAAAAGTTAATTTTAACAAGAAGCTTTAAGTTGTCTTTGATTTGATAAAGTTTACCGAAAGTAGTTTCTTTACATCCGTTTTTAGCACTGTTAAATCCCGGATTCTCATAGTATGTTTTAATAATGTTGTTGCCACAGCTTTTAATTGAATGTTTAACAGCAAAATTTGATGTTTCATTAAATTTGCTAATTCTAATTAATTCTCCTAAATGAGATTCTTTTTTGCGTGTCTTTGAAGCATATGGTCATGGAACAGTTTTTCATATTTTTACACTTTTGCATTATATTGTTTGAATCTGCAAGATCTTTCAAGCTGCACTGGTTGGGAAGTATATTATATTGCATATCTCTTCAGATTTACATATGCAAAACAGTACCAACAAAATACAGAATTAATAGTAGTGATAGTGACAGCAATAACAGCACTGGAAACAAACTCACTGCTGATGCAATTCTCTATCTATATAAGAGCCAGATACGTCCAAGGATGGAATACTGTTGCCACATATGGGCAGGAGCTGCTAGAAAAGACTTGTCCTGCCTTGATAGGATTCAAAATAGACTTCGTGGCCTGGTGGGAGATGTCCTTTTCTCTTCGCTGCAACCTCTATCTCACAGAAGAGATGTTGCGAGTTTGTCTCTGCTTTATCGTTATTTTCATGGAAAGTGTTCGACTGAGCTTCAATCTATGGTCCCCCCTCGCCAAACTTTCACAAGAAACACTCGACTAGCTGAAAACACTATCAATAATTCCCCCCACTCTTTATCTGTGCCTAAACCTAAACATAGATTCCATGATCAAAGCTTCTTTCTTAGAACTGCACGCCTATGGAATTGTCTTCCGTTTTCCTGCTTTCCAGCTGTCTATAATATGGTTGTCTTCAAGTCCAACGTGAACGAGTTTCTGATGAGCTGTTCTACTTAAGTTAACAAATTTTCTGAACTTCCATTACTATCGATTACTATATTGTCCTTTTGACTACTCTACACTCTGTAACCCTTATCCTTGAGTGGCCTATCGGCCTTGATGTGGTGACGCCTATGTAAAAAAAAAAAAAAAAAACTCTGTTCGTTGACATAAACCAATCAGGTATTTTTAACATATACGAAAGCAAAGACTAATTTTTCTGTGTCCACGTTATCAGTATAATTCACACTTTATTTTAGCAAGAAAAACACTAGAAAGGACTATTCGACTTAAAAACAATAATAAAGTCTGAAGTGTTAACATCACAGTAAAGTGTCTCACAGGACGTGTATTGGCATGAATAATTAATTCAAGGGACACCATGGGAGTATAAATTTTATTTGAATATATCAACAACCTTAATCTGAAATAGACAAGTGAACATACCCTCTAAGCAGATGACTCCTTACTGTGAGTCAAGACACAGAAACTAGCACAATCTGAGATTTAAAAAAAACAACAACTCCCTACTGCCCAAGGCTCTTGTGTCTTAACTACATCCCTGTGTGAAGTATAAATCTGACCGGGTACCGACAGCAGCAGCAGCAGCAGCAGCAGCAGTGTGTATCCAAACCTCGAGGTGCATACGCTTCATTGTCAATCTCTCCGCAACAATTAGCAGAAGCACTGCCCCCACCATCTTTTCAACAATCAGCAGCACAGCTGCCACCGCCATCTCAATAGTCCAGCAGCAGCACTGTCACCATCTTTCAATAATCAGCAGCACAGGCGCTGCCATCATCATCTTCTCCACAGTCAAGCAGCAGCACCAACACCGTCTTTAATAATCAGCTGCACAGCAGCCATCACCATCTTTTTAATGATCAAGCAGCAAGGCTGCCATCATCCTCACCGTCAATCAAGAATGCGATCAACAGCTTTGGGAACAAGGACTGCTATGAACATCAAACCGACTACCTCGCTCAACTCAGTAGACATTGGCACATCCTAAAAATTAACAGAGGACAATACCAACTCACTAGCCCATCCGAAATAAAAGTTTTTATTTAAACTTCTTGTTCTGTCCTTTTTTCTTCCATACGATCATTCATTTACATTAACTCATACCAGGGGCTGCAATACAACAACTGGTATCATTGTAATAGGACAACAGTAGAAGGCAGACAAGATATATATATAAGAAACTTTGCATGTATATGTGTGTGAATTTGTTCCCTATAGATTCCTAAACGAATAATAAAATAAGCTCGATTTGTTTACACAAAAGAGCGTCACTTAATACGCTAATGGCAGTTCGTATATCACTTCCCAATATGCTCAACCCAAGTTAGCAATCATTATAGTCATCCATATACAGTACTGTTTTGCTGTATCACAGCTCATTAATGCAGTTAGACAGGCAACTAGCCCAAGCCAGGTTCGAAACCCCACTGCCCAAACGACAGTCAAGGCTTCTATTACGCTATTCATAATGTGTGTGTATATATATATATATATATATATATATATATATATATATATATATATATATATATAGTCATTCACATACAGTACAGTTTCGCTGTTTCACAGCTCATCAGTGCGGCTAGACAGGCAACTACCTCAAACCAGGATTATATATATAGTAAGTTATAAAATATATATGGCAATTAAGCTACACAGAATAATCAGCGTTTCATCCATCCAAACTAGGATTCATCAGGCTTATATATATATGATCTGTCTCAACTAACAACTTTCTGTACACAAAATATATATATATATATATATATATATATATATATATATATATATATATATATTTATATATATATAAGCCTGATGAATCCTAGTGTGGATGAAACGCTGATTATTCTGTGTAGCTTAATTGCCATATATATTTTATAACTTACTATATATATATATATATATATATATATATATATATATATATATGGACGTAAGAATCAGATGAAAACAAAAATCTAACTGATTAATATTAAAAACGCCTGGACATTTTTTTCGTCTGATTCCTACATCCATTTATTTGTAAAATAATGTGTGAAATTTGTCATCATCATCATTATCTACAGCAGAAGTGTGAGTTTTATTAACAAACTTCTTATTTAAAAAAAAAAAAAAAAAGTCCAGCCGCTTTAAATGCTGATCGTTTGGATTTTGTTTTCATCTGATTTTGACGCCCATATATTTGTAGAGTTACACAAACACTTCAACGAGTCTCTTCTACAAAGTGTTTGTATTGGATTGTCTTTCTGTTTCTTTTATTCATGTCAAACTCATTTAATCGTACCCATCACCATCATTGTCGTCCTAATCATTGAGGATTTATGACTTTTGGAATGCTCCTTCATGTGTATCTTGCATGTATGTGTATGCGTACATGTGTATATGCATATGTATGTATATGTGTATATGTGTGCCTCTATGTGTGTATGTTTGCATGTGTGTGTACATGCATATACATGTTTCCATACATCTGTATGTATGCATGTATGTATGCATGCATGTGTTTATTTCCATGTGTATGTGGAATGGAGAGGGCTGATTTAAAAAACCATAAAGTGCGAGATCAGTACCCGCATTAAGCTGGTCTGCATTTTTACTTGTTGCTGGCTATCCTGCTCTTGCTTGTTGCGGGATATCAATATTTTGAACTGAGATTTAGCTGTCATACAAAGCTAAAACTCTGTAACATCATCTTTGTATAGATACTTCCTCAGGCATTTGTCTATAAAAATAGTCCTGTGGCGATGGAAAAGTTGTGACGCATGTAGGCCTAAAATGATGGATGCATATGTGTATGTATGTATGCATGTATGTGTATATGTATGTATGTATATGTGTTGATTTGTCTGGAAGAAGCAGAGTATGACGCTAAGACATATGTGTGCTTTTAACACATGTCCACACCAGACCGTAACCCCATGTGCACGTCGTGACCACTGCCATGTCGACAGGGCTCTGATGAACGGCGAATGTCCTGCGCCATATAACTGGACCTCCACTGCCTTGTAGGCCAAGGTTTTCTTAACTAAATTAAGACTAAGGGTGAGGTAACCCTAACAGAAACCTCCAGAGGAGCTTAGGCCCTGTAAGCTGCGGCAGACATGACCCACCGGCATGTGGAATATGCTCTGGTGCCCAGCAACCTAAGTCCCAGTCATAGATCAAATGGCATGATGGGTGGAGAGGGCTCCGTAAGCTGTGGTGACCTTTCTAAAAGAAGGAAAACCCTGATATAAAACCCGCGGCGACTGCTGCATCCAATAATGTTGACTTGCTCTTCTTTTTGGTTCCATGTTGCAGTTGTTTAGAGAGTGGGATTGTCTCGGTGCAAAGTCTTTCCTCACTATAAAAAGCTTCAAGCACACGCATTGCTTGATATGTAATGGAATACACATTTTACCATCAGTGAGTATCTGGATAACAAAAAGGCTGGCTGTAGCCTAAAATGGCAAATGGACATTCAATGAGGTCTGATGCAGATATGGGCGTCAATGGAAATAAAGGCTCTGGAACATCCAACGTCTGGTCCGGCAGGTGTTCAGGGCACCACAGCCTGGACCCAGTCATCAGCAGATGTGCAGGACTGTAGAAGGTTCATAGAAGTGACCGTCCGGCACGTGCTGTTGGTGGCACTCATGTCTGCCTCATTTGAGCCAGAGATATATTAAGTAATGGCAATACTCGAAAACGAGTTTGCTGCCATCATGTATATGTGTATGTATGTGTTTATATATACATGTGTATGTATATGTATGTATATCTATGTGTGTATGTATGTATATATTTATGTGTATATATGTTTATGTGTGCTTGTATGTATATATGTATACATGTTTATGTGTGTTTGTATGTATATATGTACTAGCAAAAGTACCCGTCATTGACTGGGTTCAAAAACAGCCTACAGAAAATGGACTCTGATTTATGAAAGTATGATAGGTTATGAAAAGGAAGCATTGTAAAGAGATAGCTTCGAATTTAGGGGTATCAAAACCAAAGCAAATATGATGAAAGTAAAAATAAAATAGATAATTTATTATACCATACCTGTTCACACTGAAACACTTATCAGAATATTCTGTGGATCTATATTAAAAAACCTTGTTAAACTTTGTGACATATTTCTATTCTATGGAGGTCAGGCACGAACGAACACCCCATAATTTTATTATACCGTATTTCTTCAAACTGAAACATAATTATCAAAGTATACTTACGCAGATAGATATGAAAAGTCTTTATTAAAGTTTGTGCCATTCCATTCTATGGAGGCCAGGCGTGAACGCATACCCCACAATTTTATTATACCATCCCTATTTAAGTTAAAACATACTTATCAAATTATTCTTATGTACATCTATATCAAAAACACTTGTAAAGGTTTTTTTTTAATTTTTAAATTTTTTATTTCCATAGTTTGTGGACCAGGCGCGAATGAATCTATATATATAAAAATGTAACTCTTGGTTCGTTCGCAATTAATAGTCTAAAAAACCACTGGACGGATGGCTTCCACGTTTTGGTATAATATGTTTACTATATCCATGTGTGTTTTTATATATTTCTTTTTAATTATAACATTATACTTAATTTTTCTATGATAAATAGGTGGTTTTCTTTGTAACGATAGGGCATTTTTTTTTATTTAGTGACAATTATTTATTACCGCTTCCTGTCACGTGACTAGTGTTTCCAATTTAGCGGTGTTCCTGCTAGATCTGGAGATTTCGTTTGCAATCTAGCGGGGAATTCTAGAAAATCTGGAGATATTTGGCACCCACACACCTGCAATTTTAGATTAAAAAATAAAGAAAAGCGATTGAAAATACTTTAAAACATAAAATAAACTCATTCAAGTAAGTAAAAAAAAAGTAACATTTATTGCCTTTGGTAACAATTATTTATTGATTATTTGTTTTGTTTTTCACCTTTTTTCGATTAACCATTCTTAAATCTCGCTATAAAATCGATTTTTCCAAGTACATTTTAGGTGTGGGGGGGGGCATTCCAACTTCCGAAGTTTAGTTTAAAATACGATCTAAGCAACCCCGCTTAATTTATTCGAAAATTGTAAAAAGCAAGAAACAGTTGAAACCCCGCTTAATTTAGTCGAAAATTGTAAAAAGCAAGAAACAACAGCAAAAAAAAAAAATCTTATACCAATACAGTAGAATTTAATTATCTACCAACCTAAATACTTTTAACATGCTAAAACAAAGTTTTTTTGTTTTTTTATTTTTCTAATTTCAAAATATGTTGCACCATTATTGTGATGTTTAATTTGCAGTATATTTCAATTTAACTTTTATTATAAAAAGTTTGAGTTTATGATTTGTTTCTTGCAAAAAACAAAAAAAACCCTCTCTGAAAAAACATGTAAGCCTTCTGGGGAGCTAACCGCTTCAATATAATTCCAGAAACATATAGTGAGAAAACCTGGAACATTTTATATATTGAATATACTATATTTATAATTTTTTTATTGTAGGAAGTTAAAATATGGAGTTTTTTTTGGGGGGGGGGTGAATTAGCGATTTTTAAAAATTTCAGATGATAAAAGTTAAAAATCTAGCGATTTTCTGGACATTTCTTTCTCCTGATCTCGCGGGTTTTTTTTAAATCTCAGAAAAGGATATTTTAGTCTCACAGGCTTAATGTAAACAGAATATGTTTACAATATCGGTAAATTTTCAATGGGTTTAATCACATGATTATTGATAATGTAACCATGTGATTGAAATTTGATTTAAATTAACCACACATAGTCGCTTTCCTATCAAATATTCATCGAAAAATGGTAGCTACAGACAAAATGAATGCAGACGCTCAAAGTGTATAAACATTTTGACTCCTCCCTTTACTTAAAAATTCACCAAAAATCAGGAAATTAACCAATTTTAATGAAAATTGCAGTATTTATCAAATAATGATCGCAGTATATAATGAACAAATTATTTTTACTTAACTCTTAGTGAAAATGTTTTATTTTGTTTAAACAAAAAATACCTTTACTAAAGTTATGGTTTTCAGTAGTAAATAAAAAACGCAAGAATTTATTTTTGCTTTTTTTTATTTAGATAAAGCATTTGTAACAATAAAAAATAATTTTTACAAGAACATTCCGAAAAAAGACCCTAAAGTTCGTATTAATGAATTCAATATAACTCGAAGAAAAATGAATTTCTCGCATACTATTCAGAAAATTAAAGATTCAATTAGATTCCTATTTCAGTCACCTAAATTATTTAGGGTGAAATGAGTTTAGGAATATATAGCCAAACCTAAATATTTTTTTTTTGCTTAAAAAAATAGCATTAATACAGTAAGTAAAATTTGCATAGAATGCTCTGCTTTACGGTTGTTGTTTACAACAACGGAAATTTGGAACGGAAATTTGAATTTCGTTCCCTTTTAAATTCGGTACATTTTTACATTACGTCCAACTCATCGTTCACATTCGACACGTCAACTTTTATAGCTTTTCGGGTATGCTGGCAAGGTTAGGGGTGTCTATTCTGAAAGCCGTCTAACATGGGTAGATTGGTAGGTGTGTCAGAAATTTCGTGAAAAATAGTGAATAATTCCACCCCGTCTTTCCAAGCTTATAACTCCTCGAAAAATGTAACTCAAGCCCTAATTTTTTTTCAATTAAAGGAGCAAGGACCAAGGTTTCATTAAAAAAAAAACAAAAAAAAAACAACGTGTTTTTTTTTTAAAAAAGGTTTTAAACTTCGGACTTTACAGTTAAATTTCTAAAAACACTACTTTTTTTGTTTTAAATTTGAATATATTATTTATTGACCTTTTCTCTTCAATTTTTTATATATAACACCTTGGTGAGTAAATTAATTATTTACTTTTTAATAGACATTTCAAAATGGGAGGCGTGAATTATTCGTCCTCCTGTCTTTCCAAGCTTATAACTACTCGAAATATGTAATTCAAGCCCTAATTTTTTTTTCAATTAAAGGAGCAAGGACCAAGGTTTCATTAAAAACAAAAAAAAAAAAAAAACAAAAAACAAAAAACGTGTTTTTAAAGAAAACAAACTTCGAACTTTACAGGTAAATTTCTAAAAAATACTACTTTTTTTGGTTTAAATTTGAATATATTATTTATTGACCTTTTCTCTTCAATTTGTGATATACAAAACTTTGGTGAGTAAATTAATTATTTATTTTTTAACAGAAACTTGAAAATGTGAGGGGGGGGCGTGAATTAAAAAAAACTTTTGTCTAAAATATCATATTCGGTTTATTGGAAAGAGTATAGAATTTCACATTGATCCTGAAAATATCGTAAAAATAGAATCAATAGAAAAATTTTGATAGATTTTTAAAGTTTAAAAATTGAAAAATATTGAGTTCGTAAAATTCATTACTGTTTAAAAAAAATATTTCTATTACTTTTAAAACAACTTTAATAGTTTATTTTGGAAGTATAATCCATAAAGAAAATAAACAACCCACTTTTAAAAGAGAAATTACGAGTTTTTTATATTTCATTCGCAGTTTCGTGTTAGGGGTGTCAAAAATTCCTACAAAAATTCTGATACATCTACTAGATTGGAGTGTTTATTCGTTGTAAACGTACCCAACAACCTATAAAAGCTGGACTTATGTAAAAAATAACAAAAAGATATACCAAACTGACTTTTTCGTTTAAAAATGGAATTATTTCCCTTTCGTTATCAACTTTTTTTTTTTTTTTTTTTTAATATTTTGTGTTTTATATACATAAAGTACAATTGTTGAATGTTATTGTTTTGATTATATTCGTTTGGGGGGGGCACAATTAAAAAATTAAGAAAGATTAAAATGGAGCGAAATTTAAGTTTCCGTTCCATTTTTACAACAACCGTAAAACAGCGCATACTCAGCAAGTTTTATCGTAATTTATAAGCATTATGTTGAAACACTAAATAAGCATTTTATTTATTTTTCTGCATAATTAATGATGGAAGTATTTTTCTGTTTATTTTCTGAACATCTGTTAAAAAAAAATAATTTGTACATTTTCATGAAAAAAAGAATCAAACTTTTCTCTATATTCACATAACTATTTACAGTGTTCATATAAAGCATTCATCTGTTCTTTTTATAATAAAAATTCTGTTTTCAAAGAGAAACGTTTACTGCCAAATTTCTTTTTAAAAAAAAGTGCAAGTTTTCCCGAAAAGAAAAACTTTCACCTAACAATTTATGGTAAAAAATTAATCTTTTTTTGGGGGGGAAAAAAACAAAAACTTTTATTGATTAAAAAAATTGCAAAAAATAATAAAAGTAAATAAACGAACAAAATGCAATTTTTCTTGAGGAATGTGTTCCATTTTAAAAAGACTGAGCCACAGCAACGCGTGGCCGGGTACAGCTGATAAATAAATAATAATATTAAAAATAACGTGTTATCTTAATGCGGAGTTATTTATCCTTGTCCCAAGCTCTCCACAAATGAAGGAGAGTAAGCGCTGTCATGGCGAAGTAGATAAAATGTCTCACGTACATCGTAAATAAATAACCAAATGCTTATGTCTTGTTATCATTCCTCGTTATGTAATGTTCCTTTATCTTAACTATACAGGAACTGTCAAGCGCATGCTTTATTTGAACATAAAAGAACATAGAAGGTAAACAAACTTTTTTTTATTTGAGATGTAAGTGGTGTTTGAGGTTCTTCTATAAAAGATCCAAATTTGGAAACATGAAATTTAGATTTTTTCTAAAACTAGTTATTGAGATTACATTTGAACCGGATATAACGACGGGAGGGAGTCTCAATTTTGATAAGCTCTCCTATGTGATATGTATTTAAACAAAAGGGAAAGAAAAAAACTGGAATTTCCTAATAATTCACAATTTTTCATTTAGTGCAATTATTATTTGCCATCTTACATCATTGCATGTCTCTCAGATAATTATCCAATTTCCGGATGAAATATAAATTAAAATACTACCCGGATTAAACAATACTAGAAAACTAGGATGGTTCTAGTTTAACGAAATCACAAATGTAAACTTCTGCTCAATTAAGAAGCTTTTTAATTACATATTTCTTATATATATATATATATATATATATATATATATATATATATATATATATATATATATATACATATATATATATATATATGTATGTATATATATATATATATATATATATATATATATATATTAATATATATATATATATATGTATATATATATATATGTATGTATATATATATATATATATATATATGTATATATATATATATATATATATATATATATATATATATATATATATACAAGGTTAATAGTTAAACTTAAATTCTGTAAATCAAAATATAAATACATATTTTTCAGTTAAGAATTTATTGTTTGAAACAAGGAATATATGGAGAGAAATTATGTTTATTTCCTTAATCCATGGATTTTCAATAATGGTTCATATCATCAGAGGAAATGAAATGCAGTTAGCAAAATGTTCACTTTATATATATATATATATATATATATATATATATATATATATATATATATATATATAAAGTAATGTGATTTACAATTTAAAAATTAAAAAAAAATTTTTTAATTTAAAAATCAAATTTTAATTAAATTAAAAATCAGTTTCATAAGAAGGAACAACAACAAAGTCAATTATCTGTACGATCGTTTCGGAAATCCGTGCTTTTTATTTGTGGTATACATGAAGTTATGTAGAACAATTATATATAATTGTTTTGTTAAGCACGGTCTCCTCATCAGCAAATTTAGGAGGATTTTTATTGAATTTAAAAGACACCATAAATAAACCTAGCATTAAAAGTAAGGCAGATGAATCTGAAAAAATTGAAATAAAAGGTTTGGATTTAAAATTTATAAGAAAATTAATATAGGTTAGAGATAGAAATGAGTAGAAAAAATATATATTTTTGAATTTACATAATAAATTTGATTTAAAAATATATAGAGATAGTTACCTTTTAGTTTTTCTTTTTTTGAAATCAGGAACTGTGTTTAAAGTAGTCATTTAGATGTTTGCTATAGCTTTTTATTTTATTGAATGATGAATTTTAAAAGGGCGACGCTCGTGCAGTAAATTGTTTCCGTTAGCGTATTTTGATTTAAAGACGCTACAGTTAATATATATAGAGAGAATATTTATTTTGCAAGTTTTTAAGGGGAGATAATTGTCATGTGTTATTGACTTTATTTATTATTTATTTTACGGGTCTAAGGGAGGTAATTGGTCTAACTTAATTTATTAAAAAAAAAAAAAAATTGTAATCTATTTTTACTAATGAGTAATTTTTAATGATTTAAGGTGGTTTATATTTATTAAATTTAAACCAACGTTTATGGTATGGTTCAAAGGTAGAATTTTCAAGATTTAAGGTTATGTCTAAGAAATTAACAATTCCAAAAACCTAGAAACAAACATAGCCAGAGAATTTTTTTAAATATTAGATAAGAACTTTAAAGCCCCCCATAGATATAATAAAATTTTCAATAAGAACACAATTAAAGTCTCTTACTCTACTATGCCTAACCTTCATCAGAAAATAATTAGCTCTAATAATAAGAAAATTAATAAACTACAAAATACAACTATACAAATTACACCGGACTGTAACTGTAGAAGAAAAAATAAATGTCCCCTACAAGGCTCATGTAAAATTAAAAATGGTATCTATAGCTGCACAGTATCAAAAACTCCAAATCCACAAGAACCTATTAACAGCCATAACTCAACTACCAGATTAAATAATAACACCAACTTAAATCAATCTACCGATCAATTACTAATCAACCCACCACATAATAATCCAACAATAGACCTAACGAAAAATAATCACAATAATCAAGAGGTAATATATATTGGTTCCACATCTGGCCTAATAAAACATAGAATTTCAACGCACAAACATTCTTTTAAAAATAACTCTCTATCAAACCAAACTACTCTATCCAACTATATTTGGCAACTAAAAAATAGCAATATTTCTTTCAACTTAAAATGGCAAATAATTGAGACTTGCAAATCATATAAACCAGGAGATAAATTTTGTGCACTATGTACAAAAGAAACCCTAAATATTTTAAAATATGAAGATATAAGAAGTACAACCAAACTATTAAATTCAAGACATGAGCTTCTGACATGTAATCATAAACGTTGGTTTAAATTTAATAAATATAAACCACCTTAAATCATTAAAAATTACTCATTAGTAAAAATAGATTACAAATTTTTTTTTTTTTTTTAATAAATTAAGTTAGACCAATTACCTCCCTTAGAACCGTAAAATAAATAATAAATAAAGTCAATAACACATGACAATTATCTCCCCTTAAAAACTTGCAAAATAAATATTCTCTCTATATATATTAACTGTAGCGTCTTTAAATCAAAATACGCTAACGGAAACAATTTACTGCACGAGCGTCGCCCTTTTAAAATTCATCATTCAATAAAATAAAAAGCTATAGCAAACATCTAAATGACTACTTTAAACACAGTTCCTGATTTCAAAAAAAGAAAAACTAAAAGGTAACTATCTCTATATATTTTTAAATCAAATTTATTATGTAAATTCAAAAATATATTTTTTTTCTACTCATTTCTATCTCTAACCTATATTAATTTTCTTATAAATTTTAAATCCAAACCTTTTATTTCAATTTTTTCAGATTCATCTGCCTTACTTTTAATGCTAGGTTTATTTATGGTGTCTTTTAAATTCAATAAAAATCCTCCTAAATTTGCTGATGAGGAGACCGTGCTTAACAAAAAAACTATATATAATTGTTCTACATAACTTCATGTATACCACAAATAAATAAAAATTTGTAATCTATTTTTACTAATGAGTAATTTTTAATGATTTAAGGTGGTTTATATTTATTAAATTTAAACCAACGTTTATGATTACATGTCAGAAGCTCATGTCTTGAATTTAATAGTTTGGTTGTACTTCTTATATCTTCATATTTTAAAATATTTAGGGTTTCTTTTGTACATAGTGCACAAAATTTATCTCCTGGTTTATATGATTTGCAAGTCTCAATTATTTGCCATTTTAAGTTGAAAGAAATATTGCTATTTTTTAGTTGCCAAATATAGTTGGATAGAGTAGTTTGGTTTGATAGAGAGTTATTTTTACAAGAATGTTTGTGCGTTGAAATTCTATGTTTTATTAGGCCAGATGTGGAACCAATATATATTACCTCTTGATTATTGTGATTATTTTTCGTTAGGTCTATTGTTGGATTATTATGTGGTGGGTTGATTAGTAATTGGTCGGTAGATTGATTTAAGTTGGTGTTATTATTTAATCTGGTAGTTGAGTTATGGCTGTTAATAGGTTCTTGTAGATTTGGAGTTTTTGATACTGTGCAGCTATAGATACCATTTTTAATTTTACATGAGCCTTGTAGGGGACATTTATTTTTTCTTCTACAGTTACAGTCCGGTGTAATTTGTATAGTTGTATTTTGTAGTTTATTAATTTTCTTATTATTAGAGCTAATTATTTTCTGATGAAGGTTAGGCATAGTAGAGTAAGAGACTTTAATTGTGTTCTTATTGAAAATTTTATTATATCTATGGGGGGCTTTAAAGTTCTTATCTAATATTTAAAAAAATTCTCTGGCTATGTTTGTTTCTAGGTTTTTGGAATTGTTAATTTCTTAGACATAACCTTAAATCTTGAAAATTCTACCTTTGAACCATACCATAAACATTGGTTTAAATTTAATAAATATAAACCACCTTAAATCATTAAAAATTACTCATTAGTAAAAATAGATTACAATTTTTTTTTTTTTTTAATAAATTAAGTTAGACCAATTACCTCCCTTAGACCCGTAAAATAAATAATAAATAAAGTCAATAACACATGACAATTATCTCCCCTTAAAAACTTGCAAAATAAATATTCTCTCTATATATATTAACTGTAGCGTCTTTAAATCAAAATACGCTAACGGAAACAATTTACTGCACGAGCGTCGCCCTTTTAAAATTCATCATTCAATAAAATAAAAAGCTATAGCAAACATCTAAATGACTACTTTAAACACAGTTCCTGATTTCAAAAAAAGAAAAACTAAAAGGTAACTATCTCTATATATTTTTAAATCAAATTTATTATGTAAATTCAAAAATATATATTTTTTCTACTCATTTCTATCTCTAACCTATATTAATTTTCTTATAAATTTTAAATCCAAACCTTTTATTTCAATTTTTTCAGATTCATCTGCCTTACTTTTAATGCTAGGTTTATTTATGGTGTCTTTTAAATTCAATAAAAATCCTCCTAAATTTGCTGATGAGGAGACCGTGCTTAACAAAAAAACTATATATAATTGTTCTACATAACTTCATGTATACCACAAATAAAAAGCACGGATTTCCGAAACGATCGTACATATAATTGACTTTGTTGTTGTTCCTTCTTATGAAACTGATTTTTAATTTAATTAAAATTTGATATTTAAATTTAAAAAAGTTTTTTTTAATTTTTAAATTGTAAATCACATTACTTAATATTGAATTAGCTCTAGGACATTTAACTATCGAGCTTATTATATATCTAAATTACAACGAGCATTTCCTGTATTTTAATTAAACTAGTAATTTCATTGTTACATTAAAATACACTTAGCTCTTTAGACTATTATTCTAATCTCCTTTAAATTTATATATATATATATATATATATATATATATATATATATATATATATATATATATATATATATATATATATATATATATATTAACAGACTGCCTGGCAATACTTTCCTTTTTGACCCCCTACACATGATGTCATACATGGCGTAATTGGCTATGACATCATGTATGACATCATAGCATATATATAGTATACATATATATGGTATGACGTCATTGTGAACAAACAATCAAACAAACAGAGATACGGATTTATTATATATATATATATATATATATATATATGATTGCAACGTTTTATCAGACGAGTGCCACTCCCTCAGACACTGAAAGTCCTTTAGCCAAAAATGACGTTTTTAGTTTCACACGCTCAAGCAGACATGACACTGAAGACGGTCATTGGTGTATGTCGATGACTAAAATATATTTTATATAGCCCCCCCCTCTTTGGGTCGAGCACTATCGTAAATAATCTCACTCGCTACTTAATTTGGCTGAAAAATGCGAAGCTCGCGGTTTGTTTACAAACAAACGTTTGAGCACTTTACGAGTGGCGGACGGATGTTTATTTAAATAGACATTCGGACAGATTAGTTACGGGCACCGCTTCCGTGGTCAAGGGGTAGAACTGCCGACTGTCATCACGACGGTTCTAGGTTCGATCCTCGGCTTGGGATAGGTGCTAGTCTAGCGGCACTGATGAGTTGTAATACAATGAAACAGGACTGTATGTCGATGACTAAAATATATTTTACATTGATATATATACATACACACACACATACATACATATATACACATACATACGCATACACATACCAAATATACACATACATATTTATAAACATACACACATACATGATGATTGCTGTATCTTTCCAGATAATTGCCGTCACATTGAGTGCTCCCCTAATCTTGTCGTCCATGTCATCTCAGATGACTCTGCACTCCCGCCGCATATTTGCACATCTTGAAGCAGATGTAGCATTCAAATTGAGCAATTTCCACTGAGTTGACTTCCTCTGGAGGTTGAAGGGTATTCCTATGAACAATCACATGTCTTCTCAAACCAGCAGTAGACTTGCAAACTTTGCTACATGTTAAACGGATCGTTTAGTTCGGACTAATAGGTGCAAAGTTGACCTGAACAGGAGTTTTGTGCGACTTAAGGTGGTTGACATAGCCAGCTTTTGACAAAAGCACTCGTTCACAAGTGTTGCATTTCCAGCTTTGTGTGTCATGGTTAAGACCATCAATTAAACCTTTGTGAATCTTTCGCTTCAGATTGCTGTGAGCCTGCTTTCTTTTCTTTAGAGCATCACAATTTTCATGTATAAGCTTTCGCCACTTCGGCCTTTGTAGAGTAAGTTCTTCCCATGTATCAATGTTGATTTGTAAAACTTTCAAATTATTCTTTGTAGAGTCCCTGAGCCTTCTCCTAGGCTTGTATTGAAGGCGCTTGCCATTCTCCAGCTCCCCATAAAAAATTTGTTTTGGCAACCTACAATCTTTCATTCGAACCAGGTGGTTCACTCAACGCATGTGAGATCTGATTACAATGGTCTCAACACTAGAGCAACATGCTCTCACAAGGACTTCAGTATCGGGTATTTGTGATTGCCACTTGATGTTTAAGATACGTCTCAAGCATTTTTGGTGAAATCATTCAAGCCATTTTATGTGCCTTTGATGCAATGTCTATGTTTCCGATGAATACAACAGTGTGGTTAGCACACAGGTCTTGTAAACGCAGATCTTAGTCCTGCCTATGATGCCATGATCAAACCACACTCTCTTCTCTAACCTTCCTAAAGGAACAGATGCCTTCTGAATTCATCTGCAAATTTCAGTGTTGAGACACCCATCTCTCGACAGAGAAATACACAAATGAATCAACTACTTCCAGTCTAGCACCACAGACCATGATGTTCGGCTCTATGTATGACTGGCCCGGTGCATCACCTTTGTTTTAGACAGACTGATCCTCAGACGAAAGGCAGTGCAGGAGTCAGCAAAGCTTTCCATTATATGCCGCATATTAGTCTCAGTGGGCGACAAAAAACAGCATCGTCTGCATACAGTAACTCCTTGACCAAGAAATGATGCAGCTTGGATCTGGCATTAAATCTTCTAAGATTAAAAATACGACCTGTAGTACAAAACTTTAACATGACACCCTTATCACAACCGCGAAACGCATGAGCAAGTAGAGAAAAGAGTAGGGACACACCTTGTTTGACACCATCGTCAACTGGGATTCCATCAGACAATTTTCTGTTAAATGAGACTCCAGCTTTCATGTCCTTGTGCAGTTCCTTGAATATTCTAATAAAGGTTGGAGGACACCCTACTTTCTCTAAGAGAGCAAGCCTGTTGATGGTGTCAAATGCTTTGGTTAGATCCACAAACACTTGATACAGCAATATCTATTGTTCAATGCATTTCTCCTGGACTTGCCAGGCTGAAAAAAATCATATCCATAGTTCCTCTGCCAGACCTAAAGCCACTTTGTGACTCTGGAATAGCATTAGGACAAACATCCTCCAGTAACCTGTTTAATAGGAGTCGCGTAAGAACTTTCCCAACGGCTTCCATTCTGAATATGACATCACATTGTGGTAGGCTATCAATTGCATCAGCATCTACTGCTGAGAGATTGTGAAACACATCAATAAATTGCTCTTGCCATATTTTCAAGATATTTTCTGGATCCTTAATGACAACAGAACCATCTTTCGACATCAGAGGAGATATTGAAGAGGTAGGAGGATCAAATACTTAACGCAGGAGTCCATAAAATTCCTTTGAATTTTTTGTGTCAAACGCATTTTGGATCTGCTCCATTATATTCATCCACCATTAGTTTTTCATCTTTCTTAGCTCACGTTGCAATGTGGCTTTGATCTCTTTGTATTGTCGCAAATTAGTTGTATGATCAGAATGATCTTCATGAAGTAAAGATTCAGAAATTGTCTGTTTATTCATCAGCAACTGATTAATTTCAACGTTGTTGTCATCAAACCAGTCCTTGTTCTTATCCCTCTTGAAGCACCAGTAGAATAAAAAGTCTTGATATTCACCATCAAATGCAAGATTATCAAGCTTTTCCACCATACTCTTTTGACCATCAGGCAACTTTAACTTGGCGACATCAATATGGCTAGGTACCACTGTGACAAACTTTCTTACGGATTTATAAATTAAATTTTCCTCTCACCAACTTGTGATCGGTGTCACATTCAGCACTGCATATGACACCAACAGTATATACATCTCGAAGGTCGCGTTTTTGAATTATGATGAAGTCAATTAGATGACCATGCTTTGAACATGGATGTATCCAAGTAGCTTTGTGCTTCAGTTTACGGCAAAAAACAAGTGTTACAGATAGCAAGATAAAATTCTGAACACATCTCTAGTAGCTTAAGGCCATTAGCATTCATGGTACCGATACCATAGCGGCCAAGAGGACTCCAGGTCTCATAGTCTTTCCCAACATGGTCATTGAAATCACCAAGAATAACAAGTTTTTCATTAATTGGTGTAGATGCAACAAAAGAGCGCAGAGACTCATAGAAACACAAGATGTCATCTTCATTCGCTTGAAGGGTTGGTGCACAGACCGAAAGAATAGTGATGAATCTGTTATGTGAGAGAGGAACACGAATTTCATGATGCGATCTCAGATATTGGAAGGAAATTCCATAGTATCAACCAAGGATTTTTTAATCGCAAAACCGACTCCACCATTTCTACGGATACCCTCCGGTTTACCAATCCAGAAGAGAGTGTAGCCCGATGATATCTCTATCATTTGATCTTCTCCTGAGAGACGGGTCTCTGATAGAGCAGCAATATCTATATCAAGTCTCCGTAGCATGACTTGGACTTAGGTAGCTGGGCACCAGAGCATGGTCCACGTGCCGGTGGGTCATGAATGCTGCAGTCAACAGGGCCAAAGCTCCTCTGGAGGTTTCTGTCAAGGTTAACTTACCCTTAACCTTTGGTTCAAAAACCTTATCTCACAAGGCAGTGGCGATTCAGTTTTCTGGTGCTGAACACTCGCCATTCACCAGAGCCCCGTTAGCGTGGCAGAACTCACAACGTGCACATGGGGATGATTAGAGTGGGAGAAGCTATATGTGATGCTAGAGCATCTGTGTGCTTTTAACACACGCCCACACCAATACTTGAGCTCTATATATACATACACACATACATACATAATACACATACATACATATACATGATGATGATGATTGCAACGTCTTGTCAGACGAGTGCCACTCCCTCAGACATTTAAAATCCATGAGCCCAAATGCCTGAGAGAGTATCTATACAAAGATGATGTTACAGAGTCTTAGCTTTGTACGACAGCTAAGTCTCTCTCAGTTCAAAATGTTGAGATCCAGCAACAAGCCAGAGCAAGATAGCCAGCAACAAATTAAACTGCAGACCAGCTTAATGCAGGTACTGGTCTCCCGCTTTATGGTTTTTTAAATCAGAGATTTGCTTCTCCTAGATAGGTTCCCTTCACCACGGCTTACGGGAGCCCTCTCCACCCCAATACACATATACACACACACAAATATACACGGTGCTAGTTGGCCGTTGACCCAGAAAAAGAGTTCATTCGTCCTTTGGAAGGTCTTGTTTTTAATCCTCCAGGGAGACTAGCCGCCCTCCTCACCAAACAAGTCTGGTGGGGGAACCAGTTTAGTCGCCGGTGACCTGACCATGAGGCAGGTAGTACTGGGTTACATGGTACCAGTAGCATATGACATGACCTGACATATACATATACATATACACATGCATACATATACATACATATGGTCCTGGATATGATCTTTAACTATATCCGATGGTGAAGCCCCAGCTTGTGGGCTTTGGGGAGTGTGGAGCCACCTTTTAATTGCCATTGCTCCCAGGTCCACTCTGACCCGGAGTGGTAGTACCTGTTAGGGTCCCAACTGTGGGTTAAATAGAAACTGACTTCAATAAAACAAATATATTCTATTAAAAAAATTGTTCTTCAAAATCAGTGGATTCGGTATCAAATAACCTGAAAAGGGTTGATATGCCGTAAAACAAGCAAACAAAAAAACAAATACACATACACACACATATATACACACGTATACAAATACAACACACATATACATGCATATACACATACAAATATGCACACATATATGCACATATATATATATACACATACATTTACCTACATATACATACACATACATATACATGCATATATACACATACGTATACATATGCATATATACACATACATATACATACACACACAAACATATATCTATAATATAAAGCTGAATGTGTGTGTGTGTGTGTGTGTGTGTGTGTGTGTGTGTGTGTGTGTGTGTGGTCACGAATAGGCTCCTATATGGTTGACTATTTTAAAAAACTGATTACATATAATGAAAGAAGATGTATCGATCGAGACACAGGAATGGGTATGTTGTTTGATCTGGCAGAACGGTGGTTCATTAAAATTGTGGGGTCTGCGTTCGTGCCTGGTCCACAAAGTATGGAAATAAAAAATTTAAAAATTTAAAAAAAAACGTTTATAAGTGTCTTTGATATAGATGTACATAAGAATAATTTGATAAGTATGTTTTAACTTAAATAGGGATGGTATAATAAAATTGTGGGGTATGCATTCGCGCCTGGCCTCCATAGAATGGAAATAGGCACAAACTTTAATAAAGACTTTTCATATCTATCTGTGTAAGTATACTTTGATAATTATGTTTCAGTTTGAAGAAATATGGTATAATAAAATTATGGGGTGTTCATTCGCACCTGACCTCCATAGAATGGAAATATGTCACAAAGTTTAACAAGGTTTTTAATATAGATCCACAGAATATTGTGATAAGTATTTCAGTGTGAACAGGTATGGTATAATAAATTATGGGGTTTATCTATTTTACTTTTACTTTCATCATATTTTGCTTTGGTTTTGATACCCCCAAATTCGAAGCTATCTCTTTACAACCCTTCCTTTTCATAACCTATCATACTTTCATAAATCAGAGTCCATTTTCTGTAGGCTGTTTTTGAACCCAGTCAACGACGGGTACTTTTGCTAGTATATATATATATATATATATATATATATATATATATATATATATATATATATATATATATATATATATATATATATATACAAACAAATACATACAGATATGATACTATTCAAATATTTATCTACACACACAAATACATACAAATATATATGCTTTTCAAATTCATATATATATATATATATATATATATATATATATATATATATATATATATATATATATATATATATACATACAAATATACACACTTTTCAAATATATATATTTAAATACAGATATAACTTTTCTTTTAATAAAAACTGGAAACATTTTGTTAGATGTCTTGGTTAATTTGGTTAGTAAAACAAAAATGGTCGCAGTTTAACGTCATGCTCGGTACAATTTACAATCTATTATTATTATTTATTCATTTTTCCCTTTTGTGTGGTTTTGACTTCTCATTTTGAATTTGTAAAAATACATTTATTCATGATTAAATTCCAAAAAGTTCGGCTATAAAATGTTTTAATTTTATCCTTTTTATAGGTTTATTGAAAATGTCGGCTATAATATTCTCAAATGTTACATAACTAAGAGTAATAGATTTTTTACTTATTTCATCCCTTATGAAATGATATCTGATATCAATATGCTTCGACCTTTGATGAATCATAGAATTATTTGCTAATAAGCTACTACTTCCTTGAATTAGACTGCAGCTATTGAGACATTATGTTGAACAAAGATGGCAGTGAAGAAGCAGTGCAATCCCGATACTGAGTGAAGTAATTGCCAGTAACAAAGATGGCGGCGAAGAATCAAATGCAGTTTTTGACGTAGACAATTGCAAACTGATTGAATCCAAAATTCGACAATTTTTATAGTAACTTTGGAAGCTTTTCATTGGTTGGTTATGATAACTTGTGGTTTTAGGTATGTAGGTATGAAAAGAGCATTTTTAAGAATACAGTTACAAATTTCGCCTTTATTATGTTTTTGTGATATTTTAGCATCAACTCTTTTCAAGACTATATCATTTATTTAACTACCGTCGGCCAGTTCGACAAAATGACTCTGTGGATTAAAGTTCGAATTAAAGTTAATAAAATCAGATTCCTTGGTGATAACGTGTGCTGTAGCACCACGGTCTACAAGAAGACTTTTACCGTTTGCTGTATTGTCATCTGAATAGAAATGTATGTTCTTCTTCAAAGTTCTCAACGTTTTTGATGGAGTTTATTTTTGAGGTTTTATATCGACATTGGAAATTTTTGTGGTTGGGTCGTCCACAATTATAGCAGATAATTTTATTCTTTTTCTTGGGAAAATTACTTTTGGGAAAATCATTGCGGTGATATGTACAATTTGGTTGTGTCAGTTTTCGAGAAGCATTTTTGAACTTCATGATATTGCTAGAGTTATTATTGTCCATGAGTGTCCGATTCGTTTCTTCGTAACTACGCAATGCCACTTGTCTTTTTGTGTTATAACAGCTGTAAATAGTTTAAAATCGGCTGGAAGTCCCTTGAGCATAACGTAGTCAGTAATAGTTTCATCTAAAGACGTTAAGATAGAGATATAATTTTCAGTTTCCCTTTTGATAATATGTTCAATGCTTTCTATTCATCATCCAAGGCATTTCTTATAATCAGAGACAGACTGATCATCTAAGCATAGAATCAGTTCTGCAAAAAACAGTCGCGTTCTTTTTTGAGAAATTCGGAGTCGTTAGGATTCTCTTGTGGAGATCGTATAACTTTGTGTAGTTTTCATATCCTTAGATAGTTTTCATATCCTTAGATACCTCAGAAATTTCACCGGCCTGATTGATTAATATATCTGAGCAGTTGTTCAGTGCATGGGACTAAATTGAAGAGCATTTCATTAAGGGACGAACTGCACGTGGACCATAGCTCATTTCAGGTTTCAGTAGGATCAGTGAGCTGTATCATTTCCTTGTAGCGCAGACATGAATCTTGGAATATAACTCATCTATTATCCGATGAGTTGGGTTCAATAATTAATCGCACACGTTCCACACATGTGAGGGCGTATTGCTTGGTGGGCAAAATATGTGGCATGAGTTTCATAATTTGTTATTGCTTTTGTATAGCAAGTAGTTGTTATTGCATTTGCATAGCAAGTAGTTGTTATTGCTTTTGTATAGCAAGTAGTTGTTATTGCATTTGCATAGCAAGTAGTTGTTATTGCATTTGTATAGTAAGTAGTTGTTATTGCATTTGCATAGCAAGTAGTTGTTATTGCATTTGTATAGCAAGTAGTTGTTATTGCATTTGTATAGCAAGTAGTTGTTATTGCATTTGTATAGCAAGTAGTTGTTATTGCATTTGTATAGCAAGTAGTTGTTATTGCATTTGCATAGCAAGTAGTTGTTATTGCATTTGTATAGCAAGTAGTTGTTATTGCATTTGCATAGCAAGTAGTTGTTATTGCATTTGCATAGCAAGTAGTTGTTATTGCATTTACATAGCAAGTAGTTGTTATTGCATTTGCATAGCAAGTAGTTGTTATTGCATTTGTATAGCAAGTAGTTGTTATTGCATTTGTATAGCAAGTAGTTGTTATTGCATTTGCATAGCAAGTAGTTGTTATTGCATTTGTATAGCAAGTAGTTGTTATTGCATTTGCATAGCAAGTAGTTGTTATTGCATTTGTATAGCAAGTAGTTGTTATTGCATTTGCATAGCAAGTAGTTGTTATTGCATTTGCATAGCAAGTAGTTGTTATTGCATTTGTATAGCAAGTAGTTGTTATTGCATTTGCATAGCAACTAGTTGTTATTGCATTTGCATAGCAAGTAGTTGTTATTGCATTTGCATAGCAAGTAGTTGTTATTGCATTTGCATAGCAAGTAGTTGTTATTGCATTTGCATAGCAAGTAGTTGTTATTGCATTTGTATAGCAAGTAGTTGTTATTGCATTTGTATAGCAAGTAGTTGTTATTGCATTTGCATAGCAAGTAGTTGTTATTGCATTTGCATAGCAAGTAGTTGTTATTGCATTTGTATAGCAAGTAGTTGTTATTCCATTTGCATATCAAGTAGTCGTTATTGCATTTGCATATCAAGTAGTTGTTATTGCATTTGCATAGCAAGTAGTTGTTATTGCATTTGCATAGCAAGTAGTTGTTATTGCATTTGCATAGCAAGTAGTTGTTATTGCATTTGTATAGCAAGTAGTTGTTATTGCATTTGTATAGCAAGTAGTTGTTATTGCATTTGCATAGCAAGTAGTTGTTATTGCATTTGTATAGCAAGTAGTTGTTATTGCATTTGTATAGCAAGTAGTTGTTATTGCATTTGCATAGCAAGTAGTTGTTATTGCATTTGTATAGCAAGTAGTTGTTATTGCATTTGTATAGCAAGTAGTTGTTATTGCATTTGCATAGCAAGTAGTTGTTATTGCATTTGTATAGCAAGTAGTTGTTATTGCATTTGCATAGCAAGTAGTTGTTATTGCATTTGTATAGCAAGTAGTTGTTATTGCATTTGTATAGCAAGTAGTTGTTATTGCATTTGCATAGCAAGTAGTTGTTATTGCATTTGTATAGCAAGTAGTTGTTATTGCATTTGTATAGCAAGTAGTTGTTATTGCATTTGCATAGCAAGTAGTTGTTATTGCATTTGTATAGCAAGTAGTTGTTATTGCATTTGCATAGCAAGTAGTTGTTATTGCATTTGTATAGCAAGTAGTTGTTATTGCAATTGCATAGGAAGTAGTTGTTATTGCATTTGTATAGCAAGTAGTTGTTATTGCATTTGCATAGCAAGTAGTTGTTATTGCATTTGCATAGCAAGTAGTTGTTATTGCATTTGCATAGCAAGTAGTTGTTATTGCATTTGTATAGCAAGTAGTTGTTATTGTATTTGCATAGCAAGTAGTTGTTATTGCATTTGCATAGCAAGTAGTTGTTATTGCATTTGCATAGCAAGTAGTTGTTATTGCATTTGCATAGCAAGTAGTTGTTATTACATTTGCATAGCAAGTAGTTGTTATTGCATTTGTATAGCAAGTAGTTGTTATTGCATTTGTATAGCAAGTAGTTGTTATTGCATTTGTATAGCAAGTAGTTGTTATTGCATTTGCATAGCAAGTAGTTGTTATTGCATTTGTATAGCAAGTAGTTGTTATTGCAATTGCATAGGAAGTAGTTGTTATTGCATTTGTATAGCAAGTAGTTGTTATTGCATTTGCATAGCAAGTAGTTGTTATTGCATTTGCATAGCAAGTAGTTGTTATTGCATTTGCATAGCAAGTAGTTGTTATTGCATTTGTATAGCAAGTAGTTGTTATTGCATTTGCATAGCAAGTAGTTGTTATTGCATTTGCATAGCAAGTAGTTGTTATTGCATTTGTATAGCAAGTAGTTGTTATTGCATTAGTATAGCAAGTAGTTGTTATTGCATTTGTGTAGCAAGTAGTTGTTATTGCATTTGTATAGCAAGTAGTTGTTATTGCATTTGCATAGCAAGTAGTTGTTATTGCATTTGCATAGCAAGTAGTTGTTATTGCATTTGCATAGCAAGTAGTTGTTATTGCATTTGCATAGCAAGTAGTTGTTATTGCATTTGCATAGCAAGTAGTTGTTATTGCATTTGCATAGCAAGTAGTTGTTATTGCATTTGTATAGCAAGTAGTTGTTATTGCATTTGCATAGCAAGTAGTTGTTATTGCATTTGCATAGCAAGTAGTTGTTATTGCATTTGCATAGCAAGTAGTTGTTATTGCATTTGTATAGCAAGTAGTTGTTATTGCATTTGTATAGCAAGTAGTTGTTATTGCATTTGTATAGCAAGTAGTTGTTATTGCATTTGCATAGCAAGTAGTTGTTATTGCATTTGTATAGCAAGTAGTTGTTATTGCATTTGTATAGCAAGTAGTTGTTATTGCATTTGCGTAGCAAGTAGTTGTTATTGCATTTGTATAGCAAGTAGTTGTTATTGCATTTGCATAGCAAGTAGTTGTTATTGCATTTGCATAGCAAGTAGTTGTTATTGCATTTGCATAGCAAGTAGTTGTTATTGCATTTGCATAGCAAGTAGTTGTTATTGCATTTGTATAGCAAGTAGTTGTTATTGCATTTGCATAGCAAGTAGTTGTTATTGCATTTGCATAGCAAGTAGTTGTTATTGCATTTGTATAGCAAGTAGTTGTTATTGCATTTGTATAGCAAGTAGTTGTTATTGCATTTGCATAGCAAGTAGTTGTTATTGCATTTGTATAGCAAGTAGTTGTTATTGCATTTGTATAGCAAGTAGTTGTTATTGCATTTGTATAGCAAGTAGTTGTTATTGCATTAGCATAGCAAGTAGTTGTTATTGCATTTGTATAGCAAGTAGTTGTTATTGCATTTGCATAGCAAGTAGTTGTTATTGCATTTGCATAGCAAGTAGTTGTTATTGCATTTGCATAGCAAGTAGTTGTTATTGCATTTGCATAGCAAGTAGTTGTTATTGCATTTGCATAGCAAGTAGTTGTTATTGCATTTGCATAGCAAGTAGTTGTTATTGCATTTGTATAGCAAGTAGTTGTTATTGCATTTGCATAGCAAGTAGTTGTTATTGCATTTGCATAGCAAGTAGTTGTTATTGCATTTGCATAGCAAGTAGTTGTTATTGCATTTGTATAGCAAGTAGTTGTTATTGCATTTGTATAGCAAGTAGTTGTTATTGCATTTGTATAGCAAGTAGTTGTTATTGCATTTGCATAGCAAGTAGTTGTTATTGCATTTGTATAGCAAGTAGTTGTTATTGCATTTGTATAGCAAGTAGTTGTTATTGCATTTGCGTAGCAAGTAGTTGTTATTGCATTTGTATAGCAAGTAGTTGTTATTGCATTTGCATAGCAAGTAGTTGTTATTGCATTTGCATAGCAAGTAGTTGTTATTGCATTTGCATAGCAAGTAGTTGTTATTGCATTTGTATAGCAAGTAGTTGTTATTGCATTTGCATAGCAAGTAGTTGTTATTGCATTTGCATAGCAAGTAGTTGTTATTGCATTTGTATAGCAAGTAGTTGTTATTGCATTTGTATAGCAAGTAGTTGTTATTGCATTTGCATAGCAAGTAGTTGTTATTGCATTTGTATAGCAAGTAGTTGCTATTGCATTTGCATAGCAAATAGTTGTTATTGCATTTGCATAGCAAGTAGTTGTTATTGCATTTGCATAGCAAGTAGCTGTTATTGCATTTGCATAGCAAGTAGTTGTTATTGCATTTGTATAGCAAGTAGTTGTTATTGCATTTGCATAGCAAGTAGTTGTTATTGCATTTGTATAGCAAGTAGTTGTTATTGCATTTGCATAGCAAGTAGATGTTATTGCATTTGTATAGCAAGTAGTTGTTATTGCATTTGTATAGCAAGTAGTTGTTATTGCATTTGTATAGCAAGTAGTTGTTATTGCATTTGTATAGCAAGTAGTTGTTATTGCATTTGCATAGCAAGTAGTTGTTATTGCATTTGTATAGCAAGTAGTTGTTATTGCATTTGTATATCTAGTAGTTGTTATTGCATTTGTATAGCAAGTAGTTGTTATTGCATTTGTATAGCAAGTAGTTGTTATTGCATTTGTATAGCTAGTAGTTGTTATTGCATTTGTATAGCAAGTAGTTGATATTGCATTTGTATAGCAAGTAGTTTTTATTGCATTTGTATAGCAAGTAGTTGTTATTGCATTTGCATAGCAAGTAGTTGTTATTGCATTTGCATAGCAAGTAGTTGTTATTGCATTTGCATAGCAAGTAGTTGTTATTGCATTTGCATAGCAAGTAGTTGTTATTGCATTTGTATAGCAAGTAGTTGTTATTGCATTTGCATAGCAAGTAGTTGTTATTGCATTTGTATAGCAAGTAGTTGTTATTGCATTTGCATAGCAAGTAGATGTTATTGCATTTGTATAGCAAGTAGTTGTTATTGCATTTGTGTAGCAAGTAGTTGTTATTGCATTTGTATAGCAAGTAGTTGTTATTGCATTTGTATAGCAAGTAGTTGTTATTGCATTTGCATAGCAAGTAGTTGTTATTGCATTTGTATAGCAAGTAGTTGTTATTGCATTTGTATATCTAGTAGTTGTTATTGCATTTGTATAGCAAGTAGTTGTTATTGCATTTGTATAGCAAGTAGTTGTTATTGCATTTGTATAGCTAGTAGTTGTTATTGCATTTGTATAGCAAGTAGTTGTTATTGCATTTGCAACATGAAAGTCAATTTCACATCAGTTTCACTTTTATACTAAAAAGCCGAATCAACACGAGAGGGGCCGAAATATCAAGAATTGTGTAAAAGTTGACGTAAATAAATCTAGGCGTGACGCATGTTTGCAAATCCGGGATATTATTATCTAGGGAGTATATAAACACTTCTAAGCGAATGTAACCTCCTCCCCCCCTCCGAGAACCCCGGCCAAAAAAGCCTTTGTGGGACATACAAAAACTTGTGCACGCGTTTTGCCTTTTATATATATAGTTAACAAACTTTTATATATATAGTTAACAAACTTTTATATATATAGTTAACAAACTTTTATATATATAGTTAACAAACTTTTATATATATAGTTAACAAACTTTTATATATATAGTTAACAAACTTTTATATATATAGTTAACAAACTTTTATAGATATAGTTAACAAACTTTTATATATATAGTTAACAAACTTTTATATATATAGTTAACAAACTTTTATAGATATAGTTAACAAACTTTTATATATATAGTTAACAAACTTTTATATATATAGTTAACAAACTTTTATAGATATAGTTAACAAACTTTTATATATATAGTTAACAAACTTTTATAGATATAGTTAACAAACTTTTATATATATAGTTAACAAACTTTTATATATATAGTTAACAAACTTTTATATATATAGTTAACAAACTTTTATATATATAGTTAACAAACTTTTATAGATATAGTTAACAAACTTTTATATATATAGTTAACAAACTTTTATATATATAGTTAACAAACTTTTATATATATAGTTAACAAACTTTTATAGATATAGTTAACAAACTTTTATATATATAGTTAACAAACTTTTATAGATATAGCTAACAAACTTTTATATATATAGTTAACAAACTTTTATAGATATAGTTAACAAACTTTTATAGATATAGTTAACAAACTTTTATAGATATAGTTAACAAACTTTTATAGATATAGTTAACAAACTTTTATATATATAGTTAATAAACTTTTTCATATATGGTTAACAAACTTTTATATATATAGTTAACAAACTTTTATAGATATAGTTAACAAACTTTTATATATATAGTTAACAAACTTTTATATATACAGTTAACAAACTTTTATATATATAGTTAACAAACTTTTATAGATATAGTTAACAAACTTTTATAGATATAGTTAACAAACTTTTATATATATAGTTAACAAACTTTTATAGATATAGTTAACAAACTTTTATATATATAGTTAACAAACTTTTATAGATATAGTTAACAAACTTTTTTATATATGGTTAACAAACTTTTATATATATAGTTAACAAACTTTTATATATATAGTTTACAATCTTATGTGATAAAATCTTCACAAATTTTTAATTATTTCTATATGAAAATATTTTAAATATTTAGAAAATTATTGCAATAGAATTTGATTATCTTTTGATAATAACAGATATACATTAGCAATAGAGACATGAGTCGGGTTAGGTTTGAAATACATGTGTATAACTTTTATTGATGGAAGTGGTGGGGTGATGGAAGTGCCTATATATTTATCTTTTTATTAGAGAGGGAGCATCTAAGGGGAATAACTCATACTATGATATTCCTCTTTTTCTAAAACAGTCAAAACACAGAAGAACTACGACACGTAGCCTGATTGTCCAACTAAGGACTGTCCTCATCTTTTTTTACCACCGGATCTTTGTGCTCCATGATGAGTATTGAGTGTTTTGTGGGGTGTATCTGGAACAGGTCTGCCATTAGCTGTGGCGGGGCTGGTTTGTTCCATGGGTGCACAATCTGTTGCTATGCCGACTGCTGATCCTCCATTGGATTCTGGGGATATCACAGCTGCAGACTTATCTCAGATACTTCCAGTTTCGGCGAAGCGACTTTCCAGATGAAATCTGCACCATGTATAATCTGCTGGGGACCATTTACTGGAATTCAGGTCATATACACGAACATGTTGTCCTTCTTGTATTTCTGGTAAGTCTCGGGTGTGTTGGTCATGTTGAGATTTTTAGTATGATTGCTTTTGATACAGGTGAGTTGCTGTCTTTTCTTTTTGGGTCGAATTGTTCGGACATTTTGCTGGTAAGTTTCCCATAAGCTTTCGGTTTAATAGTAATTCACCAGGTGATGGAATCACATAGTTGATAGAGGTTGACCATGTGGCGAGCATGCGCAAAAGCGCACAAAAAGTATGAGTTGTGCGTGCCTGCATCAGGGAGCGAACCTGAGACCGTTAGATTACAAAGAAAAAACGTTTGTGAGCGATACTTGCATTACAGCAACAATTGGGTTCGCTCGACGGCTATAAAAAGTCAAGCTGAGACAAAGATTGCAAGTCGTTTCTTTTTTTTTTTTTGGTCAGTCGACGGTTGAAAAGAACTTGCTTGTGAAGGGTGCGACGTTTGCAAGAAGATAGAAGTCGAAAGAATTGATTCGTTCAACTTTGAAATTACTCAGCTTTCTTCTCCCTTGTGCTGTGACAAGCTATTTCAGCTATTATGGCTTTCAATCCGAAACTTATACCTATATTTGATGGCAGTGAATCTGGACAGTCAATAGTGGAGTGGTTGGAGAAAGCTGAACTAATATGTCAGCTAAGTGGCGTAAAGCGCATTGAATGTGTAATCCCAACGCGTTTGTCAGGCGGCGCCTATACAGTGTACCAGCAATTAAGTGAGGAAAAGCGGGTCGATTTTGGGTGTATAAAGAAAACCCTGTACATAGTGTTTGCTTTGGATCTGTTTGCTGCATGGAAGCAGTTTGCAGCTCGTCATCTCCAACCAGGTGAAACAGTCAACGTTTTTTTGGCTAGCAGTCCTGTTTGGCAGCGTATTGGATCAATGCCTGAAATGTGCATTCATTGCTGGTTTGCCGGAATATGCAGAAAACTGGTTGCGGGCATCATCCTAGATAGATAACTTGGTTCTATCTTATGTACTGGTGCACGCTCATGCTATTTTAATGACTAACCTGACAGTTCCAGAGCAAGCTGCATTAGTTGCACGATCGACACCAGTTAACCCCATGGAGACAGATATTTCACGGAGGTGTTACAAGTGTAATGGACTTAATCATATGGCAAGCAATTGCTTATTGGATAGTGCAGCAGAATGAGATGTTGGGGTCAGGCCTCAAAACCCTATCATGTGTTATCAATGTCGGCGGCGAGGGCACATTGCTCGATTTTGTCCGGGGAAATGAGCAATGGGGCGAGAAGTGAGCACCAATCTCATCCCCCAAACTGGTGTAAATGGCACCTTGCCAATTGTCACGGTTCTCATCAATGGACTACCATGCACAGCTCTGGTGGATATCGGATGCACACAGTCACTGGTCCGCAAGTCATGTTGCAAGGAATGGATGAGGAAAGTAACCCCGGTGCTTACAGTAGATGGAAACACACTAAGCTGCTGTGGAATAGGAATGGTGCAGGTTGACCTTGATGCAACACGGAGCATTATCATAGAAGTTCTAGTTGTGGATGGATACTTACTGGGATTTGACTTATTGCTTGGACTGGACACAATCAAACGACTGGGAGGAGTAGCTGTGTCTAGCGCAGGACAGGTAACCTTTCCACATTTTAGCAAGGCCAATTTTGCTGCTATCACTATTACCGAGCCTGACTTCTCTGCCAAACATGACCAAGATACTCAGAAATGGACTACATCATGGAAATGGGCTGGTGACCAACCTCCACTTACATTGAGAAATAGAGTATACAGCGTCAACACCGATTCATGATGAATACGATCGGGAATTGCAGGTGTGGATTGATAATGGTTGGTTACTGCCATATCCAAGGACGAACTTGGCCCTCCAAAAGGTCTAATCCCTTTCATGGCTGTTGTGCAGGAGAATAAGCAGAAAGTGCGTCTCGTTATGGATTATCGGGAGCTAAATGAGCACGTGGATGTGCATTCTGCTAACGCGGATGTTTGCTTACAAAAATTGAGGGAATGGCGACAACAGGACCAAACATTGCCAAGCAAGTACCTGTTGACAAATGTCTGTGGCCGTTCCAAACAGTGAAAATTAAGGGACAGCGATATTGTCTTACCTGCCTCGGATTCGGGCTGAATGTTGCCCCTCTAATAATGCGGGCCATTGTTAATACGTCCTCAGTCAGGATAAGAATATAAATGAGGCTATGTCCTCATATATTGATGACATTTTTGTGAATGAAAGCCTATGTTTGGCAACCCGTGTAAAGGAACATTTGGAGAAGTTTGGCCTGAAAAGCAAGACCCCAGAACAGTTGAGATGTGTATTGGAATTACGTGGTGACATGGCAGTGACCTTCCGACAGTACCTAATAGACTTACTTGCTGAATTGTGTTTTCAGTGTATGGGAAACTGACTGGTCATTTCCCAGTGTGTGGCTGGTTGCGTGTCACCACAGTATTTGTGAAATGAAAGACGAATATGATCACAACTGGATGGGATGACGAAGTGGGAGACCCTATTCTAGCACAGATGATCAAAGACATTTGTTTGAGAACAGCCCAGGAAGATCCAGTAAAAGGTGACTGGTGTATCTGTGGAGAAGAAGTCACAGTATGGGTGGATGCCAGTTCTATTGCTACAGGCGTGGTTGGAGAAAGCAATGGTTCTGTGGCAGAGGACGCAAGCTGGCTCCACGCAGTGAATGAAGACAAACACATAAATTTAGCTGAGCTTGATGCTGTGCTGCGAGGCGTCAACCTTGCATTACAGTGGAAAGCTAAAACCATACATTTACGAACTAACTCTGCCTGTGTCTATCGGTGGATAACTGACAACGTGTCTGGACAGACGAGAGTACACACCAAAGCAGCCTCAGAAATGTTAATCAGGCGTCGCCTCTCCACGCTTCCAGATTTGGTCTCGGAATATGAACTAACGATCGACGTGAGGCTCGTCAAGTACCACAGTGGTGGATAGATGAGATCCGTAAGGCAACAGAACCCAGAGAACTTGTGTGCGCTGTGGCCGCAGAACACGAACACGACTCTCAGATCCAGACAATTCATCAGTCCAGTGGACATCCCGATGTGAAAAGGACATGGTACTTTGTAAAGCTGGTCAATCCAACAATAACTGAAACTCAAGTGCGATCAATGGTTGGGAATTGTAAAGAATGCCAATCCATAGATACAGCTCCGGTGCATTGGAAGCCAGGTAGGCTTAACGTCACGGACACTTGGAATAGGGTTGCTATGGATATAACCCATTTTGGTACTCAGGTGTACTTGACATTGATAGATTGTGGTCCCAGCCGTTTTGCCATTTGGAGGCAGTTGTACTGACAGGATTGGGCTAGTGTCATTAAGGAGTTGCAGAGTATATTCTGCAAAAGGGGGCCGCCGACCGAATTGCTCACAGATAATGGTGCAGTGTTTTGTGGAAAGACAATTGCTGATTTTACACAAATGTGGGGCGTGCACATTTGATTTCGGTATGCCTACATACCCTCCGGAAACGGTATAATCGAGCATTGCGGCAAGAACAGGGTGCACGATCTTGGAGGCAGTGTATTATTACAACGTCATGCCTAAAGATGACAAGGCAGCCATGACAGCACCTGCAAATATGCTATACAATTATGGGATCTGTATCAAAGGTCTCGATGAAGTGAGAGTGTCCGAGACCGCAGTGGCTAATCCATACAAGGAAGGGGATGCGGTTTGGGTGAAGAATCCGCAGGGAAGATGCACAACGCAGTTCGGTACAGGAACAGTGACAAAAATAAATAGTCAACACTCGATATCAGTTGATGGAACACCACAACACATAAAAGATGTGCACCCAGCATGCCGACATGACGTTATAATCAATGATGAACTCAATTCATCAGATGATAAAGATCCACTGCTGTACAAACAGCCAGATGATGGAAGCTCTTCAGAAGATGATGACGGAAGCTCTTCAGAAGATTATGAGGATCCAGAGCAGAACGAGTTTAATTATCCGACAAATGAAGGCACCACTGAGGAAGTTCCTGAATTTGTACCATTAAGGCAAAGTATCCGGACGAAACGGCCTTTGATCATATGTGTGATCTTGAGATCACGGAGGAGTGTGACGAGCATGCGCAAAAGTGCACAAAAAGTATGCCTGCGTCGGGGATCGAACCTGAAACCATTAGATTACAAAGAAAAACGTTTGTGAGCGATACTCGCATTACCGCGACAATTGGGTTCACCCGATAGCTATAAAAAGTCAAGCCGAAACAAAGATTGCAAGTCGTTTCTTTTGTTTTTGGTCGGTTGATGTTGAAAAGAACTTGCTGGTGAAGAGTGCGACGTTTGTGAAAAGAAAGAAGTTGAAAGAACTGATTCGTTCAAGTTTGAAAAGAATTTCTGGCATGTATATCACTTAACACAAATTACTCAGCTTTCTCCTCCCTCGTGCTGCGACAAACCATAAGCACAGCAATACCATGTCTAAGTCACGACCACTTGAAGCAGCCTTTTGTAGAGTTGAATGTAATAAGCAAAGAAGAAAACGCCCATGTGTGTGTGCATTATGTGGTTATACGACTTACATTCAGATGGGATCTGAGAGAGAGAGATTAAAGATGGCGGCTGTGGAATCACACAAGATCACATCGCCTACTGCACACATATGCAAATGGAATGGAGTCAGTTTTTTTATAAAATGCCTGTTGGCAGGGTGGGGGAGGGAGAAAGCATGCTGCAAGGTGAGAAAGAAAGTTGACAGTGACGAATTCTAGCTGAACTTTAGTTTAGTTTATTTATTTAGTTTATTTATTTGCTGTTTACCAGCCCATTTAACTGCACCTTTCTAATGGCATATTTTATGGCTTGTGCACAGCGCTCTGCTAGACCATTTGATTGAAGGTATCTAGATGATGTATAGGGTTCAAATCCCCATTCCCTTGCAAATTGCTTGAACAGGCTAGAGCTATAGTGAGGACCATTGTCGTTGATGACCTTCTCTGGGATCCCTTGTTCTCCAAATATTTGTTTTGTCAGCTTGATTACTTACTGGAGAAATCATTTAATCTCCTTACAAAAGAAAACGTGGAATAGTAGTCCACCATTAGCATGTAATTATGATCTTCATTATGGAAAAGGTCAGTGGCCACTACTTGCCATGGTCTCACAGGAATGGCATGTGGCATCAGAGTTTTGGTGCTGTTGACATAGGGCACATTGTTATATGACGCTGTCCATGTCTTTATTAATATTGTGTCAAAAGACAGAACTTTTTGCACGAAGCTTACATTTTTCTATTCCTTGATGACCAGAATGAATTTTTTGTAAAATTTCCGGCTGCATCGCTTTGGGTATAATTATCTGACCACTTTTCATTAAAATACGATTTTCAATGGTCAGCATGTGCCAATATGACCAATAATGCTGCAAGTTTTTGCTTATTTCCCTGGATTTGTTGGACCAACCGTGCAGGATGGTTTCCTTAAGTTCACAGAGTATGATGTCAGCTTTTATTGCTAGCTATATCTGTGTTAATTTTTCTGTGGAAAATTGAACGAAATCCACTCTTTGTCTTTTTTGTTTGGTAACTGAGAGAATCCGTCTGCCTGGGATAACTCCTTGTCCAGGCAATAGATGATTCTCAGCTCGTTCCCTTGTAGATGTAGCAGCATGCGTTGCAGACAAGGAGCTGCAATTAAATTCTTTAGGCTGATCATTTCTTTTTAATGGTTTATGATCGCTTTCTACTTGGAATTCACATCTATATAAGTTTTGAATCGCTCACAGCCAAAAACAACAGCTAGAAGCTCTCGCTCTATGTTTGCATATCTTTGCTTTGTCTTTCGTTGGTGCTTTTGAGGCAAATGCAATTGGTTTTCCTTCTTATGGCAGTACTGTGCCTTAACCTTTGTTTGATCCACTTGTAGGCTTGTTTCTTTGGATGGGTCAAAGTATTTGAGGGATATTTCCTGGCAAATCAAGTCCTTAATTTTTCGCAGTACTTCCTGGTGACTGGCAGTCCAGATAATCAGATTCTTTCTTTAGTAGATCTCTCATGGAAGCAGTCAAATCAGAGAGATATGGAATGGAGGGTGCTAAGTAGGTGATAATTCCTAACACCTTTTGTAACTCTGTGAGGTCGCTAGGGCTGGGTAGTTGCTTTATTGCGTCTACCTTGCTTGGATCTGGTTTCATACCATCCTTGTTATAGATAGCACCAAAAAAGTTGATCTGCTTTTGATCAATTGCATATTTTCACTGTTAGGGCATAACCCTTCAGGTTGTGCTATTTTCATTAACTTGTACAGGTTGTGATCATGCTCCTGCTTCGTCTTCCAATAGACAATGACATCATCAATTAGTCCAATTGTACCAGGGCACTTTTCCAGTATCATGTCCATTTTTTGCATAAATATGTCCTGAATCATCATCAGACCAAAAGGCATTCTTTGAAAACAGAATCTCCCAAACGGTGATAATTGCATTAACAGAATCTCCCAAATGTTAATAATTGTGATTCTGCATCAAGTGGTATGGACCAATATCCGTTTTTAGCTTCTAACTTGGAAAAGTGTTGAACCCTTGACAGATTGATCTCCATTGTAGGAGTCTATAGTGGCATCTCATGATCGCTCGGTTAAGATCATTTGGGTCGAGACATAGGTGAAGTTTTCCATTCTTCTTTTGAATGTACACGATACTGCTAAACCATTCTGTTGTTTCACTAACTTTTCTAATAATTAACCTTTCTAATAATGCCTTGTGATTCCATAGATTTTAATTCCTCTTCAATTTCATCTCTCAGATGGATTGGATATTTTCTGGATGCATGAATCACTGGGTGATGATCAGACTTTAGGACTATATGATAATTTTTTTGTCTTATGCCGTAAAACTGATTTGGGTATGGAATTTTTAATTCAAGATGAATTTAATTCCTGGTTTTATCAGATTGTACAGTGAAGGCTTATTAGCTCCAAGTTTCTGAGTGAGGATAGTCCTATTATTGTAGGACCCTCTATTGTAACTACAAAGAATTTAAGTGTGTTCCATTTATCTTTGTGTGTACATTGTATGCAAATTGAACCATACTGTATTCTGCTTGTGCTGTTGTATGCAGTTAGTATGGTGTGCTCTTTTTTGGTCAAACCTGGGATTGGCTATCCTAGGTTATCTATCTTTTCTTATTAGCTTCAAGTTTCTGAGTGAGGTTAGTCCTATTATTGTAACGTGCAATACGGAAATTAACTTGAGGTTCCAGTCGTTCCTCAAATTTCTGCCAAATAATTTCTGGATCTGTTCAGTCAGGATTGTTTTCGAACACCCAGGCATTGTATCTTCTTAGCCCTTCCTCACCAGATAACAGTAGCATGTGGTCTACCTGGTTGTTGGGGCATTTTTCACAGAGAAATAGAGCGAACAGCACTGTTTGAAAATCTGAACATGTCAACCAGATTTTCCAAGTTCCAATACATGATTGGTTCGCATTAGTATGCATTCTTTCTTTTTTTTATAAAATCTTGTTCACTGCCATCATGCAATGTTATTATGTTATCTTTTGATGATAACAGATATACGTTTATGTAAAAAAAAAAAAAAAAAATAGAGACATAAAGTCAGGATAGGTTGAAATACATGTGTATAACTTTTATTCACGGAAGTGCTGGGGTGATGAAAGTGTCTATATATTTATATTTTTATTAAAGATCTAAGGGAAATAACTCATACTATGATTATTTATAGAAATGTAAACTATGAAAGTTTTGAAATTTTTGCATGTTTTAAATATTAAAAAAATATGTAAAAAAATAAGTTTATTATTTTTTTTTTGTTCCATGATAAAAAAACAAAAAGTGGTTCCATATGATTTCGTTTTTCATGTTTACTCACTTCCATTTCATATTTAGATAATCCGAGCCCACTTCTGGCATCTTAACTTTGTATACTGGATTTTTAGACATAGCTTCAAAATGGGTCTTTGGTGCTCTTAGTTAAAGAATTGAGTTCATTGGATTTATGCTTTGATTTAGTCAGGAAAAAGTTTTCAGCTCAAATCTGTTGTTAAAAAAAAATGGAAGTAAATCTCTGTTAATTGTTTTTAAACTAAGATTGTAGTTTTGTTTGGTTGGACGAATAATTCCTTTGTTGTAGCACTGAATTGAACAACAATTATAGACCTGCACAAATGAAGGGGGTGATCGCGTCCTGTATAAAAAGCAACTTTATTTTATTATATATATATTTTTTTATTTTGTCAACTAGTCTAAAGTAATTTAAATTCCATCCTAAGAATTTAAAAAATGTTACTGACATTTTTTAAATTAATCTAATTTAATGTAATGTGGAAGTTTAAATTGTCTTCATTGAAATTAATTAGATTGTTTTACTACATTAAAAAAAAGCTTCTCAGCGAAAAATGGCAAACAAGATTGATCCAAATATTTATTATTTACTTGGAATAGTCACAAAGGCCATCATCAAAGATTTCTTTTTGAGGACAATTTGTGGTTTTCTCTGGAGTCTGAGTGATAACAAGTCTCCCCAGATTTCCAGTATTATCCATCTCTTTTTATAACCTTTGCAGTTAGATTTGCATTATCACAACAGCCGCTTACTATCGATTCCTCATTGGTAGTGACCATTGGTCTTCGCTGGAATTTGAGTGGCAATAAGCCTCTTCAAGGTCCCAGTCCTTTTTGCACTCATCCAGCAGAGGTTTGGCAAGTGCTTTCTCTCCTCAGACTTTCCATCCTCCTTGACCATCACTTATTTGATGTAGCATTAGTTTATAGTGACACAAAAAAAAAGAGAGGGATTCTATTTCTTTAGTTTTAGTTTTCATGATTCATTATTATTATTATTATTATTATTATTATAATGATGATGATGATGTATATTTTAGTTTGTAGAATAAAAATACTACATATCTGTTGTACCAATAAATGGCCAAATCTTTACAAGTAGGATAAAACGTGAACATTCTTTGATATATATATATATATATATATATATATATATATATATATATATATATACATACATGCACACACACATTTTTGTATAAATCATTGAATTTATTCAAAAAGTATCACAAACAAAAACAAATAACTAACATCTATATAAAACACCATACACCATCCGAAATATTCCAGTATAGAAAGATAAAGAATATTTCTTCTAGCAGTGGAGAAATTGCTTATGGCCTAACACTAGGTCATAATGCTGCATGGCTGCGTATAGATGGATTACAGAAGGAGAGTAGTTTTTGGTGTGAACGAGAAAGAAAGGAAATTCCACTGAGCTAGGTGGAGAAGACTCAGCTGTTGAAGAGACAAATCTACGGGAATGACCAAAGGAACTTTGAATGCAAATTTGTGGGTATATTCGTCATCTGCAAAGAACTTACACAGATTTGTTCACCCTTATAAAAAAATTATTTTAAAGACAGTTAAGGGGAAGCTACTTTTGTTGGTTTATTTTCGTACACACGTAAAAAGATAAAATGGTCGATCATTGTAAAAAGTATTTCAGTAAGTGTTTTCTTTCTATCTATCTCTCTCTTTCCTCCTATTCCGAACTCTCTCTCTCTCTCTCTCTCTCTCTCTCTCTCTATCTATATATATATATATATATATATATATATATATATATATATTTTATAGTTACTTTAGGTCTGTTTGACCATGCTAAAGGGAAAAATCTAGCAGTTACAGGCACAAGTGAACATTTTACATCTCACTTTTTTTTACCTTTTTTTTTCAATAAATTATTTTGTATTATAGACTGTCGTTTCTTGCTTCTTTTATGTTATATCGTAGGATACGTTAGATCAATATAACATAAAATATCTTACTGCAGGGAGTCCAGCCTTCACGTGGGTATGTTGCAACTCATGAGGAAAGAACATAACACTTATGAACAAATAAGAAACGTTTATTATGAAGACACGCACACACACGTAACTACAATTCAAAACAGATGAAAGTCCAAGTATGGTAACATGAACGAACGGGGATGATGTTCCTCTCGTCATTTCAAAGTCTGTTTTCCCTCCACTGTCTTCACTTCTGGTCATTGATCTCGCAAGAAGTCGTGAGAAGTTAAAGTTTAGGACTACGGACAAAGGGAGGCGACTTTACCCAAAGAAGTAAAGAGTTACTTCACTTTGCATTATACTTTTGTTTCAACATCTCCCCTTGAAATTTTGTCGCTGGTACGACTTTAGTTGGGGATCCACCTGCAAATGTGTCGGACTTCCGGATGTTAGGTTCTTGCACTCCAGCTTCAGTCTTCTGAGAAGCTTCTGGTGTTTGTTGTGGCAAGTTGAAGGTGTCCAACAAGATGTTTAGTCGAATAGAGTGATCTGGTATTCTGTCTGGGAGATGTGATGGTCACAGTTGATTGGAGTGTCAACCCCAAATTGAATTTTGGACACTTACCTCGTACGTTACATTTCCGGTTCGTCATAGAATGTAGCCTTGGATCCATGACTCTTTGTTGTTCCTACCGGACTTTGTTAGGACTTGTTGACCTGGTAAGAATGTTCTTTGGTGGCGGTTGTACTGTCGTTCCATTTTTGTGTGAATGTGGTTGATACCGTTTTGTTGACAGAAAGAAAACTTGACTGAGCTAAAAGCGGTGCCATTGTCAGAGACCAAAGTCTCAGGAATGCCAAATCTGCTGAAAATCTTCTGAAGTTTGGAGATTGTTTACTCAGAAGTAATGTGGTTCATTTGGAATATCTCGGGCCATTTATTGTAGGCATCTACAACGAGAAAGGATTGTCCATTTGTGGGCCCGGCAAAATCTATGTGGAGGCGCGATCAGGGGGAATCTGGAATAAGCCATGAAGAAAGTGCAAATTTTCGAGGGGATTTAGCTGCAAGCTGACATTTAGAGCAAGTGCGTGCAAGATCTTCCAGCTGCTTATCCATTTTTGGCCAATAAACGTATCCACATGCTAATGCTTTCACGCGACTGGTGTCCGAAATGGAATTGTTTTAGAATTCTGTTTTGCAATGATGAGGAACTGATGACCCATTCGGCAAGGAGGAGTATACCATCAACCTCTGATAAGGAAGATTTCCGTTGAAAGAAAGGTAGTAACTGTTTGTTTGGGGGTACTACTGGCCACTTGGTATGGTGGTAGTGGATGACTTCTTGTAGTAGAGTGTCAGAAGCTGTAGCTTCTTTAATCATGTCAGAAGTAATTACTCTGGTGGAATTCTTACCTGAATGGTTTGAATCCTGTCTTGAATAAAGAATTTGGGTAAAATCATTCTTCTACGATTGATGCTTGAGAATTTGGTCAATAGAATCTTCTCTGTTTGAATAAAATTTGAGGAATTATTCTGCTCAGGGATTCTATAAGGAATGTGTATTTGTGTTCACTCTTGAACTGCTGTCCCCTCTCTTTCTCTCCAGGCTTTCTTTCTTCTTTTTTATGTCGCCATCTTGTCTTTTTGTTCAGTTTGGGTTTGGTGGGTTTTTGCATTGCCATCTGGTCCTTCTTGTTAGAAGCTGTATTTGGCGGATCTTTTGGGCACCAAAATTGAATTACGTCATGGTTATACCCCCTCCCTATATTTGTCTACCTTTCCCTATAATTGTTCTTACTTTTGATCGGTGTAGGTTTAGGATGGGTGGAGACTAATAAGTAAAATGGCTACTACTTCAGTAGATCTTTTGTTGAAAAAGTTAAAATTCACAAGAGATAAAATTTTAGTCGTATTTGAGGGTCTAAAATCTTCAGTTGTGGCCAATTCTTTGTATAAAAGTCACGTGGATAATTATTTAGCATCTGTAGACATATTGGAGGAGCAGACTGATTTGGCTGAAGATGCTGATAAATGCATAGTTGAATCTTCCAATAAAGATGGTGCCTTTTTAAGATACAGGTACTGGAAAAATTATCTGGATTACAGCTGGTCAAGGTTGCAGATAATGACCCTTGCTAAAGTCGTCAGGGAAGATTAAAGGAGTTAATTTAGCTCCTAGGATTGGATTCCTAAGTTTAATGATAGAAACTTAGAGGCATATAAATTCGCATATTTGAATTTCATAGAGAATTTTTGAATTGTGTTGTTAATCTTGATAATGATGCGTTAAGATTAGTAGTATTAAAAAAATCATCTTACAGGATACGCATTTCAGTTGATTGTCTGTGTCTGAAGAAAATTATGGGGTGGCATTCGAACTCTTCTCCAAGGAATTTTTGGATGAGAATAGCATAGGAGTAGATTCTGCCTAGACTAGTAATGCAACTGTCAGAAAGTTTCTAAATAAAGTTAAAATGCAGGTTAAGAATTTTTGGGGAATGAATTTTCCTCATCATACAGTTTTTAGTAAGCTGCCAGCTTTAGTTAAATCTGAACTGGTGCACAAGGTTGGTAGTAATTTTCCCTCACTTGAGCAAATTCTAGAAAATTGTGTAGATATTGCTCGCACTACTGAGTTCTGTGGCATGATGCTCAACATCGTAAGGCAGTGGATTTTGCTAAGAAAAAGTTCCTAAGTTTAGATATTCCTTAGAAGCTAAGAAACCCTCTATTTTGGAGAATTTTTGCACCAAAGCTTCTAAACTTAATTACGGTCATAATTTTTACAAATCTAATGATCAAAGAGGGCATGAATATAGAGTATACCCTACTTATGCTGCTAGGATGAAGAGATATTGAGAGTTGGAACTTTGTATGTATGGATGCACATCTGGGAGAAGAAAAACAAAAAACAGCATCCCCTACCTCTATTTAACTACCTGACATGATTTTCAGACAGCCTTTGGACTGTATGAAATTTTGGGCTTCCATGTGACAAGAACTTTGTTTTCTTTCAGTTGAATGAAGCGAGAATCGCTCACTTTTTAGAGAAAATTAAGCTATTTTTTGTACAAAGTTTTTTTTTTTTTAAATTAAATTCAATATATTAGGACTTTACTTTACTAATTATCTTTGAAATAGACTCAGAAAACTAATATTTATCTTTTAAAGGATTTTTACAATAAATTTATTTAACTTCAAAATTTGGCTGAATTACTTAGCTCGCCGTGAAAACATTTTTCATAACTTTTTTTTTCACGTTATAATTAAATAACTTGAGTGTTATTTCTTCTGCCCTTGACATCAACAATTTCTTGTTTAAGTTTGACACTGTTGTCCAAACTACCAACTTCTGTATACATAACGCACCTTCTATCAACTGCAAATACACTTCTGCTGATTGAACTTCTTCAAAATCCAACTTCAAAATGAACCTCCTCTCTGAAAAATCAACCCTCTTTTATCTCCAATGAGGAGCATCTCATCTGCATATCAAGTGGTAACATTGCAAGCATATAAAGAGATAAGGCAGCCATTTTTGTTTCTTCTTCATTCATTTTGTTCCACGACCGACCTTTTGAATTATGCACATGTGCTAGTTAGGTAAGTCGCACATTTCCCTACACTCCCCCCTGATCTCATGATCACAAACAGGGCAAGGGGGTAGTCGTCTTTGTCAGGTATTTCTTCAAAGAATCGGGGGCAGTACTTCCTCATTGCAATCTTCCTCATTACCACCGTTATTGTCACAAGTCTGTTCCATTATCCCCTCTTGTGGTTCCATATGCAATGTTTCACAATCAGGCTAGGGGTGCAGTATCCGTCTTTGTCGGGTACTCCTTCGAAGAATCGGAGGCATCACTTCCTCAGTACGTTCCATCATCCCCTCTCGTGGTGCTATGAGCGGTGTTTCACAATCACGGAGGGTGGGCAGTATTCGTCTTTCTTGGGTACTTCGATGAGAAACTGGTGGCATTACTTCCTCATGTCCATCTTTCTCATCACTATTGCCACCATTATGTACCATCATTCCCTCATCTGGTTCTGTAGGTAGTGTTTCTATGCTCACTTGAAGGAGCAGTAGGCGATCAGGATCATCCCTGAACTGTATGTGATCCTCCTCATCGTCCTCAGAATCAGAAGAGGTATAACAGGGGCGGATATCTTTTACCTGTCGTAAATCAATCAATCAACATGGTCTGAAGACTTATGATTTTATCTATTTTTCCTCTGCAAAATTTTGCAGTGCACCCAGCATTTGGGGGTTTTACCCAAACACGGTCTCCCACTTGATATGGTGTACTGACAATGCTAACCACTGATGGTGTGACATCAATTCCTTTTATATGCTGTTCATAGCGGTAAATCCCATTAGCTGGTGCAGTTTCTGGTGTTGCATCGTCCTTGGGTGTCACATTATACCAGTAGACAGCTTCTGGAATAGAACACTGTGTTCTGGCCGCAATTCTTTTGATGGTGCGGTGACACTGCTCCGCTATACCTTTACCTTCGGGAAAATATGCACATCAGTAATGCATTCTAATCCCCCATTCCTGCATAAATTTCTGAAATTCTTCTAGAAGTGTAAGCCATGTTTAGTTTCAGAACAGTTCGTTGTTCTAAACAAGTCTTGAGAGGTGACTGGTTTGCAGTAGACAGAACAGTTTCCGATGGTTCATTGTTACACACAAGTCCTGAGAGGTGACTGGTTTGCAGTAGACAGTTCCACAGAGCAAAATATTCTTACCGTGTCAAGACAGAAAAAACATGCAAAATTGCTACAGAAAAGCTTTAATATTTATGGAGCAAATCTAGTTTCTGATTGGTTGGTAGCAGAACGTGAATTAATTCAATTCGTCAGTTCCTAGCAGCATTGTTTATAAATAGAATCGCCCGATTGGATGGGATCATACCCCATTATGAATCAAAAATATTGCAACATCCCCCCTATTTTTAAAATGGAGAAGTCCATTGTGTTTAAATCCTTCATTGTCGGTCGTGATAATTTTTGTGACGGTTTTGTTACTGTATAGCATATGTCGGGTCTGGTCGCAGTCATTAAGTATGCAAGACTACCTATAATTTCACAGTATTGCTTATCATTTACTATTTCAGATTATGTGTATTTTTATTAATATCATTTTTGACCGGTGTAGAGCATTTCTTGCACTCTCCCATTCCAAATTTTAATAGTATTTTGTCGATGTATCTTGATTGATTCATCGTAACAAGTCCTTTGCTTTGAGTAAATTCTATCCCCAAAAACCACAATATTTTGCCAAGATCGGTCATTTTGAATCTTTTACTTAATTTGTTCTTAACATCGGTTAACATTATGTCACAATTTGATGCTATTAAAATATCATCGACCCACAAAACCAAAATCAGTAGTTTATCATCTTTGTGCTGTGTATATAAACAGGGGTCTACAGCACATTGTCTAAATTGTTGTTTAATAATATAATCATGGAATACTGTGTTCCAACACTGAGCACTCTGCTTTAGACCATATAATGACTTGTTAAGTCGCCACACGCTATTTTTATTTTTCATTATAAATCCCTCTGGAGGGGTAATATAAAGTTCACAGTCTATTGGGGCATTCAAATAAACATTTTTTACGTCCATTTTTAGGTCATATTGCGATGCGATTTGCAGTAAAATTCTGATTGTCGTTAGGTTTGTGGTCGATGAAAACATAGAAAAATATTCTATACCGTAAATCTGAGAGTAGCCTTTAGCAACAAATCTAGCTTTGTACTGTTCTGCGCCTGATGCTGTAGTCTTTTTTGTAAAGACCCATCTTGTTTATCTTTTGGGAGAGGCACTACCGTATAGGTATCATTTTCGGTTAAGGCATCTATTTCTTTTTTCATGGCAATTTTCCATTCATCACAATGTTCTGAATTAATTGCTTCGTTAAAGCTTTTTGGTGCATTTTCCATTGAATAGCAACAGTTGACTTGATAATCTTTTATATTGTCGACCACAAAAAAATCGGGTCGCCTTCTATTTCTTTTGGGATATCTTTCGCCTTTATCATCATCATCATCATCATCATCATCATCATCATCATCATCATGGATACTCTTGTCTCCATCATTTTTATTGTCTTTGTTTTAATTATTTGAGGGAATATAATTTCATCTTCTTCATATGATGGTTTTTCGTCTCTAAAATTAAACGTGTCTGTGAATTTTACACATCGGATTCTTTTTATTTTATTTTTCTCTGGAAAAAATACTAAATTGGCTGGACTGTTTTTATCGTATCCAAGAAATATACCTCTGTTGGCTTTAATATTCAATTTACTTCTGCTTAAATTTGGTTTTTTACCACAGAAAGATTCATATGGAGTGTTTTGTTAAAACACCTGTTGCATATATAGGCTGCTGCCATAAGTGCGTACGTCCAGAGGTTTTGGGGGAGTTTTGATTCAATGAGTAGGCACCTTGCCATTTCAAAAAGTGTCCGCCACGCTCTTTCAGTAGTCCCGTTTTGGTGTGGCGATCTAGGAGCTGATTTTTCATGCTTGATAGGATGGTTAATTAGTAAAAGTTCAAAGTCTTTATTGGTGAATTCCGTACCATTGTCAAAGCGAATACACTTGACTTCACCGTAGGGAGCCATGTCGGCTATATATTTTTTAGTTGCTAGCAGGGTATCAGATTTGTTCTTTAAAAAGTAAACCATTATTAAACCTGAATGGTCATCTACGAAATTCAACACATATCTATAATGTTCTCTGGCCATCGGTTCCAATGCACCATTGATAGGATTTTTTTGGCCTTCTTGTCTGGCATCTTGCTTTGATAGTTTGTAATTTTCCCTTGTGTACAGACGTCGCAGTTGAAGTGTTTTGATGTTTGTATTTTCATTCCATCAACTACAGTTGGCAACTTTTTGATATCAGGAATATTGCAATGTCCAAGAATTTTATGCCATGTCTGTAGATCATGGCAGGCGGTTTTCGATGGGACTATGCTATTTAAATAATATAGTCTTCCATTTTCTTTAATATCGAATACAGTTCCATTCGGGTATACCAGTTTTGACTTATTGGGGCTAAAGTTTATATTTGCGCCTTGTTTTGTGGCAGCTTGTACAGAAAATATATTTTGTTTAAATTTTGGGATTAGAAGAGCGTTTTCTAGAATACAGAAACACAGTTCACCTTTATTGTTCTTTAGCGAGATTTTAGCATCGCCTCTTTTCAAAACGATATCATTTACTCGACTCCCGTCAGCTAGTTCTACAAAATGATTTTGTCACTTAAAGTTTGGGTCAAAATTGATAAAATCAGATTCCTTTGTAATCACATGTGCCGTGGCCCCACAATCGACAAGAAAATTATTATTGTTTGTTGAAGCATCAAACATACACGAAAATAAAAATGTTTGTTCGCTAACAGAGCTCTCCATATTTTTAATGGAGTCGCCATTTTGAGTCTTGTATCTACATTGGAAACTCTTGTGATTAGGTCGTCCACAATTATAGCAAATAATTTTTGTACTTTTCTTAGGAGAAAAATTGTTTTTGGCAAAGTTGCGTTTTTTATTCCTGGCATGGGTATAATTTAATTTTGGTGTTTTTATGTGTGTATTTTTAAATTTCATGATATTTGTGGATTCGTTTTTTTTTCTGTGATCATTTTTTCAGCTTCTTCATAACTTCTGAGTGCTACCTTGAATTGTCTAAAAGTCATGGGTTTTTCTTTCTGGGTTATCACGGTGGTAAATGGCTTGAAATCACTCGGTAATCCCTTAAGGACCATGGAAATTAACAGATTGTCACTTATAACTTCACCAGACAATTTTAAAGTCGTTTCGGCTCTTATAATATAATCAGTAATAGTTTTGGCTTCCATTCGTTTTAGAGAGGTCAGTTCAGTGTATAAAGAAATAATTTAGGGTTTTCCTTTCGATAAATAGTGCTCTCTCAATATGTTTAATGCTTTGCAGCCATCGTCCAGGGCTTCTCTCATTACCAGTGATAGACTTCGGTCATCTAAACACTGTATTAATTCCGCAAAGACAGTTGCGTTTTTTTTCAATGAAGTCGGGGTCGTTTCTGTTTTCAGGTTGTGTTTGTAGTACTTTGTGTAGCTTTTGGATTCGTAGATATGCTAGAAATTTAACTTGCCACGATTTGAATTTTGATTCGGATCCATCGAAATAAAGATGCATGTTGGGCGCATAACCTCTAGAAGTGTAAGCCATGTTTAGTTTCAGAACAGTCTCCGATGGTTCGTTGTTCTAAACAAGTCTTGAGAGGTGACTGCTTTGCAGTAGACAGAACAGTTTTCGATGGTTCGTTGTTCTAAACAAGTCTTGAGAGGTGACTGGTTTGCAGTAGACAGAACAGTTTCCAATGGTTCATTGTTACACACAAGTCCTGAGAGGTGACTGGTTTGCAGTGGACAGTTCCACAGAGCAAAATATTCTTACTGTGTCGAGGTTTAATATTTATGGAGCAATTCTGGTTTCTGATTGGTTGGTAGCAGAACGTGAATTAATTTGATTCATCAATTCCTAGCAGCATCGTTTATAAATAGAATCGCCCGACTGTGTGGGATCATACCCCATTATGAATTAAAAATATTGCAACAATTCTTGACATCGAAACGTAGTGGCGTTATCAGTCAGAATTTCAAGAGGGGCACCACTTCAAAAAGATACAGCTCTCAACTCTCTATAATGTTAGATGCATCCTGTCGTGTCAACAGGCGCCATATCACGAAATATGTCAGGTCACAATCTATCAAGGTCAAAAAATGCTTGCCCTGATAATGCGTTAAATCGATTCCTACTCGATACCAGTTGTCCTCCACCTCAAGCTTCCCTTTTTGCTATTGGGATGGTGCCGGATCAATTCACTGACACTGTTTGCATGAGCGTATAGCTGCCTTGATTGATATCTTGTAGTTGCAGGACACACTCTTCGGACAAAATATGTTGTCCTCCGAATTCCAGGATGTCCATTCTGCTGATGCATTGTATGGGTCTGGTCAGGTGTTAATTGATCTGTTATGGTCGTGCATGTCTGTTGTGGAGGATCAGATCCCTGCTTCATTACATCAATCCACCTCTTTGGTACTCTAGTCAAGCTATCAGCCAAATTCTGCATCAACAAAACTAAAGTAATATCCATCTGCAAGCTGTATTCGTCAACTATACGCTTTATTATTGCCAGTCTCCTTCGTACTAACATCTCACTTGCAGCTCTAGTCTTAACTCGAGCCTTTCCAGTCAAGGTGTCGGTCAACCAGTGGTAAACACACAACGAGTCAGTGTGGAGATGCACAACCTTAGCCTGCCATTGCAATGCAAGATTAAGCCCTTTTAACATGGCATCAAGTTCTGCCAAATTTATATGCTGGGCATCATTTTTCGGACGAAGCCAGCATCCATCTTCCACAACAGCACCTAATTGTTTCAACACAAAACCTGTAGCCAGTGAACTTGCGTCAACCCATGCATTCAGTTCGTTTCCAGATACTTGCCATTCACCCCGGGCAGGGTCGTTTCTATGTACTCTGGACAACATTTCAGCCATCATTTGCTGGAGAGAATCATCATCCACCATGTTGTCCCATCCTTTGGTTACTGCAGTTACTCGTCTTTTTAACACTCCTGTTGCCGATCGGAGCCATCCACAGACAGGTAGATGTCCTACTAATTTACCGCAAATAGAAAACACAATGTGCCTTGTCAATACCGTGGCTAACTCTGGAATCGCGCTCCCTCGCTTCCATCACAAAGTATTGCCCTCCTCCCAGACCTCTAGGCCTAACACAGGCACCCCATCCTTTAGGCACTTAGGGTCTTTGCTTATTAACCCAAACGATTTCAGTTTTATTCGAACCGCATCCGCAGACATTATATCCTCATTAACATAAATGTTGTCAATGTAACCTGAAGCAGCTTTTGCTGTGTTCTCATCCTGCATCAAAACAAAATAATTGTCATTATTAAGGGTGCTATGTTTAGGCCAAAACCTAAATGTGTCAAACAATATCGTTTTCCCTTGATTATCACTGTCTGAAATGGCTATAATGACTCATGGACACGTATCTGCAGGTAGGCTCTCTTCAAATCCAGCAATGCTACATTACTCCCTTTCTGACGCCACTCTCTTAGTTTAGCAGCGCACACATCTGTGTTTCCAGTGAAAGCAACAACATGTTGATTCAATTCTCAAATTTTGTCTTTCGTAGGTTGTTCAACAGCCATGAGTGGAATTAATCCTTTGGGTGGTCCCAGACGTTCCTGTGGGTACGGTATAAACCAACCGTTATCAATCCACATCTGAAGTTCTTCATATGCAGCCCTATTCTGGTGCCTGGCTCAAAGTCCAAGCATTACACCTCCAGTCGCTGTGATTATGACGCCTCCTAGTGCTTGTATTGCATCAATTCCAATCAACATGTTGTAGCCAAGGGGTTTTTCTTGCATCACCAGAACGTCAACTTTGGCTGTGTCACCCTTCTCAGTACAGATCGTGACTGTCCCTTCACCACAACATGCTCGAAATAAGCCATTGATGGTCATAATGGCGACTGGTTGCTCCCGCCACATCTGACAGTAATGTGCACTAACTATAGACCAGGAACACCCCGTGTCTACGAGTGCCGAACACTGCACATCATCAATTTCAATGCCAATGACCGGTAATCCTGTGTTTATTGGTTGGTAGGGGCAAGGGTGGCGATAGTACCTTGCCCCCAACATCGTTTCCCGAATAGTTGTGTGATATGTACCCAAAATTATAGCAGCAATAGCATTGTACTTTTCTATGTGCTTGTGGATATACACACCTCCTATCACTCCGGCACTCCTTAGCAAAATGATTGGCCTCCCCACATTTATAGCACACTGGGCTTGCATGCTTATTACTACCTGGAAGAGAATCCATATTGGCTTCATGCGGTTCGACTGTTGCATCTCGAATACTAGCTGCTGCTGCGATTGGCTCCTGTTCCTTACAGATATTTCAAGCTCGGGCCAATAACTCGTCCGTTATCAATTCATCAATTCATGACGATGCCTGCAAGAGTTTACTGATCTCCTCGGGTAAGCCTACTAAAAAGGCACAGCTTAATATCTTGTTGTTGACACCATTAAACGGTACAGATAACTTTCGTAGGTCGGCTAGGTACACGTCAACTGTTTCTTGGAGTAAAGTTGCATGCAACAAACGGATCTGTACCAAACGCTGTATACAGGCTTTTCTTGATTTCATCCCAGTCTGGTTCATTCCTTGTTGCTGGTAGACTGCATAGGCCCCTCCGGTTAACCTCAGATGAATGACTGTGGCTGGTTCTTTAATTTTGCACAGTTTACAGATTTTCTCAGCCTTCTCAACCCATTCAACAACAGACGGTCCAGTAGTAGATCCGTCAAACTCAGGTATCAAGTGAAAGTCGAATCTGTCCATATTTTTTCTGCTTTTTGAGGGCCGAAATAGCTTATAATTAAATAACTCAAGTGTTATTTCTTCTGCCCTTCACATCCACAATTTCTTGGTTAAGTTTGACACTGTTGTCCAAACTTCCAACTTCCAAACTTCTGTATATGTAACACACTTTCTCTCAACTGCAAACACACTTCTGCTGATTGAACTTCTTCTTCAAAATCCAACTTCAAAATGAACCTTCCTCTGAAAAATCAACCCTTTTTCATCTCCAACCAGGAGCATCTCATCTGCATATCAGGTGGTAACATTGCAGGCATATAAAGAGATAAGGCAGCCATTTTTGTTTCTTTCTTCTTCATTCATTTCGTTCCACGGCCGACCCGTTGAATTATGCACACGTGCTAGTTAGGTAAGTCACGCATTTCCCTACAACATGTACAAATATTTTTTTCCTTTTGGAAATTAACTTTAATCTTTCAAATACAATTAAAAAAAAAGTAGTCGGAAACTGACAAAAAAATGATAAATCGACTTTCAAAACTATGTCCTCTTATTTTTATTCCATCATTTTTGCTCGTACCTAATAAATTTTCGACAGCATGCCTCCCACGTACATTTTACTTTTGCAAAATAGATGTGAACATTATACAGGAATCCGAAAATTAATAAATAAATAAATGGCTCTAGTTACATATTTAGACATTAAACAAAATCTTATTCGAGTAATATTATTATAATTGAGAATTTCGGAGAATAATCGTAATTGTATTGAAGTCGAGAAAAACGTTGAAATCATTCTTCATTCCATCAATAGCTGCGCAGTAAAACAAATGGTAATTACCCATTCAATTTTCCGCCCTATTGACCTGTCTTTCGTAAAACTGTCTGTCATCAACTCATTAATTACAATGAACTAGAATCTAGTTTATGCACACAAAAAAAATGTCCATTCCTTCAAATATTTTAAACCACAAAAATCATAAAATGCAATGAAATTTCCCAATGAGTCAAATGCTTAGTGAAAAATAAATAGCATTCCTTTAAAGAAGAAAAATTATCTTTCATCAACACATTAATTACAATTATCTATGTTATCTAATAAAAATTCCCCTTCCTTTAAAATAACATTTCTAAAACGAAGAAAAAAAAAAAAAAAATAAAGCAATAAACTTTCCGAACAAGCCAATCTCGTTTTAAAAAAAGAAGAAAACAACAAAATATCCTGTCTCTAAAAACAAAAAAAGAAAACGATTATATTTCAAAACTCCACGATGATTCATGTACCACAATTAGCACAACTAAATAGATCCAACATTGACCAATCGAGAACAAATGTTCTAAAACGTAATAAATCCTACCGAACATATGATCAACTGAATGAAGACGTCTCTGGGTGTATTCTAGAGTTAATAACGCATTCAAGATTGTGAGTTCAATCACCGGTAAGGAAACTGAAGAAAAAATATTGGCTGACTAGCGAGACCCATGGAAATTTCAGTTGTATTATTCATCTGTTGTATAATTGCTGACGTGCGTAAAAGAAATCTATGACATATTTCCATTCTGTGAACGTCCGGCGTGAATACAGACCCCACGATATTATTGTATCACCTTTGTTCAAACTGAAACACATTTATCTAATACTCTGGTTAATGTAGTTTCAGAACATATGAAGTTATGGAGGGTTATATGCAGGAATTTATGATATATTTACATTCTATGGATGTTCAGTATCAATGTAAACATCATAATATTGTTGGGCGTATTTAAACAGAAAAGATACAACACTTGAATCCTATGAGTCTTTTTATACATTTATCCTATATCTTGGTTTCTGATGAGTCTGTAATAGTCTGTCAAAAATCGTCTTGGATGGAGAGGGACACATCACATCAAAATGTCCGGAAAACGGGAATAGCGTCGAGATGTGAGCACCACTCTCGCCCCTAGTAGGATGAGAACCAACCTGCCAGTGAAGTGCATGTGTGTCAATGGAGTGATTCAGGATGCATTGATTGACTCTGGGTGCAACCGATCTCTAGTAAGAAGTACGGTTTGTGGTCCACAGAATGGACACAAGACAGAGGTACTGACTGTTGATGGAAAGAGTATGACCAGCAAAGGAGCGACCAAGGTCAGTTTGCATGTGGATAAAAGGATCCCCGTGGTGGTGTAGATGTTAGCCATAGATTGAGATCTATTAGGATTCGATTTCTTACTCGGAATTGATGTCATCCGCCTGTTGGGTGGCGTTCATATAAATGAACATGGTGAGGCTAATTTCCCGAATACACTGAACCAAACACATTAGGAAGGACTATGACTGCGAATTGCAAACTTGGATATGCAATGGAGAAAGAGCTTGGTCCACCCAAGGGATTAATCGCACTAATGGCGATTGTTGAGCATAACAAGGGAAAAGTGCGGCCTGTTGTGGATTACTGTGAACTAAACGAACATGTGAATGCATATATGGCACGTGCGGATGTGTGTTCACAAACGCTGAGACTGGTGAGGGAAGGGGTTCGACGTGCCAGTGTTGGACTTGAGAAAGGCCTACCTTCAGGTACATGTGCACCGTTCTTTATGGCCATTCCAAACCGTGGTTGTGAAGGGGGAGAGATACTGCCTGACTAGGAAAGCAAGGAACCAGAGCAGCTTGAAGATAGCGCACATGCTTAGATTGGACATCTGGGGGGGAGCATAGCACTCTGTGATGGAAGCATGATAGTATGATTCCAGATGTTCCAGAGATTGTGATACATCAAGCCATTTTCTCCCTGTACGGGAAACTGATTGGGTATCTGCCAGTGTGTGAGTGGCTATGAGCAGCAATAGGAATCATAAAGCGATGGGCCAACACCGTGACCCAAGGATGGGATGACACCACAGAGGATGTTCCACTTCAACAAATGCTCCAGGAAACAATAGTCAGAGTGAAGCAGAGTGATCCCTCACAGAGTCTATGGTGTGTAAATGGACGGACGTTAATGTATGGATGGACGCAAGTGATATGAATGTGATACTATTGTCTTCGAAGATGTATGTTGGCTGCGATCCATGAACGATGTGCAGCATATTAACTTGGCTGAACTTGATGCAGTGTTGAAGGGCATCAACCTTGTGTTACACTGAAAGTGCAAATTTATAAACTTAAAAACGGACTCTGTAAGTGTGTATCACTGGTTAGTGGACACGCTCACTGAAAAAGCTAGAGTACACACAAAGGCTACCAGCAAAATGTTACTCCGACGACAACTGGACACAACAAAATCACTGGTAGAAGAGCATGAACTTTCAATAGACGTTGTTCTGGTCCTGTCAAGTCAGAACTTGGCAGACCCCATGACACGTGTTCCACAAAGGTGGCTTGATAGGATGAAATCCGGAACTGAGCCTGTACCTCTGGTTTGTGCTGCAAAGAGTAACGCAATTACTAGTAGTCAGATCATGGAACTGCATAAGAGTAGTGGACACCCAGGCATCCGACGCACAGCATATTTCGTTCGTCGGGTTTACCCAAAGCTTATGTGAGGTTAGCTATCAGAGAATGAGGAATGTCAGACGATTGATCCGTCCCCAGTTTAATTAGACACCAGGGAAATTGGTGGTACAAGCTAATTGACAAAGGCTGGGGATGGATATAACACACTTTAACAGCAAACATTTCCTGATGCTCACTGATTGTGGTCCAGTGCATTTTACCATTTGGCGGATATTGTTGCAGCAGGACTCCAGACACATCATTCAGCATCTTGAGTCACTACTTTTTGAGCATGGCCCACTGCAGGAACTGCTTACTGACAATGACACTGCATTTACCAGAAAGGAATTCAAGGAGTTTTCCGCTGGTTTTCCTGTGGTTTCGGTGTGCATATGTGCTAGCAAGCAATGGCATTGCAGAAAGATGTCACTGCAGTATTAAGCGGATTGCAGCCAGAAAGAGATGCACTGTTCAGGAAGCAGTGTATTAGTACAATGTCACGCCCAAGGACGATACATCATCGTTGACTGCATCTGCCAATGGGATCAATAGATATGAAGTTAGGGTGAAGAACATCGACCCAGTGCCCACGTTACCAGCCTCCGCACAAACCCAATACCATCATCTGGGTGATCCTGTATGGGTAAAACTGCTAGGTTATCAATGCACATCCAAGTTTGAAGAAGGAGCAGTAATGGAAGTGATCAGCCCACAAGTTATTGGTGTTGATGGTGTCCTGCGCCATGTTAAGGATATATAACCCTGGACATATACCATCTCCTTTGGTAATGCAGATGATGAGATTTCAGATGACACTGCATGTATTACACTGCCTGGCCGACAACCAATCCAAAATGGAGAACCCTCGGAACACTGACCAGATGCTGTTCCACCTGGCAGAGCAGATGAGACTTCAGATGATATTGAGTGTATGACACTGCCTGGCCCACAGACAACACAGAATAGAGAAACCCAAGAACCAGCCTTGTGATGAAGTACGTGCCGAAGATTACCAGCACGACCTTGCACATGCTGTGATCAGGGATCAGGGAGGAGTATAGACAATGCATGACGAGCCAAACACGATCAAATGACACTGCACCTGCGTGATGGTACAGGAAATCTGGTTTGTACTCATTTACACCCCCGTGGATATAAAAGACATCGGATTTTTTTGTATGGGCAATATTTTTTCATTTGCTTCTGTCGGGGAGAGAGATTTTGTCTTGTTCGTTTCAGAAAGCAGGTGAAGAAGGGAAATACTCAGTGTCGCAAATCGAGGTCAGGAAGAAAGAACATTTTGCTTCACATAGACATAGACAAAGAAGAAGGAGTTGGGAGGTTCTGTTCTTGATTTTATTTTATTTTTTCATTTTATTTTTATTTTTTAGGTGTTTTCTTCCATCTCACTCTCCATCTGTTTTTTCAATAAAATTGTAAACATGCTTTAATTTAAAACCGATGATAATTTAAGTAAGGCAGTCAATTGAGTAAATGTAGTATTGTGGTGACTGATGAAGTGAAAATGCTGGACAGATGATGAAAGTGAGAAATGTGTTGTGGGGCCGGTTGTCCAGAGACAATCGATTCAACAACTAACAAGGTAAACACGGGCAAAAAGTAAACAGCAAAAAGGCAAAGAAAAATGACAGACACAGGTTGTTTGGTTAAAGGAAGCAAAAAATCGTATGATTTGGATGCTGGTTGTCCGGAAGGTCACACATCACCGGAAGCTAAGGTCTGGAGGTCTGGAACAGGTCCGCTAGACGTAGCATGGTTCAGGGTTGCTCGCTGGGTCTGGAACGATCGCCTGGACGTCAGGGCGATCTGGAACGGATGGTGGACACTGAGAACACCGGGGGGGGGGGGTCAGTGAGTGTTAAGGAACGGATGACACTGAGAATGTAGGTTCAGTGTTAAGGATGGACGGTTGGTAGGGAGCCAGGTGCAGGCGATGTCACAGACCGAAGAAGCGAGGTACATGCGAGGTCACAGGCCGGAGGAGCGAGGTGCAGGCGAGGTTGCAGGTTGTAGGAGCAAGGTGCAAGCAAAGTTGCAGGCCGGAGGAGCAAGGTGCAGGCGAAGAAGAAGCTGGAAGGCACCAAGGGCTGGAAAGGCTGCAGGAGTGAGCAGGAAGTTGCTGTTAGAAGTGAAGTTCGCTGCTGTTGGGTCTCAGGAGGCAAGCAGTAGTGAATCACATTAGTGAAAAAACATTAACCCTGATAAGGGCTGTTTGAACTGCTGCTGAGACGGCTGCTGTCGCTGCTGCTGGAATCCTTCGCCTGGTGGATTCGGTCGACATGATTGGTAGCGTCAGTCATTGCTTCAGGAGCCTCCTCCTACTCCCCAGCCGAGTTGGCCAAAACGAGCTGTATTCACAGAGTGATATTAGTGGTGTGGCTTCCCATAAGACAAACAACCGACTCTAATTAATTCTAGAATGAAACTTTTGCAATCAAGAGTAGCTTGGGAGTTTGTTGATTCCATTTAAATTAATTTTGTCTAAAAAGTAAAAAGTCAATTGCTTGAATTATTAGTGTCTTGTTTGATATATTTGAATTCTGACGTGCGTAGCAAAGTCGATAATGGAAAGAAAGAGAGGGTGAATATATACACTGAACCCGGATATTGCTCATACGTTAGCCAATCGCGTCCTTTGTTTAAGGTAAGGGAAGACGAAGGGAACAACGGGGGGTGGAGAGACAGAGAAAAAATGGAGGCGGTGATTTTGAAACCATGAAAAATGAAAGCGAGAAATGAACAATGCTTGGACGAAGAATGGATCTAGTCAAAAATAGGATAAATAGAAAATGACTGCCGCCTCCCGCACACATACATGATGAGGAGTTTCTACCTAATTTGACAAATTCTAAAACTATTATGTTTGGGTGGGATGGCAAATTATTTGAAGTATATTATTTGTTATGTCAGAAGAGAAGTCTTTTTAGACTGAGGCATTTCTTATTTTTGTACAAATCCAGTGTGATCCTTTTTAATCACTTACCTTGTGTCTGACTTTGTTCTCATGGAGGGAAGTATGGCAATTAAATAGAAGGGATGTCAGTACTTTCTCAACAACATCTTGTTAAGATTTATTTTCCTATAAAAATTAATATTTTTGAGTGTGTGTGTGTGTGTGTGTGTGTGTGTGTGTGTGTGTGCGTGAGGTGGGGGGCCTCTGGTTTTAGAAATTAGACACATTTTCGTTTTCTTTCATTGGTCCGTTTTGGAACTTTCATTTTAAAAAGTTGGTGGAGTTGGAATGATATTTCAACTCCAACTTGTCTCCACCAAGATATCATAAAATACATCTCTTCTTCTTCTTCTTCTTCTTCTTCTTCTTCTTCTTCTTTTTCTCGTGTATCTGTTTAAGCAGCATATAATATATCCATCATTCATTTTGTTTCAAAAATTATTTTCCTCATTTGAACATTCTGCATATTTTTTCATCTTGGCAATAGTAGTAACAGTAGTAGTAGCAGGACGCTCTCAGTCATGATTAACCATGAGTTCCATCTGAGTCTGTTTTGTTGGAGCATCAATGTCTGTGGTTGTAGATGTCGATGTGTGAATGACAATCTCGGTTGCAGAGATCGCATGTGTGTTCTGTCCCTGGTCTGCTGTCCCTCATGTGCTGAGCGAATTATTTTACTTTCTGCAGGACTCTGTGGGGACTTACATCAGCTTCTTCTTCTCTGACTTAAGATGTTTGGTCAGAATGCCTCTTCATCAAGATCGATTGTCTGCTATGATCTAGAAAGACTATGTGTATGTTCACAGCCACCATATCAAACTTCATGATATTGCGATACTGCAGATGTGGCCGTCAAATGGCCATTTCACCATACATCTTTGGGAATGTGGCCATTTGGTATACAGTGGATGTAACCGAATCAACATAGTTTGCTAGTCCCAGCATTGGAGTTTGTGCCAAGCGTTAGTGGAAAATGAGGACATTAAGATTCTCTAGGATTTCATGTGACCGAGAGATAACGCACAGGAAATCGGATATTGTAGTTGTGAACAAAAAGACAAATGAATGGTAAATTATTGATGTGGCTTGCCCAAACGACATCAACTTAACAAACAAGAAAAATGAAAAACTACAGAACTATCAGAAACTGAGATTGCTAGATTGTAGAATAAAACTTCCATTGTGTCAATAATCGTGCTTGGCTCAATTCCTGACAATCTTATAAAACAGCTGAACTCTTTGGGAAGTCAGTTCTGCTTGGTTCAGCAAACATCCTACGTCATCTAATTGACTCTTTGTTTTTCTCACTAGCTTTGAAAGGGGAAAAAACAGTGTAAAACATCACAACACTGTGATAATAATAATAATAATAATAATAATAATAATAATAATAATAATAATAATAATTGTAAAATGCTTTTGACTCCTAATGTGACGAATGGATTCGCCAATCATTTTTATAACCACCGGCTGTGCTAAACAACCAATGAAAACCTTTCAAAATTATTATAAAAATTGTCGAATTTTGGATTCAATCAGTTCACTGTTAACTATGCCACGGACAGCATTTGATTCTTGGCTACCATCTTGGTTACTGATCTGAACTACGCCATCATCTTTGTTCAACATAATGTCTCAAAACTTAACAGGTTATGTGCCCAGCCATCGTCTTTTCTTTGACGGGTCGGACTCTAAATTCGAATTGTGTCAGGTAAAATTTCTGGGATATCTAAGGATTCGAAAACTTAACAATAATAATAATAATAATAATAATAATAATAATAATAATAAAAACGATGATAAAAATAATAATAATAATAATAATAATAATAATATTAAGATTAATAATAATAATAATAATAATGATAAAAATAATCATAATAATAATAATAATAAAAATAATAAAAAATAATAATAATGATAAAATAATAATAAACATAATAATAATAATGATAAAATAATAATAAAAATAATAATAATAATAAACAAAATAATAATAATAATAAATATAATAATAATAATAATAACAATAAATATAATAATAATAATAATATTAATAATAATAATGATAATAATAAAAATAATAAAAACAATAATAATAATAATAATAATAATTATTATTATTATTATTATTATTATTATTATTATTATAATAAAAATAACAATAAAATAATAATAATGAATAATAATAATTCTGATTTCGCTTATGAACGTCTCTCTGGAATAGGATGGGATTCATTTCCAGAGGATTTCCCTTAATCCCGGCTTCAAACCAGGAGCTTCAAAGATCAAGGGTTTTCCTAAGGATGTTGATGGTACCTATAATTTCAGAGGTCTGAAGGCTTCCTAAAACATTGGGGATTTGTAGTTTTTTCAATTGTCCTTCCAGATGACTTGATACTATTCCTAGTGTACCAACTACGACCGGGATTATTTGTGTTTTAACCTCGTGTATATGCCTTATCTCCAAGGCCAATGGAGCATAATTGCTCGACTTGTCGTTCTCCTTCTCTCTCACATTCCTGTCCCAGGGTACTGAGAAGTCTACAATCTTCCAGTTTTTTGAGACCTTGTCAATGACGACCAAATCCGGACAATTATGTTCCAATTGCTTGGTCGTTATGACACTTTTGTCCCACCATACCTCTACCTTGCCATCCTCACTTGTTCTCATTTCATCAGGCACCTCCTCAAACCATTTTCCAGCACACTTCACCCCAACCTTCTTATACACCTCCCAATATATCCGGAGTCCCCTTGCAATCGTGCCTTTTGCTGTACTCTCTCTGAGCCAGTTCACTACACCCTGCTGCTAGGTGCGCAAGACTCTGAGGTCTTACCACAAATCCGGCATTCTGCAGCAACTTCCTCTCCTAAAATCACTTTTTTGAACAATCGTGCTCCTAATTCTTGCTGTTGTGCTGCACAAAAAAAAGCTTCAGTACTCTTAGCCAGATACCCAGCTCTAAGCCATTGCCATGATCTTTCATCAGCCACTTCTGCTATATCCTGGAAGAACCTTCCATGCATTTTCTTCCTAGCCAGTTCCTCTGCTCTTTCTCTAACCATACGTCTCACATAATCAGTCTTGGTCTCACATACTTCCACTTCATTATCCACAACCTTAAGCATCTACTCCCCACTTCTAACCACATGCTCCTTCAACGACATCTCCTCGGTTCTAACACAATCTTTTACACTTTTCAATCCACTCCCACCATCTTTCCTCTTTTGATACAGCCTTGCTACGCTACTTCGAATGTGAAATATATCAAACATTGCTAAGACTTTTCTTGTTTTGATATCCATGGCATGCAAATCCTTGTCAGACTATTCTAAAATTCCTGCACTGTATCTCAAAACACTGACTGCCCATGCATTTACTGCTTTCATTAGATTTCCTCCATACAGTTTCGACTTTGCAATTAGTTTCACTCTTCTAAGATACTCCTTCCTGACTTTTTCTTTCATTCCTCTGTTCATGATGCCTACACCCTACAGCACTCCCAAATACTTATATCCTGTATCTTCTATTTCTTTCATGATTTCTCCATTTGGCAGGACTATTCCTTTACTCTTCTTTTCATCACCTGCACCGCACATTTACTAATCCCAAACTCCATCCCAATATCTTCTGAGTATGTCCCCACAAGTTCTACCAGTCTCTCCATTTCCTTTTCATTTCTACCGAATATTTTCAAATCATCCATAAACAGTAGATGGTTGAGGCGTCTGTTACCAGATCCAAATTTATACCCCAGTTTTTCTCTCTTCAAGAGGATGCTCAGTGGCATCATTATCATTACAAAAAGAAGTGGCGATAACGAATCTCCTTGAAATATCCCACGTTTAATGCTAACCTACCCCATCTCCTCTCTGTTTGCTGTCAGCTCCGTTTTCCATTGAGCCATACTTGTCTCCAAAAGCCCTACCACATTCTCAGCAACCTTCATCATCAATAGTATTTCATGTATCCATGAATGAGGAACCATGTCATAAGCCTTTCTGTAATCGATCCATGCTACGCTAAGATTTCTCTTCTTCTTCTTCGCATCCTGCATTATTGCTTTATCAATTAGTAGGTTTTTTTTGGGTTTTTTTTTTACATAGGCGTCACAACTTATCAAGGCCGATAGGCCACTCAAGGATAAGGGTTAAAGAGTGTAGAGTAGTCAAAAGGACAATATAGTAATCGATAACTTAATTGGAACGGCTCATCAGAAACTTGTTCACATTGGACTTGAAGACAACCATATTATAGACAGCTGGAAAGTAGGAAAACGGAAGACAATTCCACAGGCGTGCAGTTCTAAGTTCTTTGATCATGGAATCTATGTTTAGGTTTAGGCACAGATAAAGAGTGGGGAAAATTATTGATAGTGTTTTCAGCTAGTCTAGTGTTTCTTGTGAAAGTTTGGCGAGGGGGGACCAGTACCTCTCGAGCCTTTCCAGCACCCCTTTTGTTCATCAGGAAAAACACCATTACTTTCTAGATGCTCATAAATTTTCTCCGCAAATATTCCAGTCAACAATTTCAACATCAATGGCAGACATGTAATTGGTCTATAATTATTGGCATCTATTCCTTTTGCAGGATCTTTCCTAATCAGTGTTGTTCTTCCCTTCACAAGCCAATCAGGGACATCTCCCAACTCTACAACCCTTTGTAGGACAGCAGCTATAGGTGGATAAAGGCATGGAAACTGTTTAACCTATCATTCCATCTGGACAAGGAGCCTTCCAGTTTGTCATCCTTCATATGCCAGCTTTAACGTCATCGATGGTTATCTCAACATTCTTCATCTGCTGCATTTCTGATAGCCTTTCTCTCAACCAGCTAGCCTTCTCAAATATCACACTTCGATGGACCAAATCCCACTCCAGAACTTCCTTGCATCTTTTGCATTTGGTTGGTTGGTTGTTTTGTTTTACGGCATATCAACCTTTTCAGGTTATTAAATGTCGACTCTGGTGATTTTGAAGAACGATTTTTTAACATAGTATATTTGTTTTTTAAGTCATATTCTATTTAACCCATAGTTGGGTTGGGACCCTAACAGGTACTACCACTCCGGGTCAGAGTGGACCTGGGGCAATAGCAATTAAAGAGTGGCTCCACACTCCCTAAGGCCTGGATATAGTTTAAGGTCATATACAGGACCTTTTTTCTTTTTTTTTTACACAGGCATCATCACATTATCAAGGCCAAGAGGCCACTCAAGGATAAGGGTTACAGAGTGTACAGTAGAAATTGGACAATATAGTAATCATTAGTAATGAAAATTTGGTAAATTTGATAACTTATATGGAACGGCTCATCAAGAACTTATTTACGTTAGACTTGAACACAACCATATTGTAGTCAGCCGGAAAGCAGGAAAACGGAAGACAATTCCACAGGCGTGCAGTTCTAAGAAAGAAGCTTTGATCATGGAATCTATGTTTAGGTTTAGGCACAGATAAAGAGTGGGGGGAATTATTGATAGTGTTTTCAGCTAGATGAGTGTTTCTTGTGAAAGTTAGGCGAAGAGGGACCATAGACTGAAGCTCAGTTGAACACTTTCCATGAAAATAACGATGCATCAGAGAAAAACTCGCAACATCTCTTCTGTGAGATAGAGGCTGCAGGGAAGAGAAAAGGACATCTCCTATGAGGCTACGAAGTCTATTTTGAACTCTATCAAGGCAGGACAAGTCCTTTCTAGCAGCTCCTGCCCAGATGTGGCAACAGTATTTCATCCTTGGACGTACCTGGCTCTTATATAGATAGAGAATTGCATCAGCAGTGAGATATCTACTGGATCGATAGAAAGATCCCACCATTTTTCCAGCGGCCTTGGCAACAGATTTGATGTACGTGTTCCATTTCAGATCAGGAGTAATGGTCAAGCCCAGAAGCTTGTCAAAACTTGAGGCCTCCTCAAGACAAGAGCCATTCATTTCACGTGATGCCAGATGTGGATCAGAATGTTGATGATGTAAAGAGAGAAGCTTGGTTTTAGATGCATTAAAAGTAACCAGCCACTCCCCCATTGTACTACGTGCTCAAGATCAGAGGAGAGAGAATCGGAGAGAACTTGGTCGTTTACTGTCTTAGATGTGCTACCATAAATGGTAGTGTCATCAGCATAAATATCTACAAATGATGTAAGGATGTGATTTGGAAGATCATTAATGTAGATCAGGAAAAGAGTTGGGCCCAGGATGGACCCTTGAGGGACTCCAGCATTTGTACTGTGAGCTTCTGAATTTTGCCCCTCAACTACTACTCTTATGAACCTATCAGAGAGAAATTATTTTATAATTGAGAAGACATTTCTAGCTATACCGTAGCAAGAGATCTTGTGAAGTAAACCTTTATGCCATACCCTATCAAAGGTCTTAGATATATCAAGAGCAATTGCCCTAGAAAGGTTGCCTCCGTCGAGAGATTTGCTTATCCTATGCGATATAACTGTAAGCACATCTGCTGTAGATCTAGCAGAACGGAAACCATATTGAGTGTCACTAAGAAGGTTATTTTTTTTTAGATGGTTGATTACTTCTGTATTTAACACAGATTCCAGCAACTTACTCATGACGCACAGGAGACTTATTGGCCTGTACTAGAGGGGGATGAGCGATCACCTGAATTCTTAAATACAGGGCATACTGATGAGATTTTCCAGGGTGATGGGAAACTATTCTCCTTAAGACAACGTTTAAACAGTTTTGTAAGTATGGGCGCTAGTTCAGGTTGAAGTTTTTTGAGTACTATAATTGGAATACCGTCAGGGCCAGTTGCTTTACTGGAATCAAGGATTTTGATTAGCTTGGCAACATCACGTACAAATATACATTTGGAGTGTTATTATTTCCCCCACTTTTACTACCATGTAATTCTTTATACAGCTGAGACTGATTGTTCCAGAAAAGGTTGTTCTGCTGAAATGCAACACTTTTTCCAACAAAGTTCCTTATTTTTATACCACCAGTGCGGACCTTCTCTTTCAACATTGTTAGAACGTTCATCATTCCCTTTCCAGCAATCTATACCTCCTTTCAAGCTCGTCCTTAGCTTTCTGTCCTAGTTTGACTCCTTTTCTTATTTCTTCGATTCTACCAATGTTTTTCCACCACTGTTTAATACTTTCTTCAAGCCGCCTCTGCCAGTGTGGCCTTCTATCCTTCATTTCTCCCTTTTTCTTCTGTAATAAGCCAAGACGATTCGCAATAACATATGATGCTGCATATAGAAGCCTGTTAAGTTCCGTAATCGATATGTTCTTTCTTATGATGTTGTGAATTACTCCATTTTTCACTAATCTTCATACTTGGAATCTCTATGATATCGTCTCTAAGAAGAACCTTTCTTAATATCTGAAGTACTTTTTTTTCTACAGAAGTCAAAGTTCGAACTTCATCACCACTTCTCCATACATCTGCTCCTTTCAATGATCTCATCTGCCTTAGATCCTTCAAACTTTTCTCATTACTTCCCCTATCCATAGGATTCCATCCCTCCTCAGTTGTCCGCTTCCCATCATCGCTTACATTTCCTTTCTGCACTTCCACTCTCTCAGTTCTTTCATCAGAGCTAGTTTCATCAATTTTACTTTCGTTATTCATTTCATTCCTAACCATCCATTCAATTTCTTCCCTTGCGATCACTGAAAGTAGGTTGTTATTTTTAATTTGTTTTAACTGGGATACCAAACTCGCGACACTTCTAGCTCCTCCTCCTCCTCCTCTCGATTCCCATTCTTCCTTCATTTTTCGGATATATCCACCAGATTTGGTACTTCCACTTCTTACAAAGCATCCCCACAGTACTCTTCTTTTCTCATCCGTCCATGTGTTTTTTACATTTCCTGTTCCAACTCCCTTCGTGTCTTGGTACCCTCTCTGGCAATTCTCACTCCCTCTATATCCAGCTACTTCCTCAGAATTTTGTAACAGTTGTATGATGACGGCAGGACCCACCCTGTTGACCAGTGGGATACCTACCGGATGTGAGACCGTCGCAAGATGTTCCAGCCTTATTTACGTCATTATTTTCAATATTTTGATTTGACATTCCCCCATAAATGGGGTTAGTGAATTTTAGGTTACACCACCACCGATAGTTTTATCGAGACATCATCTCTAGGAGGGTTCCCCACCAAGATTAAAGATACGGAAAAAGAAAAAAAAAAACTCTCCGGAAAAACGATTTTTTTGTCTTTCATATCAACCCAAACAGTCCCAACAAATGTCATGCATTTTCCACGACGATAACAAAGGAAAAATTAACACATTTTTTTTTCTTTGAGTAAATAAAATAAATCCTTTACATACGAAAAACCTCTTCGGAAAACCAAACGCTTTTCTTGTCTTTCCTATGAATTAAAACAGTCCCATCAAATGTCATGCATTTCTCCATGGCGATCACAAGGCACAAATTTAATAAATAAAATAAACAACTCCTTTACATACAAAAAACCTCTCCAGAAAAACAAATGCTGCTCTTGTCTTTCATATTAATTCAAATGTCATGCATTTCTCCACTGCATCGACCTTGAGGACACAAATTTACACATTTTTACGAGTAAATAAAATAAACAACTCCTTTACATACGAAAAACCTCTCCGAAAAAACACACCCTGCTCTTTTCTTTCAAATTAATTCAAATGTCATGCATTTCTCCACAGTGACGACCACGAGGACAAGGCGCAAATTTACACATTCTTACGAGTAAATAAAATAAACAATTCCTTTACATACGAAAAACCTCTCTGGAAAAACAAACTAATAACAAACTAAAAACTAATAACAAACTAAAAACAAAATAATAATAATGGAATAATAATAATAACAATAATAATAATAATAATAAACATTATAATACTAATAATTGTAATAATAATAATAATAAACATTATAATACTAATAATTGTAATAATAATAATAATAATTATAATAATAGAATAATAATAAAAATTAATAATAATAATAGTAATAATAAAAATAATAATATTAATAGTAATAATGATAATAATAAAATAGTAAAATAATAATATTAATAATAAAAATAATAATAGTAATAATGATAATAATAATAATAATAGAATAATAATAATAATGATAATAATAATAATAATAATAATAATAAAAATAATCATAATAATGATGAAAATAATAATAATAATAATGATAAAATAATAATAATAATAAAATAATAATAATAATAATAATGATAATAATAAAAATAATAATTATAATTATAATTAAAATAATAATAATGATAAAATAATAATAATAGAAATAATGATAATAATGATAAAAATAATAATAATAAAATAATAATAATAATAATGTAATAATAATAAAAATAATAATAACAAATAATAACAAATAACAACAACAACAACAACAACAATAACAATAATAATAATAATAATAATAATAATAATAATAATAATAATGGTAATGAAGTTAAACTCCTTTAATTTGAACTTCATCTAAAGTTGGACTTCCTCTCATTTGGACTTCTTCTAAACCTGCCCTTTCTCTAAACTTGAACTGTCTCGTCATTGAAATTGTATTAGCATATTTGATGCGGCGTGGCAGTAAAACTGTTTACATGGTTTAATTAGATATTGCGCAGAAATGTTAATATTGGTACTATGTAATTAATGTAGATTAGCTATTGATAATAAATTTACACTAACTGTAAATTTTTTTTTCAGATTGCTATATTTAAAATAGTGTTAAATAACCATCACAATGGCTTGCAACTCTAAAATCAGAGAATACATCTGGTCTAGAAAAAATTCTTGAAACCAAATGTTTATCGACCAACCACGCTGTTCTTAAATTCAAATGATGTTGAAATATGGGTGCAACAAGATGATCAATATCCTGAAGGCAGTAATGGTGATGAAAATAGCGACAGCTCCAATTCTCTTGAACCTAATGTAAATAACCAAGAACACTCTGATAAAGCAATATCATGGGATGATGCAGAAAAGTCTATGGAGACGGTTATAAAATTTCTAGAAAAAAGTCCTTACTTTAGTGACAACTATGTTTTGCAAGCAATGTCACTCCGAAGAGATATAATCATAAAGAAGCTACAGAACGAAAAAATTGTAGATTTTTGTGATTGTTTACGGAATACAATGGCAGCGCCCGAGAGCTCAATCGATGAAATTAGAAATGACAACGAGACTCATTCAATGAATAAATAAAAAAACTGTATTTTACATAAATGTATGATTTCTGTAGATGATAACTTAGGTAATAAATACCTAACAAGTAAAAGTAGATTTAATTTAATTTCAATGTTTTTGTTCCTGGTAATAATATTTAACAATTCTTACTTGCAATATATCATAAACTCAACTTAATATATACTTGAAGTATCATACAGTAATGAATTTCATTTACTATTTCTTAATTCTTAGAAAATTAAAGTTAACTGCGGCATATTTTTTTATCACGAAACTTGAACAGTATCCTCTAATTTGGACGAAGTAGATGTTCAAATTATAGGAGTTATACTGTAATAATAATAATGATGAAAATAATAATAATAATAATAATAATAATAATAATAATAATAATAATAATGATAAAATAATAATAGACAAAGTAAAAGAAATACAATGTTGTTCATAAGAACAGAACAACCAGATCTGTGAGAAATAAAACAATTCTGGAGATATGAAGATAGCTTCAAGACACAATAGAAATGCCAAATAGATGAAAACATAGAAAGAGAATTTCAGGAAATTGAAGAAGAGAAAGAGAAATTAATGAAGAAACACTCAAGCTTTTTTTTTTTTTTTTTTTTTTTTACATAGGCATGACCACATTATCAAGGCCAAGAGGCCACTCAAGGATAAGGGTTAAAGTGTGTACAGTAGAAATTAGACAACATAGTAATAATTAGTAATGAAAATTTGGTAAATTTGATAACTTATATAGAACGGCTCATCAAGAACTTATTTACGTTAGACTTGAACACAACCATAGTGTAGTCAGCCGGAAAGCAGGAAAACGGAAGACAATTCCATAGGCGTGCAGTTCTAAGAAAGAAGCTTTGTTCATGGAATCTATGTTTAGGTTTAGGCACAGATAAAGAGTGGGGGGAATTATTGATAGTGTTTTCAGCTAGATGAGTGTTTCTTGTGAAAGTTAGGCGAGGAGGGACCATAGATTGAAGTTCAGTCGAACACTTTCCATGAAAATAACGATACATCAGAGACAAACTCGCAACATCTCTTCTGTGAGATAGAGGCTGCAGGGAAGAGAAAAGGACATCTCCTACGAGGCTACGAAGTCTATTTTGAACTCTATCAAGGCAGGACAAGTCCTTTCTAGCAGCTCCTGCCCAGATGTGGCAACAGTATTTCATCCTTGGACGTACCTGGCTCTTATATAGATAGAGAATAGCATCAGCAGTGAGATATCTACTGGATCGATAGAAAGATCCCACCATTTTTCCAGTGGCCTTGGCAACAGATTTGATCTATGTGTTCCATTTAAGATCAGGAGTAAAAGTCAAGCCCAGAAGCTTGTCAAAACTTGAGGCCTCCTCAAGACGAGAGCCATTCATTTCATGTGATGCCAGATGTGGATCAGAATGTTGATGATGTAAAGAGAGAAGCTTGGTTTTAGATGCATTAAAAGTAACCAGCCACTCCTTTCCCCATTGTACTAAAGGAAAATGTAAAACTTGAAAGCCCTAAGCCATGATAGGATACATACTGGTTTTAAAAAAATTCACAAAACTACATGAAAAAGACTGAGAGGATGTATCTGCAAAACAGATCTATTAAAATGTATGACCAAAGGAAGAACTATGTTAATACAAAAAGATACTGAAAATAGAAAAAAATGACTCATACTCTGTTATACATAAATCAAAATAACCTGAAGGAGGTAAAAAGCATAAAAAACATAGCTATGGCATGGATTGACTACAAGGATGCCTATGACAGAATCCCTCAAACATAAATAATTGAATGATTAATTATATACAAGATATTCAACAAGATTTTTAATCAGTAGGAACATGGAAACTGGAATTGACAGCTGGAGGACAACATCTGACTGAGATAAGAATACCAAAAAGACTCTCAATCTCCACTACTGTTTATTATAGACTTGATGTCACTCAACTATGTGATGCCGGATACAAGTTTACAGACACAGAACAAAGAATAAATAATTGCATGTATATGGACGATCTGAAGCTATTTGCAAAAAGCAAATAAGAACAGAAAAAGCTAATAAACATGACCAGAATCTTTGGTCAGAATGTTCAAATGGAATTTAGAAGGGAAAAGTGTGCACTGCTAGAAATGAAAAAGGAAAAATGGAGATAGTGGAGGATGTGGAATTGCCCAATCAAGAGAAGATGAGGGCATTTGACGAACCTACAAATATTGGGGGGGGGGGTCTGGAAACAAACCATCAAATATAAAAAAAATGAAAAAGAAAATTGGAAAAGAATATCTGAGAAGAACGAGAAAATTCTTTGAAATGAAACTAAAGAAATCTAATTAAAGAAATAAACACCTGTGCAGTATTACTAATAAGATACTCTGAACTAAAAAAGAACTAAGGTATCTTCACCAGAAACTAGGAAACTAATAATCATACACAATGCACTACATTAAAAATATGATACTGACTAACTCTACATGAAAAGGAATGAAGGGTGAAGAGGACTGGTAAGTATAGAAGACTGTAGAAGACACAAAAAGATTTGGAAAAACACAGAAAAAGCTGCCATCAAAATGAACAATATATGAAGCAGCAACACCCGAAACAACAAGAAAAATGGAAGGATTTCTAAGAATGACAAAAGAAACATAAAACCACCTGGACATGGCTTGAAGAGAGACAAACAATCACTACTGCTGTACAGAATAATGCGATTAAAACTAAAATAGATAAAAACCCAAGATAACAGTAAATGTAGATTCTGTGGACAAAGAGATGAAATGGTAAATCAAATAATAAATAAATGCAGCAAAAGAATATAAGAACAGACATGACTGTGTGGAGAAAGCAGTATATTGGGAACTATGCAAACAAATGGTACAGACAGTACTAGAAGACAAAAACCACAAAATCTTCAGGGCCATGGAAATACAAAGAGATAAACTCATCCAAACAATAATACTTGGCATCATAATAGTTAGCAAGAATGAAAGAAACTGCCAAATTGCATATTCAGCCGTCTTAGCAGTTCACAGATAAAAGAAATGAAAAAATGAAGTACATGGAACTTGCTAGAGAACTGAAAGGAATATAGAACATAAAGTCAATATGATACCAATAATCATAAGAGCATTGAAAAACCTGGAAAATAGACTATGAGAAATAGAGAAAACTATACAATGGACAGCAATGATGAAAATTGTTGAAATCTTAAAAAAAATACAGGTGGAACGATAAAGTTGTCACCCTAAAGAAAACAATACTACAGCTAAAACCGGAACTAGGACATCCCTTTTCCACAAGCACTGGTGGGAGCTCAGCGAATACTCAGTGGATGGCGATGATCAGGTTGGCTTTGGTGTTGTGGGAGATTACGTTGGTGATGTTCTTGACATATGAGCAAATGAAGTAGTCCAGCAGGGTCAGGTTGGGCGGGGAGGGGAAGCAGTGAGAGAAGAGTACAAAGTCATAGCAGTCTTTGTGAAGGCAAGACTAAGTCTCTTTGGACTTGTGAGCCGGTGCTGAGTCCTGCTGCCACATCCAGGATCTGCCAGTAGCCACCTAATTGCACTAGGGGATCACCACACATCCAGGTACACTTTGGTGTTGGCTTTCAAGCTGACTTCGAAGATGTGTGGCCCTTACTTGAAACCAAACTAAAGACCATAACCATTGCTGGAAACTTCGTTTTCATCATCTTGAGCACGTCCCTGTTATTCGTGGCACTCCAGCAATGCATTTTGAGGGTGTTGGCAATGGTCCTGTTGTCATAACTTGGATTGGTAGAGAGCATGAGTTGTACAGCGGCACATCTCCAATCTCGCTCGTCGAACACTGTGTCACTTTCAGACATGATAGAAGGCTCCTATCGCTCTTGGGATTTGTACACAACTGAATAACTAGTAGATGGTCTGCAACAAGAAAACCAAAACCAAAAAAGAAACGGCTTTTAACAAACGGAAATGGAACCATGTCGTCTTTTATAGAGCAATAATTTTATCGTTCCTTCATGTACTTGAATGCAGAAATCAATCCACATAATTCACAAACACTAACCAAACACATGGAAATTTCAGCTGAAGTAAAACAAAAATATAAAAGAAACATAGGAAATCAAAAGAACTGAAACCATTAAAAATGTTATAAACTCCCTGCTTCACCCAATCAGTTAGATAAGATAGGTTGGGTTGTCAGCTTCATATGTCACCACGCAAATTGCTAGCACTACATTCCATCAGTTTTTATTTACCCTCCTGCTCTGTTCCCCCATACACATTTAAAATGATTAGTATGATGATGATGATGATGATGATGATGATGATGATGATGATTTCGTTGCATTTTGCCATCAACTTGACATGATAGTTCATACAATTGTATTCCTACATTGGAAACTACATGTTTGTGTACACATTCAGCATGATCCTTCCTGACTGAGGGAATGCTACCTGTAAATAAATTTTTATCACCTAAAAATGATTAGGACAAGACAAAACTATTGGAAGATGGAGGAAATTTATGAAATTTAAACTTTGTTCAAAATCACTGACCTATTTAGGGTGAAAAGAAAGCAGAAAGAAATCGAAAATCAACAAATTTCTGTTGAACATGTTCACACATGACATGAAAGCTTCTCCCACTCTCTCTTTGAGCCATGTGATGTCAGATTTGTTCCAATCAATTCCAACAATTTACAACTTAGCAAGTGCTAAATTCTCATTAGTGCTTATTTAAATAGTTTACATGAGATAGCAATGCTGGTCGCGTCTTTGGATGTAGCAAGTCTTACAAAAATATTTAATATATAAAAAATGGTCATTGTGAATGAAAGCAATAAAAACATGGTTAAGGAACAAAACATATTTACATTATTACAAGAATATTAAAGATATTTGTACAAGTGTTAGTTTGAAATTGTATTTATCCAAGTGGTGACAGTGAAAATTAATTTACCTTATTAATTTATTGCCTGATTTTAAAAAATATTTTTTATTCATTTTTATTTTGCAAATATCAAAAACATATCCTCCCTACCACTAACCCTAAGCTCAGATGGCGATGTTTTTCATAAAAGCTCTTTGGCTTTATTCTTTGTTGATTAATCAATGCTTGGAAAATAAAAAGAAAAGAAAAAATCTCTAAAAATCAGAAAACAAATCATTTGCAAAAACAAATCTGCAAAAATCAAACAAAAGACTAATACGGTGGATTAATCTATCAATGTTTGAAAAATCAGATAAAACTAGTGGATGAAATTTAGCAGACACTTTGGAAGTTAACCGCTTCAATATAACCGCATCTGAATAGCATTTCCATCGATAAATGTGCAGATTGAATGGACGTATCTTGCAAATAGACACATTCATTCTTTTCGGATGATTTATTCGTTCCACAAGGTTTCTTAATGGACGTTTTAGCATTTTTGTGTCTGGGGACAAATCACTAAAGTGATTAGAAGTGACTGAAATAATAAAACAGAGGAAAAATAACCAAAAGTCAAAAGACAGTTTAATGGACATGCCACTCTCACTGGGAGGAGGAGGGGTGTAAGCAGATGTTGAGCTAACAAACATTTTATCATGTGGAAAAAGAAAAAAATGAAAGCAAAATAAAAGACAAGAACAAATATGTGTAAATTGCATCAAACAACTGAATTGTGTTCGCTTGAGTTTAATACACTTCCCCATCACAGTTGAAAGTATTTGTAGTCGAGTTCCTGAAAATCGCTCTAGACAAGGCATGAAACCAATTGATATAAGGAGTTAAAAAATACTATTTCAAGGTCAAAAACTTGACAACGATAAGTGTTAGATGAAATAGATTCTGACCCAAAAAACAGTAATTCTTCCCCCTTTTTCAGAAACATCGCTCATGGAATGTGAAGATTAAACGACATGATAAGGAAACGAGAGTTATGAGACTGCCAGAAGTAAGGTTCATTTTCTATTTCTCGAAAAGTTCCAAAACTGAAAAACTATGCAGATTCAATAGAAGACCAAATTATCCGGTGCCTGGCAAGAGTTATTTGTTGTAAATTTGTTTTTATTCACACTTTTTTTCTTGTTAATTATGATGCACAATCAATAATAATTAAAAAAACAAAAAACTCTGTTGCATATGAACCATTAATAAAATAAAATATGTTTGCGCGCAGATGGACAGGTTCGTTTCGTTCCAATTTTAAATGAGAAACTTTTTTCCATTTACCTATCTACCAGAAGTTCTCTTTTCTAGCCATAAGAGAAAGAATGAAAAAGTCCATACAAAAATATATCAAGTTTTACTGACAACAAATCAACAACTTGTTAACTGAGACTTCAGTATTCCTTAGTGTTAAGTAATAAGAGTCACGTCTTGAAGAGTTGGGGTTTGGGGGGGGGGGTCAGAGATTACCTCTAGTGGAAGCTGAAGTAGTGACATAATTTCCAGTGAGACCACTTTCACTGACTTTTAGCCAAACTCAAACGAGACAAGACATGTTTTTACGCATGCTGCCAAAACAGAGAGAGAGAGCATGTGGTGTGACTGATGTATACAATTTATAAACATCTCTTTCTTTCCTTCGTAAGTTTGGAATTAATCACGTTGACACACCGGTTCCCGCTGGATCACCGAAGTTAAGCAACGTTGAACCTGCTCAGCACAAAATGGGTGACCATTTGGGATTTTCAGGTGCTGTATGTGCTCTCTGCTTATCTCGGCATTGTTTCCAGTCGTCCTAGTCTTCTCCTTGCCACTGGACTCACACAGTGCCGATTCAGGATAGGTGCGGTTGGAGATTGCACAACCCTTGCCTCACAGTTACATGCGCTACTGCCCCTAAGGCGTATCCTTTGTCTTTCAAGACTGAATGGAAGCATGAGGAGGGAGTTTGGAATAAAACTTTGTTACTTATAACTTCAAAAATAAAGTATCAGCATAGAATTTGTGCCCGCAATGAAAAGGCAGCCAGGGTTCTCAGCAATAATGGTGATCATGGCAATGACCACAATGATGAGAATGACAATCTGAGGTGTTGCTGATGTGTAATAGAACATAAGAGAGTTCCAAATGAGAAAAATAGTTTGTATAGAGTAGACATGCTGATCCATTGTTACTGTGTGAGTTTATGTGTTCAGTGATTTGTTGTGTGTTCTGCATACTTTTGGTTAGTGGTCAAGCTACAGTTTAATGGCGTGCTGTCATACTCACATCTGGAAGAAACTGAAAAGTGAGTAAATGAGAACCGTCTAAATCTGTTGCCGCGAAGCAGCAAGGGCCGCGAAGCAGCAAGGTGATGTGTATGGTAGAAGGTTTTTATCTGAACTGTGTCAAATGTTGGTTAGCTTTGTGTAAATAAAAAAGTTGGCCAACATGAAGTGTAAAATATTTTTCTTTTACAGAGGCATACATTTTCTGTCCTGATTGGTTGAAATAAGATTTCTATATCAAGATTCTTATCCAATCAGAATTCTGACAAAAAATATTCACTTGTTGCTGCAGTCGTTGTTGGTGTTAAGCCAATCAGGCTTCTGCATAGAGCTCATGAAGATTGTCTCTCAGGATTGTTTGGTCAGCATGAAGTCCTCCTCAGTAATTGCAGCTATTCATCAACGTGCAGGATGACACGAAGAACAGCATGACTTAGTCATAGTTACAAGCTGAGTAATAACTGAATATTTGTGAGTTAATACTGTTTGTGTAATGAGGATGGAAAATGAAGACAACACGGCTGTGAACTTGTATTGTGTTCATATTCATCGCACAGGCTGTGATCATCCACTCTTTGTATCTGGCCAAATTTTGTGCTTGGATATGACACTGAAGCATCAATCATGTAGTCTTTGTCACTGTTGTAACAAAAGGAGTTTCCTTCCCAATCACGACTCACATTTAAAACAAGCAACAACATATCTTTAGAGGTTACAATAACACCCGGTTTCTCTACTGAACAATTGACAAACATTTCTCCCAACCAAATATAAACAATCAAGCAGCTTAAGATTCATCTGAAACAGGAAACCAACTGATCCTCCTTGCCTTACTGAAATATATATAGATATTGTCGGAATTTATCTTGCTTCCAGATAAATTTGACGCTAAAGTAACTAAGCTGAAAAAAAGCATGAAACACAAGAGGGGGAGGGGGTAAAGAATAAAATATAAATGTCTTGCTTTGAAACGAAGAAGAAACTTTATTTACAATAAGTTGCAAATTTTTCCCTTTGCGGGCATTTAACTTAAGGACGGCCAATGTAACATGTAATGAAAAAAGTAACATGTAATGAAAAAAGTAACATCACTGGTTCTTATAAAGAAATTGTGTGTATCCATAAACGAATACAACAATAATGCAGAAAATAGTAGTATCTCCTAATCACACTCGCATATGAAATTAATTTTAGGAGCGTACTCACAATTGAAAGCCAGTCAGGCACGTGCCTTTTTCTTTTTTTGTTTGTTTAAAGTTCTTTTAGAATTTTCCTTCCCTCCATGTTGCACGCAAACCATAGAGACACACATGTATTACAAGAGCAAGACCTCGTCGCTTGTCCGGATAGGAAATTCCATAATTCCTTGTCACGTGAAAAGGTATTTTCTTTAAATTCCACTCTTTGTAAAATAAATACACGCAAAACCGCAGCCACGTAGTTAATTTCCAGAAGTCTGTCTCGTCACAGCCAGGTATTAATTTCTTGCCGGGTTTACTTCTTTGAAGGAGGCTCTTCAAAATTCCATTTTCAGCACTGGGTAATGAACACGTTCACTCTCCACATTAGCAGAATTTCAAAAGAGGACGAAATACGTGCTGGGCTCGTGACGTCACCACAAAGCTAGCATTTCCCTTTTCTCCAAATTAAAGGGAGTTTCATACAAACCGAAAATATACGAAACTAAAAATCATAATGGATACAAAATACAAAAAATCATATATAAGAACCAGATAAAAAATAATAAATGTAAACAGGGGGGATGCACCATTATTGGTACAAAAAAAATTCCAACATTCTCCCCCGACAGGAAATGGCAGTCAACCTACAGTTGGATGACACCTGTATAATTTACAATACAAAATTTTTTTCTTTATATACACATATACCACAATGTATGGTCAGGAGCTCTCCAGGAAACACATATCAGAACAAAAAAGCAGAAAAATTCAAATAGTCTTTTTTTATAAATTTTCACATGAAAACCTTCATGTTCCAGGTTAGAACAGAGGAGTACCCAACTAGATTCATAAATTTAAAACCAATGCTACGATGCTAGGCTGCAACAAATGTTTGAACTGAGAATATTATGCCAGGTCATTAACTATTTGCATATAAGAGTAATAAAGGCTTGAGAAGTTCACTTACCATCAAACCTCCTCATCCTTATATTATCTCTGGTGAACACCAAAATATCTCAGCTCCCTCGTAACCACAAGTGTCCAGTGAGATCAACACCGGTGCTACAAGAGGGACGAATCCAATCAACCCTATGCTTTGATGAGTTCTTCAGCTCGGTGGAATGAAATAAAACTGCAACCCAAATTTTGCACAAATTATTCAAGACAATTACAGTTTTAAACGTTTGCATAGCTATATACATGTAGCCAAACAAACAAAGTTGAATATGTCAGAAACACCTAGATAGCTGGAGATGTAATACTTATGGAAGACCCCCATCAAGGAGAGATCCAATCTTGTGTGCAGCACTGAAAAAACATCTCAGCATCAGAAAACTCACTCCCAACTGAGTATAAGATGCTTCTCAGCGCCTCAGAAACACTCCTGGACAAATCAAGCTTAACTTCGATAGCTCTTGCAATACTGCAGTAGGCTACGTCAAGGCAGATCTTTACAAAATATTCAAAAACAATAACACTTGCATGTGACTCCCAAGCAGAAACCGTCCTACTTAAAGGAGCAACTTCACAGAATGAAGGTTCTGCAAGTGATTTCTGCACAACATATCCTACACTCTCGTAGGAACTCGGAGAAGCTGAACTACACACCATGTAGTCAGCAAATTCAACAGGATCCCTCATGGGATTCTTTATCGAGTTACACTCAACCTGAGTCTGGACGCCCCAGTCCAACTTGAGTTCACGTAACTTTTCAAAAAACATTCTCGTCTTGGTTTTTACACGTTCACAGGTGGATATAGTGCTTTCTGCCCTATATCCTCGAAGGAGAATTTCTCTCCCAGTGCTAACATTACCACTTAAAGTTGCACAAAGCTTGCATGTTCAGCGCCGGGCAATGAACACGTTCACTCTCCACGTCAGCAGAATTTCAAAAGAGGACGAAATACGCGCTGGGCTCGTGACGTCACCACAGACCTAGCATTTCCCTTTTCTCCAAATTAAAGGGAGTTTCGTACAAACCGAAAATATACGAAATTAAAAATCATAATGGATACAAAATATAAAAAATCATATATAAGAACCAGATAAAAAATAATAAATGTAAACCGGGGGGAATGCACCATTATTGGTACAAAAAAAATTCCAACTTGAACCACACTGTGGAATCTTTTAAGATCTATATTAGCTGTTAATCTATGGACATAAAAACAGACTAACTATCTGATGTGAACATTGCTTTTACAAAGTCTCAAGAGTGCTCTGAATGGCATCTTCCTAGATGTAGAAACAGTACTCCATCTTAGGATGTATCTCGCTCTTATACATAAAGGATTGAGGCAGGAATAAGATATTTTCTGGACTGGTAGAATGATTCAACCAGTTTTCCAGCAATTTTAGTCATAAGTTTTTCATTTAACACATCCTTATGGGGACTGGATGTGAAACAAAACCAGTTTAATGTGGATGATATCTAACACCCTAAGAAGGCCACTGTATAGTACAAAAATTAAAACTGCCCCAATTGAAAAGGAATTTCATAACATTTTGACACTGGCGTATAACCAGAGAATTGTGAAGTACATTTTAGATAAAATGTTGAATCTTGTTTTTTTACTTTATTGGGCAACGGTATAGTGATATATTGACTAAACATTAAAAAAAATTACTTTTATTTTTAACCTAACTGCATAGTTTTAATCTTCCAAAAGTATTTTAAAGTTTTATTTATTTATTCTTATTTCACCTGTGTTTGTAGATTATCGACTAAATTTAACATTGCTGCCGAACAACATGGCCTAAAGTGAAAAGTATAAAAAGATTGCAACTAGTAATTGTCACCAAACATATCAAAATTGAATTTTCAACCGATCTCTATATTCAGAACTTTCTGAAATTGTTTAAGTTTTTCTTTATTTCAAAATAAGTTGCTGTATCTCAGAGCTCGTTGCTGCATGTATGCGTCAATTTCTTTTTTTACATTACTTTGAGGTTCCGAAACAAATTGATGAATAATAAAAAAAAAAAAACATGCACAAGCGGTTTCATAACTGCAAAATTCTGCAGGTTGATAGAAAATACTTTTTTTTTTTTTTTTTGCATTTGGTAAAAATTTGTTGTATATTTAAAATATAATATTTTATTTGTTTTCAGTTTTTAAGTATACAACATAATTTCTACATTTAATTTTTTGAAATAGATTAAAAGAATTTTTATTGGATTTTTTTTCTGTGGTTCTTTTTCATACTACAACAAAATTACGTTGAATTATTTTAGTTTTGCGAATTTTTAATTTAAAATTTGTATTTTTTCTACCAGAGTTAAAAAAAACAATGACATTTTTGGGGCTTATTTTACAATCAACAGAGGTATGAAAAAGTAATTAAAAATTAAAATATTTAGCAAATAAATTTAGCAAAGGCAAGATAAGTTTTTTTTTTATAAGGTAGTCACCACTTATCAAGACTCGGAAGCCACTCGGGGATAAGGGTTATTGTGTGTACAGTAATTAATGGGATAATATCGTAGTAATCGTTAGTATTGGAGATTTGATAAAATGTCTTACTTAAGAGGGCGGTTCATCAGGAGTTTGTTTATGTTGGACTTGAAGACATCCAGGTTGTAGTCAGATGGGAAACAGGGAAACGGAACAGAGTTCCACAGGCGTGTACTTCTAAGAAAGAAGCTTTGTTCATGGAATCTATGTTTTGGTTTTGGCACAGATAAAGAGTGGGAAAAAATTTTGACAGTGGTTTCAGATAGACAGGTGTTTATATTGGCGAGGGAGGGGACCAGAGATTGAATCTCAGACGAGCACTTGCCATGGAAGTAAGAATAAAACAAAGACAGGCTCGCAATGTCTCTCCTGTGTGAAAGAGGTTGCAGGGAAGAGAAAAGGGCATCCCCCACTAAGCCACGAAGCCTATTTTATACTCTGTCAAGGCAGGATAGGCTGTTTTTAGCAGCTCCTGCACAGATGTGGCAGGAGTACTCCATCCTTGGACATACTTGGCTTTTATATAGATAGAGAATTGCATCAGCAATAAGATATCTTCTGGAATGGTAGAAGGATCCTACCATTTTTCCAGTGACCTTGGCCACAGACTTGATGTACGTGTTCCATTTCAGGTCAGGAGTAAAGGTCAAGCCCAGAAGCTTATCAAAACATGGAGCTTCCCCTAGATGAGAGTCATCCATTTCAATTGATGCCAGATGGGGATCAGAGCGTTGATGATGTAAAGATAGGAGCTTGATTTTAGATGCATTAAAAGTAACCAGCCACCTCTTCCCCCACTGTACCACGCGCTCTAGATTAGAGGAAAGAGAATCAGAGAGAACTTTGTCATTTACGGCCTTTGATGTGTTGCCATAGATGGCCGTGTCATCAGCATAGATGTCAACGAATGATTTAAGTATATGTTTTGGGAGATCATTGATGTAGATCAGGAAGAGAGTTGGGCCCAGGATGGACCCCTGAGAGACTCCAGCATTAATACTGTGGGCCTCTGATTTCTGCCCATCAACCACTACTCTTATGAGCCTATCAGAGAGAAATGATTTAATGATTGAGAAAATATTTCCAGTTTTGTTTTGTTTTTGTTTTTTACATGGGGGTCACCACTTATCAAGGCCCAGGAGCCACTCGGGGATAAGGGTTATTGTGTGTACACTAATCAGTGGGATAGTATCGTAGTAATAGTTAGTATTGGGGATTTGATAAGGTGTCATTACTTAAGGGGGCGGTTTATCAGGAATTTGTTTGTGTTGGACTTGAAAACATCCAAGTTGAATTCGGGGGGAATAGACAAGCGGCAGAGAGTTCCACAGCTGTGCAGTTCTAAGAAAGAAGCTTTGTTCATGGAATCTACGTTTTGATTTAGGCACGGATAAAGAGTGGGGAAAATTATTGACAGTGGTTTCAGCTAGTCGGGTGTTTTTCGTGAAAGATTGGTGGGGGGGACCAGAGAACGGAGCTCAGACGAGCACTTGCCATGGAAATAACGATAAAACAGAGACAGGCTCGCAACGTCTCTTCTGTGGGAGAGAGGTTGCAGGGAAGAGAAAAGGTCATCCCCCACCAAGCCACGAAGTCTATTTTGTACTCTGTCAAGGCAGGATAGACTGTTTTTAGCAGCTCCTGCCCAGATGTGGCAGCAGTACTCCATCCTTGGACATACTTGGCTTTTATACAGATAGAGAATTGCATCATTACTGAGATATCTTCTGGAGCAGTAGAAGGATCCCACCATTTTCCCAGCGACCTTGGCCACAGACTTGATGTATGTGTTCCATTTCAGGTCAGGAGTAAAGGTCAAACCCAGAAGCTTATCAAAACATGGGGCCTCCCCTAGACGAGAGCCATTCATTTCAATCGATGCCAGATGGGGATCAGAGCGTTTATGATGTAATGATAGGAGCTTGGTCTTAGATGCATTAAAGGTAACCAGCCACCTCTTCCCCCACTGAACCACGCGCTCAAGATCTGAGGAGAGAGAATCAGAAAGATTGTTGCCATTTACGGCCTTTGATGTGTTGCCATAGATAGTCATGTCATCAGCATAGATGTCAACGAAAGATTTTAGTATGTGTTTTGGGAGATCATTGATGTAGATCAAGAAGAGAGTTGGGCCCAGGATGGACCCCTGAGGGACTCCAGCATTAATACTGTGGGCCTCTGATTTCTGCCCATCAACCACTACTCTTATGAGCCTATCAGAGAGAAATGATTTAATGATAGAGAAAACATTTCCAGTTATACAGTAGCTGGAAATCTTGTGAAGTAGGCCCTTATGCCATACCTTATCGAAGGCCTTTGATATGTCAAGAGCAATTGTCCTAGAAAGGAAGCCTTTGTTGAGAGATTCACTAATCCTATGAGATATAACTGTAAGCTCATCTGCTGTAGATCTTCCGGAGCGGATGAATGGCAGAAGTTACTTGTAGCAGCCGACACCCGCTATATCACAGGCCGAGACTACTTCTCATGATATCGAGATTTGAAATCTATTTCCCCCTGGCTTGGCCAATCACAAGCCAGCTCTCAGTCACGTGACTGAGTATATAAAAGGCGAAATCACAAACCTTTAATCGTCTTTGATCCTGACGCTGCCTGGGAGCAGACTTCGCTTGAGGCTTCGGCAGAACGTGAGTACTACAAGCTAGCTATGGCTCTCTTCAAACTCACCTTTATTTCCACGTGCTGCACCCAAACATTCTTTGTCCTTTCTTTCTCTTTTAACCGGCTTCCTTCGTACCGATGGCTACTATCTATAAACACCTATAAACGGAACTGAACTGTTCTCTTCCTTTTACCAGCCGGCATGATATTAAATCTATCTTTACGAACACTTCAACCTCATTCCATTTTGTCTTCATTATGAACTAAATACTCTTCTATCTGGAAAAGTTTTTACTCACTTTTAAACGTTTACTCACTTTAAAGCAGTTCGAAAAACATATAGTGTTGAGCGATAGGCGTAAACAAGAAAAATGGTTGCGAAACTGAGACCAAAATATGTAAAGATTTTTGTATAATTTTTTTTTATTCTGAAGTCATTTACATAAACCTTTACATATTTAGGTCTCAGTTTCGTGGCCATTTTTCTTGTTCACGCTTATCGCTCGACACTATATGTTTTTTGAATGGATTAAACGTTTTAAAGTGAAAAATTTTCCAGATATGTAGAAGAGTAAACTATTTTGCCAATTTTGCTTGCTGTTCAAGATGCTGCATAAAATCAATTCTTCGGCTAAAATCTTAATTTTTATCGGCATTCCAGGATTATCCTAGAGACATTTTTGATAAAGGTGCAGCACGGCAGCATCTTTCCGCTGTCAACGATTTTCGGGGATACTGAAAACGAAAATAGTGCTTAAAATTCCAGGGAACAAGTACTTTCCAAGATGTGAAGAAATTATCATTTTAAAAAGTGGGGGATCACTTTTCTATATTAATTTAACATACAATGAGCACCCATGTTATGGCCACCTTTTGTTGGGTGGGGGTGGGGAGGAGTCAACGTAAAATGAACACAATTTAACGGCAAATGGGTAATTGTGGCCTGGTAGACCAACACAAAATCTATCTTTATAGAAAAACTTGTTTTCTACGGGTTTTCGCATGTGCTGAAAACGAATATCGCATTTAAAATTGTTTTCATGATACTGAAAAGTTTTCATGATACTGAAAAGATACTTTTCCGCAGGTTTCATGTAATAAAAAATATGCGCCCTTGCGCGTACAACAATAGCCATCAGTGATGGCTGGCTGCCCACTTATAGCATAAGATATCGCATTTCAATTTTCCGCAAAGAAGTAGTTTTCCGGATATTAAGCAATGTAATTCTTTATGTTATAGGTGGTGGCTAACTGTAATACGCGCAGATTTTGTTTTTTTTTTGGGGGGGGGGGATGCTGCAGCTTTACCGAAATATCTCGAGTAATATGTCAGAAAGTTTTACGAATTCTTACGAATATAACATGGACCTTTTATGCATTTTGTTTATATCATTTGTTTGGGTTTATCTGTTTTCTCCTTGGTCAGAGAAGAAGAAATCTTTCAAGACTGTGGCAGTTTTAATCCTTATTCAATTCAGAGTTTTAAGGAGCTAAATTTTCTCCAAAAAGCCGACCTTGTGGTTAACTTTTCCTTCATAAAGAGGGGGGCGCAAGTAAATAGATATTAGTAGATATTAACTGCTTCATCTTTTCTTTTTTTTTTTTTTAATTTCACTTTTCCTCAAGTTGTTTTTGTTTTGTGGATGTGCGTGTGCGTGTGTGCAATGTTGAATGTTTGTTTACGCGTACTGCCTGGTCAACCCGGATATAATGTATCCTATATCAAAAAGGAAAGAAATGATTTTAAAAAAGAAAGGAAAGAAAAAAAAGAAATTAAACCAAGCAAATTATGAACTCGCCCGTTTTAGCCGAAGTAAGAAAGGGATGGAAGATTAAAGGCCTATAAAAACCTCAAAACATTTCAATGTATTCCTTACCGCTTTTCTTCGTCGTCTCCGCAACTTGAAAGTTTCGGAGGTTGTTAATGAATTTCACTTTTAAAAAAGTTTTATCGCTTCGTAATACCATTTTTTGCGATCAAGAGACCACCCCCAGCTTTAGTGATGAATTATTTCATGTCGCTGACCATTTGGACTGTAGTCATTACTTTTTCGGCGACCTTATCTCATGGAATCATACAAAAGGTAAGTTATTTTTTAATTTTTTTACAACTTACGTAAATATTTATATTTTATCTTTCGCCTGTGCAAAATCTGTTATTGACTTCCTTTTAATTTGCTACGGTGTTTACTGTTTCGCTGTTTCAGTGACCACATAAATTTTACTGCATTTTTTTTTTAATTTTACGTTTTCTTCAGTTACACTAAAAAAATCTTGGTGCTTCTACACTTTATCGTCGAAATTGGAGACGCGATTTTATTTCACACACCCGCTGTCCAAATCCAAGGGAGAAATCAGTATTTTAAACTATGGCCGAGAAGCTATCGTTAAACTTTAATTTAAACCGAAAAAAACAAAAAAACTATAAAAATAGCACGGTAGCATCTGCCATCGCATACGTCCGAGAACAATATCTGCTGTAAAATTAAACCAAAATTTGGTGCTTATGCAATTTTTTTTAGGTGTTACTGTTAAAAAAAAACTAATATATTTAACAAAACCTACTTTTAATATGTAAGTTAATTTAATAATGAATAAATATCGAAAATTTCAGGTAAATATGACTATTTGATTTTTGCTAAATTTTTAAAACCTAAGTAACAGCTTAAAACCCGTCACTACATAGGAACGTTGTTTTAATGAGTCGCGTCGATAATGTAAACACGATTTGTCTCGCATTTTCATTATTTTGGTATTATTATACAAACACCGTGACAGCGTTAGGATTAGGGTTAGGGTTAGGGTTAGGGTTAATTCGCTGTCACGGTGTTTGTATAGTTTTACCATTATTTTTGTAAGTTATAAAAAAAATTAGATTATTAGCAGTTTATTTGAAGCTTCTTTTAAATAGTAAAAAGTTAAGATGATAAAAATAAATTAGTTACATATAGGGGGGGGGTAAAACCGTGGTGCGCGTTGGAGGTACCTAATGATCTAGGTGTATCAGAATTTTTGTAGGAATTTTTGGCACCCCTAACACGAAACTGCAAATAAAATATAAAAAACTCGTAATTTCTCTTTTAAAGGTTGTTGTTTATTTTCTTTATGGATTATACTTCCAAAATAAACTATTAAAGTTGTATAAAACGTAATAGAATTTATTTTTTTTTAAATAGTAATGAAATTAATTGAATGTTACGAGTTCAGTATGTTTCAATTTTTAAACTTTAAAAATCTATCAATTTTTCTATTGATTCTATTTTTACAATATTTTCAGGGTCAATGTGAAATTTTATGCTCTTTCCAATAAATCGAATATTATATTTTAGACAAACGTTCTTTTAAATTCACGCTCCCCCCCATTTTCAAATGTCTATTAAAAAGTAAATAATTAATTTATGTACCAAAGTTTTATATATCACAAATTGAAGATAAAAGATCAATAAATAATATATTCAAATTTAAAACAAAAAAAAAGTGTTTTTTAGAAATTTACCTGTAAAGTCCGAAGTTTAAAACCTTTTTTTTTTTTTAAAAACCCACGTTGTTAGTTTTTGTGTGTTTTTTTTTAATGAAACCTTGGTCCTTGCTCCTTTAATTGAAAAAAAAAATTAGGGCTTGAATGACATTTTTCGAGGAGTTATAAGCTTCTAAAGATGGCGGGTGGAATTATTCAATAGTTTTCACGAAATTTCTGACACTACTACTAATGATCACATTTTCAATAATTGTGATTATATTTTACTAGGTACCTCCAACGCGCGCCACAGTTTTAACCCCCCCTCTATATGTAACACGATGTAATTGTAATTTAATATCATCCTAATTTTTTTACGATTTAATAGAAAAAACTTCAAATAAACTGCTAATACTTTTCAAAAATTTTTACAGCATACAAAAATAATGAAAATGCGAGACAAAAATCGTGTTTACATTATCGACGCATTAAAACAACGTTCCTATGTAGTGACGTTTTTTAAGCAGTTCACACACCCATGTTTTAAAAAATTTTAGTTAAAATCCAATATTTTCCTGAAATTTACGATATTCAATCATTATTAAATAAACTTACATATTAAAAGTAGGTTTTGTTAAATATATATATATATTTTTTTTTTTTTTTTTTTTTTTAGGTGTTCTACCCCTCCCATATTTCATGGTCCGAAAACTAAGCAAAATGTGAGTTGATAAAAGTTTCAACATATTTTAAAGCTGAAAAGATCAAATAATTATATATATAATTATACTGGCGGGGGTACCCGGCGTTGCCCGGGTGTGTGGTGTTAAATAAAAAAAATAAACCGGGGGGGGGGGGTAAAAGTTGGTAGGATCGAACCCGAAGCCCTGAGGCGAAGTTTGAGAAGAAAATCGGCCAGCCAGAATGAGTTAGTGAAAGATGTTTGAATTTAAGTAAGAACCAAATTGACAGGTGCGCGCACGGAAGTTGTAGAGCAATAGCTATTCAGAAAAAATATAACAATAAGCGGGGGGGGGGGGGGTATAGCGGTAATTAAAACCTCGAAAAAACACAAAAAAACTAACGTAAGGCAAACGAACGATGTTTAATGTAAAATTTGAAAAAACAAAAAGAAATGGCTTAAATAAGCCTGTTTCGATTTTAAAATTTAAAAAATCGGCAGGTACCCGGGTATTTTTGGGTGTGTGGTCGGGGGTGGATAAGCGAAGTAAAAAAAAAAAGAAGAAAAACGAACGTTAAAATAAAAAAAAAGACATCTCACACCACGATTCGAACCCAAAACATTTAGATAACGAACCAACGCGCTAATCAACTAAGCTAACGCAACGTACATGAAATTCAATCAGTTTTTCAACTATTTAAAGTAAATCAGGTCATGACGTCATCTGACGCATGCGTAGAACCGGTCGTCATCGCGAGAGGACCGTTTATATTATATATATATATATAGAGAGAGAGAGAGAAAATAAAAAAGGAACAAACCGTATTATGTGTTCACCAACGTTTCGTCTTTATTTCGAGACTTCCTCTGGGTGAATGAGATTAAGAAACCAAAAAAAAAAAAAAAAAAAAATATACCAGTACAAAATATTTGAAAAAGTTTCACGTGCACAGTATGACGCAGTTCTATTTAAGAGAAACGGAAAATTGATGTTGGAAAATCAAAAAGGAAGGGGGGGCTGGCGCTGTTAAAGAGAAGGAAATTTTAGTGACGTCATATAGTCGTTAATTTAATTTTAAAACTATGAACGCAAGTTTATATTCTTATTGGGAAAAATATATCTGTTGAAATTTAAATATAAGTTTGTAACAGGAATGAAATGAGTGTTTTTTATGTAATTTATTGATTGAGATTATGTGTTAATTATTACAGGGGGTGTTTGAATGGTGTGAGAAAGTTAACCTGTGTCCACAGTTAAATAATGTTCTTTTTAAACAAGCAAAAGTAGTTAAATTTATTTCAAATAAACCGCGCCGGAGACTCCTTGAATCTGCGCTTATCGTAATTTCAAGCACTATTAAACAACGTGGAGGTTTCTATAACATAGCGCCATTAATAAGTAAACTGTTATTAAAAGAACATGGGCGAATGGTGGCCTTATAGAGGTACAGGATACTCTCAGGCGCAAGCAGCTTTCCAGCACAGCAGAGAGAGCCAACCTTCCTTGCAGCAGCCTTGGCAATGCTCTCAATGTATCTATTCCAGTTCATGTTCCCTGTAAACGTTAAGCTGAGGTGTTTAAAAGTACTTTAAGGCAATGTGTTCTTAGCCATTGCTATTGGTGGTAGAAAAGGTTTCTTGTAGTTATTGAAGAAAACAAGCTTAGTCTTAGCAGCATTGAATGTGACAATCCATTTTTGTCCATTCCACTACAGATTGGAGGTCATCCTCTAGTGATTCTGCCATTTCCTTAGATATGTGTTCATTTGCTTTCCCCTCATATCTGTTATAGAGAGTTGTCATCGGCAAATATACCCATCTCCGATACAATTTTATCAGGGAGGTCATTTATGAATATCAGGAATAATAGGGGTCCAAGGATAGACCTCTGAGGTACTCCCGCATTTGTCATATTGTTTAGATGTACGACCGTCGAGGACAACTTGGATTTTTTCTTGGATTTAATTACATTATGAATTCTTCCAGTGATTCCATATTATCTAATCTTCCTTAGAAGACCATCATGCCATACCCTGTCAAAAGCCTTAGATATATCAAGGGCTACCTATTTATTTATTTATTTATTTATTTTTATATATATATATATATATATATATATATATATATATATTTTATTTATATTATACTAGCGTCGTTTGGAGATGTGTGGTGTTAAATAAAAAAGAAACTGGGGGGGGGGAGTAGGATCGAACCCGAAGCCCTGAGGCGAAGTTTGAAAATAAAATCGGCCAGCCAGAATGAGTTAGTAAAAGATGTTTGAATTTAAGTAAGAACCAAATTGACAGGTGCGCGCACGGAAGTCATCGAGCGTTACGACAACTACGTCAATGACCAGGTTTGTCTGTTATAAGCGAAGTAAAAAAAGAAAACGTTAAAACTTAAGCGGGGGGGGGGTAATCAAAACATCGAAAAAAAACACAAAAAAAACTAACATAACAGAAAAACGAATGTTACGTGAAAAATGGCTTAAATAAGCCTGTTTCGATATTAAAACTTAAATTGGGTACCCGGGTGTTTTTGGGTGTGTGATCGGGGGTAGATGAACGAAGTAAACAGAAAAACGAACGTTACATGAAAATGGCTTAAATAACACTGGTTAAATATTTAAATTTAAAAAATCGAAAAAAAAAAAACCTCTCACACCACGATTCGAACCCAAAAGGTTTAGATAATGAACCAACACGCTAATCAACTGAGCTAACGCGACGTACATGAAATTTAATCAGTTTTTCAACTATTTAAAGTAAATCAGGTCATGACGTCATCTGGCGCATGCGTAGAACCGGTCGTCATCACGAGAGGGCAGCTTTTGTTGAATCGAAAACTGTCGATTTCGGGGTGAAAAATGAACGTTTTTGGCCAATTTATCGATATTTTTCAAGTGAAGGATGGAGCTTCAATATGATACTGAGTTTGTGAATTTTCGTTGTCTGTCGAAAGTTTTTAGTAGACACACAAACGCACATACATACATACACATTTTCGTTTGTTTATTTATAGACTACGGGTCTACCCGGCGTTGCTTGGGACCGTATAAACAATGAAAAAATTGAATTTGGTTTTGTAATATATTTGTTATTCTTATGAGAGGAATTTTGTATGTTTATGCATCATTTGCTATTTCGAGCAAAAGAATATTTTACCTACATAAGACGGGTATTACACATATGAAATAATTGTATCTTACCTAGGGTAGGTAATTTATAGCATATATATGCAAGGACAGTTAATATGCAACACATCTCATCAAATCCCAAGTGATGCCAGGTATTTTGCTAATATATATTCTCACCTATTTCATTCAATCCCGGGCAACGCTGGGTGTTTTGCTTGTATATATCTCAATCAATCACATTAAATCCTAGGCGACGCAATGTATTCTGTTAGTATATATTTCAATCAATCTAATTCAATCCAACGCAACGCCAATTATTCTGCAAGTATATATTTGCATCTCTCATTACATCCCAGGTGACCATGTATTCTGCTTGCATACATTTGCTCATTGAATCCAGGGTGACTCCGGGTAATCTGTAAGTATATATGTTGACGTATCTCGTTGAATCCCATAATTCTTGGATTGTTACAAACTTCGACAATTTAACCTACATTATCGCTCACCTGTCTAAAATAATAACTTTAAGACATTGTCTTGGATGGTTTTTCATTCCAAACACATCTGAATAACTCGCATTTAATCATTTTTCATAATTCTTGGATATGTTACTAATTTCGATTATTTTTAATGAAGTAATCCAAATAATCGCGACCTCTTGCTAAGATAACTTTCATAAAATGTCTGGTATGTCTACTTCATTATGAATATACCAATCAAATAACTCAGATTTCATTTTTCATAATTTTTGGATATGTTGCTAATTTAAACCATTATTTTTTCTGAGTTCAATCACATAATCCCTCTCCTCTTACTAAAATACCTTGAGACATTTCACGGTTGTTTATTTCATTACAGACACCTCAATAAAATACCTCACATTTCATCATTTTTCATAATTCATGGATGTTATGAATTTTGGCAATCAAATTTAATGAGTGCGCACATAATCGCCCAATTCTTACTAAAATCATAAATTTGCTACATTGACTGGGCTGTTTATTTCATTATAAACACACCAATCAAATCCCTAAAACTTCATTTTTCATAATTCTTGGATATGTTACTAATTTCGACAATCATTGTTTAAGATTTAACCCGCATAATCGACCCCCTCTTACTAAAATGCTTTCAGACAATATCTGGGCTGTTTATTTCATTATAAACACACCAATCAAATAATTTGCATTTAATAACTTTTCATAATTCTTGGATATGATACTAATTTCGACAATCGTTTTTCATGATTTAACCCACATAATCCCCTCTCTTCTGATAAACACACCAATAAAATAACTGATATTTTATAATTTTTCATAATTCTTGGATATGTTACTAATTTCAAATCATTTTTCATGATTTAACACACATAATCGCCCCTCTCTTACTAAAATAACAACCATGCGACAATGTCTGGGGTGTCTATTTCATTACAAACACACAAATCAAATAACTAATATTTCATAATTCTTGGATATGTTAACAATTTCGACAATCGTTTATAGTGATTTAACCGACACAATCTCCTTCCTCTTGCTAAAATCATAACTTTGAGACATTGTCTCAGGTGGTTATTACATTACAAACACACCAATCAAATAACTCGTATTTCATTTTTCATAATTCTTAGATATGTTACTAATTTCGACAATTATGTTTCATGAGTTAACCCACATAATCCCCTTCCTCTTACTAAAGTAATACATTTGAGACATTGTCTGGGCTGGTAATTTCATTACAAACACACCAATCACATAACACATTTCGTCCTTGTTCACTTTTCTTGGATATGTTACTAATTTCAACAATTTTTAATGATGTAACCCACATAATCGACCCACTCTTACTAAAATATTAACTTTAAGACTATATCTGGGCTATTCATTTCATTATAAACACATCAATCCAATAACTTACATTTAATCACTTTTCATAATTCTTGGATATGTTACTAATTTCGACAATCGTTTTTTATAATTTAACCCACATATCATTTCCTTTTCTTAAAATAATTACTTTGTGACATTGTCTGGCTGGTTATTTCATTACAAACACACCAATCAAATAACTCACATTTCATCATTTTTCATAATTCTTGGATATGTTACTAATTTCAACGGTCATTTTTCATGATTAACCCCACATTGACCCCGTCCTACTTAAGAAATAACTCTGAGGCTTTTTCTGGGCTGTTTATTTCATTATAAAAACAGAAATAAAATAACTTGCATTTCATAACTTTTCATAATTCTTGGATATGTTACTTATTTCGACAATCATGTTTCATGAGTTACCCAACATTATCGCCCACCTCTTACTAAAATAATACATTTGAGACATTGTCTGGGCTGTCTATTTAATTACAAACACACTAATAAAATTACTCACATGTCACCATTTTTCATGATTCTTCGATATTTTACTGATTTCGATAATCATTTTTCTTGATTTAACACTAATTATAGCCCCTTTCTTACTAAAATTATAACTTTAATACATCATCTTGGCTTTCTATTTTATTAAGAACACCCAAACAAATAACTCAAATTTACTAATTTTTAATAATTCTTGAATATGTTACTAATTTTTACGATCATTTTTTATCATGTAACCCACATAATTAACCCCTTCTTACTAAAATAACTTTCAGACTATATATGGGCTGTTTATTTCATAAACACATAGCTTACATTTAATCACTTTTCATATTTCTTGGATATGTTGCTAATTTTGACAATCATTTTTCATGAATAATCCCCTTCCTCTTCCTAAAATAATAACTTTGAGACATTGTCTGGCTTTTTTCTTTTTTTTTTTTTTTCATTACAAACACACCAATCAAATAACTCAGTTCATCATTTTTCATAATTCTTGGATATGTTACTTATTTGAACAATAATTTTTCATGATTTTACGACATAATCGCTCCATCTTCCTATATAGGGTATTGTTATCACAAATATCCACCTATCTTATCCGATCCCAGGTATTCTCCTATAAAATAACCCACCTATTTCATCCAATCCCAGGCAGTGTCGGGTAGTTTGCTAGTACGTATATCCACCTTTCTTATCCAATCACCGGCAACGCTTGGTATTCTGCTAGTACAAATATCCAGCTATGAAGCCACATCAAAGAGTTCACTGGCATATTACAATGATTGCATATTAATCTAATGGTATTCGACAATAAAGCTACATCCAAGGGAGGTCACTTGCATAATCTAATGGTAGTCGACAATGAAGTTACATTCAGGGAGTTCACTTGCATATTATAACAATGATTGTATATTTATGTAATGATATTTGACAATGAAGCTACATCCAAGGGAGGTCACTTGCATATTATAATAATGATTGCATATTATTCTAATGGTATTCGACAATGAAGCTACATACAAGGAGGTCACTTAAATATTATAACAATGATTGTATATTATTCTAATGGTATTTGACAATTAAGCTACACCCAAGGGAGGTCACTCGCATATTATGACAATAATTGTATACTTTTCTAATCGTTTTTCATGATTTAACCCACATAATCCCCTCTCCTCTTGCTAAAATAACTTTGAGACATTGATACAGGTTATTTCATGATAAACACACCAATCAAATAACTCACATTTAATCACTTTTCATAATTCTTGGATATGTTACTAATTTCGACAATCGTTTTTTTATAATTTAACCCACATAATATCTTTTCCTTTTGCTAAAATAATTACTTTGTGACATTGTCTGGTGTTATTTCATTACAAACACACCAACAAATAACTCTTATTTCATTTTTCATAATTCTTGGATATGTTACTAATTTGGACAATAATTTTTCATGATTTTGACATAATCGCACCATCTTCCTGTATGGGGTATTCTGTTAGCACAAATATCCACCTATCTGATCTGATCCCATGTATTCTCTTAGGAAACATCCCACCCATTTCATCCAATCCCAGGCAATGTCGGGTATTTTGCTAGTAGTACATATATCCACCTTTCTTATACAATCCGCGGCAACGCTGGGTATTATGCTAGTACAAATATCCAGCTATGAAGCCATATTCAAGAGCGTTCACTGACATATTACATTGATTGTCGAATACCATTATATTAATATGCAATGAGGCTACATCCAAGGGAGGCCACTTGCGTAATCTAATGGTAGTCAACAATGAAGTTACATCCAAGGGAGGTCACTTGCATATTATAACAATGATTGTATATTATTCTAATGGTATTCGACAACAAAGCTACATCCAAGGGTGGTCACTTGCATATAACAATGATTGTATATTAATCTAATGGTATTCGAGAATGAAGCTACATCTAAGGGAGGTCACTTGTATATTATGACAATAATTGTATATTAATATAATGGAATTCGACAATGAAGCTACACTCTAGGCAGGTCACTTGCAGATTACACCAATGATTTTATATTCTAATGGTATTCGACAAAGATGGTACATCCAAAGGAGGTCACTTACATATTATGGCAATGATTGTATATTCTAATGAAATTCGACAATGACTATACATCCAAGGGAGGTCATTTGCATATTGTTACAATGATTGTATATTAATCTAATGGAATTCGACAATGATGCTACATCCAAGGGAGGTAACTTGCCTATTATAACAATGATTGTATATTAATCTAATGGAATCTGATAATGAAGCTACATCCAAGGGAGGTCACTTGCATATTATAACATATACTGCGCAAACACCTTCCGATTTTTCAAATGGGACCTATACTGCACAAGCACCTTCAAAATTGTCAAATGGGACCTATACTGCACAAGCACCTTCAAAATTGTCAAATGGGACCTATACTGCACCAGCACCTTCAAAATTGTCGAATCATCTGTCATACAATCCCAGGCGATGCTTGGTATTCTGCTAGTACACATCCACCTATGTCATACAATCCCAGGCGACGCCGGTTGTTCTGCTAGTGCATATACACCTACTTTATCCAATCCTGTACTATGCCGGGTATTTTGCTAGTACAGATATCACCTATGTAATCCATCCTGGACGTCGCTGGGCATTATGCTAGTACATATATCAACCAATTTTTTCCAATCCCAGGCGTCGCCGAGTGTTCTTCCAACCCCAGGCCATGCCAGGTAATCAGCTAGTATATATGCCGTGCTAGTGCTATGTCATACAATTCCGGGCGACGCTGGGTATTTTGCTCGTACATATACACCAATTTTATCCAATACGCATCTTTTTTTTTACTTGGTCTATTGGCTATTGTAGTATCTGTTCTTAGAAATAAAGCGGTTTCATATTTCGCCCCCTCCTCCCACTAACTCATATGCCTCTCACCTTCCTCCCTCTAAATAGAATTAGTTAATATACGAAAAATATATAATATGCATCTATTTTTTACTTGTTTTTTTGGCTAAGATCAAAGTGTCTTTTTTGTTTTTACACGTCAATAAAAAAATGTTTTAAAAATTGGGAGTTAAGTAGGACGTCCCCAAATATGAAAGGGTGAATGCGGAATTATGGTGAAAGAAGATACTAACTGGGAGAAACTTTTGACTTTGTTTAGTTCTGGAGTGACAAGGATGACCAACGACCCCCCCCCAAAATCCCCCCTTTTTGAGTTGGCCATGTGCCTAAGTTTTTTGTTCATCATTGATTTTTGACTGTATTTTTTAACATGAATAAAAGATTTAATATCTCAAAATGTAGTATCTGTTCTTCAGCATACAAAGCTTCTGCTCTTAGAAGGGATCCACCACCAGGCTCTCGGGCTAGGTTTAAGGTGTTCACTTACTAACCTTCGTTGGCAAGGACCAGACCCCCTCTTTTGGGGAGTCAGGACCTCAAGGACCGACTCCACATTTGTGGGAGCTTGGACCCGAAAACCGATCCCTTCTGGGAGTCTGGAATTTCGGGACCAGCACCACTAAGTTGGTAGTTGTGACCTGCTTTTGTTGGTTTTTTCTTGTTTTTGTTTTTCTTCGTTTTGGTCTCAACTCTCGAGACCGAGATGATCTACTCTATCCACCCTTAATTGCCTGAGCAGCACTCTGACCTGCCAGGCCCAAACTGTGTCTATCTTTCGCTGCTCTCCCAGAGGATTGAGCAGACAGGGATCTCTTTATCGCTTCTGTTGGGTAGCTAAGTGGGTAGGGGGACGTGGGGTAGGGTGAGTGCTTCGTCTCGGCTCCCCTCTGTGGGCGGAGATGCCTATCCCCTCTTGCTCTTAATTGCGATGCGGCACCCTGTCCCGCTAGCACCCACTGCGTCTCCCTTCTCTGCTCTCCCCCCTCGCGGGGGGATTTGAGCTGCTAACCAGGCATCCCGTGAAGGGAGGTCAAAACTCTTTGTCACTTTAAGAGCCCGCCCCTTCTAAACCCCGCCCCCTCTTTCTTCCTTCCCCCCCTGCCCCTCCTTCTTTATTTTTTCCCCACCCACGCTACACTTTGTTCGACGTCACAGGTCAGCGAAATAAGTAGACCACGTGATGCCGTCCAAAAAAGGGGCAATATTGAACGCTTCTCCCTCGGAGGACTCCCCTCCGAGGGGAGCAAAATGCGCCAAAACAGCTGGCACAAGCGAAGATAGGGGAGAGAAGCAGCCCGCTGCTCTCCAGGATAAGGCTCAGCAACCGGGGTCACCAAACCTACCCCATGCTCCCCAGGAGAGCAGCACCCCTAAAAGTGGAGGCGACCAAGCTACCACCGTGGTTTCCGATGTTGGTTTTATGAAGAAAATGCCCCAGGAGGATACACCAGATGTCCAAACATCTACTCCCGTGGAAGGGAGCACGTCTGGAATAGCCATCTCGGACAAAACGTCCACAGGTCCTAAGGACGGAACAGCTGAGACTCCGTACTCACAAACCATCGAGGGTCCAGCGGTTGTCTCGACGAAAGAGGGAACATCGGATTCCCCACCCCCCACGGATGACGTCAGCGACAGTGGCAGTAAGCCAAGTAAAGGGGACGTTCATGACTCAGACGCTGAGCCCAACAAAGCGGCTGAGCGAATTAAGGAGACACTGGCCTCACTTGAAAGACTACTGGGGCCCCCTCCAAAGCAAAATGACCCAGAGACCAATTCCCGCAACACTCCGCCGGAAGTTAACTTAACAAAGGAGGAAGCGGAAAAGGAAAAACCGGCCAGCACGGCGGGGAAGAAACCCCAGGCTACTAAAAACGTCAGGGAAGAGGGGGAGAGAACCAAAACGACTGAAGAGGAGTGGCCCGCCTTACCCTCAACCAGCGGCTCCCCCAAGGACACACCGGTGGGACCTAACAAGGTGACAACAATCTCCAATATCAACAGGCCACTGAGAGACGACTGCAATGGCAATAACAAGCAGAACGATACCAAAGCTTGGGGACCACAAAAACAGTTGTCTCCCCCAAGAGTACAAAGACCTGTTTGAATCAATGTTCAAACAATACACCAACGGCAATATAATACTGCCTCTCCCCGGCGCAGTGGAAAAACTTCAGCAACGAGTGTTGTCGCTCATTACCACGGATCTCCGTAGCAGAAGCTTGACAGGAGTGCCGAAGGAGACCATGGCTCAGCTTCTACAGGATCTGAACGTACCGGCGAGCTACATATGTCGATGTAGCTACGCCAAGTGGGAGATCCTACTGCCAGAAAAGGAAGATGCAGAGAGGTTATCCATGAACAACCTGACCTGGAAGCATCTTTCAATGAAACCCGAGTATCAGGGCAGGAGGAGGACGATGGTTTCTATATTGGGAGTACCCTGTTACCTGGGTTCACGACAGCTTGGTGCGGTGCTCAGCCAATACGGGGAAGTGGAGTCAGTGTGCCCAATCAGAGGCCCGCGCAACCTCATGACGGGAGAGTACAAGCTGGTCATGAGAGTTGACAGGAAGGGGTTTGACAAGATCCCTGCAGTGCTGAAGTATGGAGAGTGGACAATGTTAGTAATAGTAGAGGGGAGGAGGCCACATTGCTGGCATTGTCAGATGCAGGGACATATGTCTAAGGATTGTCCCCCCCAGGCCACCAGAGAACAAGGTAGCCACAACCGTGTCAGTGAGCACAGGGGAAGAAGACGGCTGGAGCAAGGTCGTCCGGAAAAACCGACCAGGTTACCAGCAGACCAGCAGCAGACCTCAAAACAATAATGATAATAATAACAATGGCAGCAGAGACAAGACAAACAAGCAAAAAGACATTGCAATCAACACAAACAAGAACACCAGTCACCACAAGTAAAAACAACACAAACACAGACAACGCAAACAAGAACACCACAAGCACCACGAGTAAAAACACCACAAACACAGATAACTCGAACAAGAACACCACAGGCACCACAAGTAAAAACACCACAAACACAAACAACTCGAACAAGAACACCACAAGCACTACAAGTAAAAACATCACAAACACAGACAACCCGAACAAGAACAACACAAGCACCAACACCTCACAGACAAACACCCAAGTTAAAACAAACACGCACACAGACAACGAAAACAAAGACACCATTACAAGAGATAACCGGAAGAAATCGTCCCCAGAAGAAATGGAGACACAACTTCCACCAAGAGGAAGCTACACTGCTCCTTGTCAGAATCTGAAGAGGAAGCGGCCGTTGAGGCTGGGGAGGAGGGAGTTCCCGCAGAGCAAAGTGAAGCGGGAGCAAGAAAGAAAGGGAAGAGGAGAAATAAAAGGAAGAGAGAAGCAACTCCAACGGGGGAGGATACCAACGTCGAGGCGGCTCCGTCCGGTATTGATAGTCATCCTGCCAACATTCAGGCGGAGCAAGCCATCGCCCCCCCTTAGTACTTCTCTGAAGGCTCCCCCTGCTTCTTCCGCGCCTAATAAGAATAAAGGCGAAGAAGTCGAGACCCAACCTGTCAGGACGGAACGCACAAAAAAGCTCCCGTTCCTGCCAGGGAACAAAATCTGTGAATTAAGCCCGACGCTGGCCAACAACGACCTTAAAGGCAAGCCAAAGGCCCAACTTCACAAACTCAGGCAATTGGAGGCAGTCGAGGAGAAAGGGATTACCAACCCACTGAACTTTGCAGATGCCCCGATGATCACAACCTTTGTGAGAGCGGATAGGGATGGCAGAACCAAGGGACTCTGGAATATGCTGGAGGCTGCAAAGACGGCTTTCGAGGAAGTCAGACTAGTAGACCTCGAGCACCCATCTCTTCATAAACTTTCTCTTAGGTGCGAAGGAAGGATCCCTGTTTTTGTGCACCCCTCATTTTACAGGGCACTTTAGTTAACCTTCCCATTGGATGTAGGAGGCGCCTCCCGAGACGGAATATTTTCATCCGAACTGCTCACGGGCAGTCTCGGCCATGCCTGCTGCGTCCTCACCCCCGAGGATTTTAGACCCGTTTGTGACACTGCTTAAGGTAAGTGAACATGTCTTTGAACTTGGCCACTTTTAATGTGAGGGGCATCAGGTGTCGAAGCAAGGCTTCGCGCATTGTGAGAGACCTGGTGTCCCTTAAGGTAGATATTGCCGCTATCCAGGAGACCCACTTTGTTTGTGACGAGGATTGTCAGGTGCTGGTAAACGATTACGATGTCTACTCAGCATATGGCAATACTTATAGTCGTGGAATCTCCTTGCTAGTGAGTCGCACCCTGTCAGCGTCGGTGAATGTTGTTCACGCAGGCGAGGACGGGCGGGCGGTCGTTGTTGATGTTGCCATTAATTGCAATATTTTTCGGATTGTCACTGTTTATGCTCCCAATTCTCATGGAGAGAGGGTATCCTTTTTTCGACGGTTGGAGGGCTACTTAGTGGATCCGGAACGGTTAGTGTTAATGGGTGATTGGAATGCAATCCTTGATCTCAACATAGATAAGGTTGAGGGGACTAGCGGGTCGGTGTGGTATGACAACAGTCTGTCTGACCTGATGGCTTCGTGCAACCTCGTCGACAGATTTCGTCTGGATTACCCGGGGCGGGAGATGTGGACGTGGCATTCTGTAGTGCCTTCCCATCTGAGTACTTACTTGGATCGGATGTTAGTTAGAAGAGGCGACGTAGACTTTCTATCGTTCCCCACATCCCACTTGTTAGGACACTCGGACCATAAACTCGTTATGGCCCGTTTGAACTTAAGTGCTAGGCCTAAACTAGCCGGATACTGGAAGTTCAACAGCACCTTGTTGGAGCTGGAGGACTACCGGTTGAAGGTTACCGAATTAATTCAGCGGGCTTTAGTGGGGGCGATTACAGGGAGTAAGTGGTGGGTTAGCCTTAAGGCCAAAATTAGACGCTTCTCTGTCAATACAGCCAACGCCTCGCGTTAGATAAGGCTAAGGCAAAGAAGCGTACAGAGGATAAGCTGACCCGGGCGGTGGAGGGGGGGACCCCCTAGAGGTAGCACTAGCTAAGCAGGACCTCAGCCGCTTGGCTAGCGAGCGGTATGAAGGTCAGGTAGTTAGGGCTAGGTTAATGAAAGTCTCTAACGAAGCTGTTAATGTTGACGCTATTGAGCATAAGGCTGCTCTAAGGCGCGGTTCGGACGGGTACATTCGGAAAGTACATAACCTGGAAGGACACGCCCTAGTATCGACGCGGGAGATCTGCGGGGGGTTTCGGGAGCATCTATCGGAGCGCTTCACCCAACTACCCAGACTCAGGGTCGATGAGTTTGGCAGCTATTTGGCTGACTCGCCCCGCCTCACGGCGGCTCGGGCGGCTAGCTGTGATGGTCTTGTTACGGAACATGAGGTCATTACTGCGTTGAAGCAGGTCGGCTACAACAAGTCCCCGGGGCTTGATGGTTTACCCTACGAATTTTACTTGAGGCTGTCGCCCATGTTGGTCCCTATTCTTAAGGATATGTTTAACCATTGGTTTGCCCAGGGATCCATCCCTGGGCAGGTGATCAAGGGAGTGATCACATTGCTGAGGAAAGGTCAACGGCATGGTGGGGTGGAAAACTTTGACTTAGGCCGTTGACTCTGCTAAACACAGAGGTAAAGATTTTGGCAAAGATTCTTGCGAATCGCTTGCAGGTTGTCATCGCTGACTTGATCGAACCCGACCAGAGTTATGCTGTGAAGGGGAGATCGATTCAAGACAATCTTCATTTGATTCGCTCGATCATAGAGGGAATAGAAGACGACACAGAAGCCGCGCTGATCAGTTTGGATCAGTCCAAGGCGTTCCATAGGGTCGACCATCGGTTCCTGGGATCTGTGCTAGAGGCTGCCGGATTTAATCCGGACTTCCGCAAGTGGATCTTTGTCCTGTATGATAGACCAACGGTAGCGGTGCAGATCAACGGTAAGCTGTCGGAGTGTTTCGCCGTCTCCCGGTTGGTGCGTCAGGGTTGTCCGCTGTCGCCTCTTTTGTACGTCCTGGCATTGGAACCCCTCCTTTGCAAGTTAAGGGACGAGGCGGCTACACCAGTCCTGCGTGGAATTGCTTTACCTGGAGGCACATGAGCCAGGGTTTCCGCGTTCGCCGATGATGTCACCGTGTTCGTGTCTTGCCCCACGGACGTTCAAGCGGTGGTCGAGGCGCTCGCTCGATACGAAGAAGTCACAGGGGCCGTCTTCAACCGCAGCAAGTCTGTCGGCCTGCGGTTGAGGGCCTGGACCGGGGTAAACTCGCTTCCAGGCATCTTCAGCTGGACCGATGGAACGGTTCGTATTCTCGGTGTCTGGTTTGGACCGGGACTTCAGCTGGAGAAAAACTGGTCGGAAGTATATGGCAAGGTCAAATCGTCGGTCAAGACTTGGATTCGAAGGAAATTGTCCTTGAAGGGTCGGGCGGAGGCGTGTGCTACATACGTCTTTCCGCTCATCCTTTACCGATTGTCTATACTTCCTCTCCCTGCACAACGCCTAACCCGCTTACAAAAGCGCCTCGACTCACTTCTGTGGGACGAGGGTAAGCATTATGTGTGCAGAGAGGTCTGTGTCCAACGTCCGAGCGAGGAAGGCCTGGGTCAGCCCAGTCTCTTGTGTCATAAAAACGCTGAGAGATTGGCTTTCCTGGGTCGTTCGCTAGAGGAGAACGCTCCATGGGTCCCTGTGGTTGAGAACTCGTTTCCCAATCTCAAACCTGACCCCTCGGTAGAAGGTCGTCGTAAACCGAGGGGAGAGCCCAAGTTCTTTGCCGAATGCCGGACTGCACTTAGAGCTTTGCCGGGGACCAGTGTCCTCGAACAGCCTAGAAAGAGCCTTTATCGGGAGTTAGTGGTGGGTACCGCGAAGGATCCTCTTTGTAGGCGGTTAGGTTGGTCGATGGAGGTTATCCGCTCTCAATGGAGTTGGGTGCCGGGTCGGGATTTTTTGACTAACTCGGAATTTTCCCTGACCTGGCGACTGGTCCGAAAGGCACTGCCCCTCTTCGAATTCAGCAAGTACAAACAACATACAAGTGCCTGGTGCCCGCGCTGCGACGAACACAGGCTCGAAACCCTCGAGCATGCGTTTTTTAGTTGCAGCCGGATCCAGGCCCTATTGGAATACGTCGAAGGGGTAACGGCCCGCATCAATGCCGAGTGCCCGCTCGAACTCGACGAAGGATATTTCGTTTACAACATGGAGCCGCCATTCCCCAGGGAGGAAAGAATGGTTTTCCTGGCGATCCTAGCAGTGGCGCGCATGGTGATATGGATCATGTGCCTCAAGTTGGTCCGCGAAGGGATATCTGTTCCGGATCGGGATCTGATCGTTTACTTTAAACATCTGCTTAAAGTAAAGATCAGATGCGATTGGAGGAGGTTGCCTCGAGTGGAGTTTAACAAGAGGTGGGTGCACAACACTAGTTTGTGCATCTGTCGAGGAGCCAAGTTCCAATACGTGTTCCCTCCTTAAGCATGGCACGGGCGGTGCTGGGTCCTTCGGAACCCATCCCGCTTAGTTTAGTATAATTAATTAAAGAGACTCTTGACTGGTGGTATAAATGATATCCCGCTCCTGTTATTATTTTCGGTGCTAGAGAACCTCTGAGTCCACCCGCTCCCCCGTTACCTACTTTTGTTTTGGATGTAATCCTGGTCTTTCCCCCAGTACTCAGAGGTCAACAATCAACCCCTCCTCCCATTGATTTCTGTTCTCCTATTAAGGCTTCACCCCAACCCCACATAGGGATCTCCCTGCTTGTTTTCGGTTCCCCGGAAAACAGTGGGGGGTCTAGACGTTAGATTAGTAGGGGGGTCAATACTAACAAACCAATTCGGCTTTATTTTTTATGTTTAAATTGAACTCTTTTCATTAGCTTGCCCCACTCCACGTGCTTTTATAACTTGATTATAGACTGTATATTTTCAATGAATTTGAACTTTTTTGTCACTTAACAAATGCACTCACACACTATATTGTTTAAAAAAAAAAAAAAAAAAAATGCACACACAACACACATAAGTTCTTTACAAATTGTAAATGTTATTTTTACACTGAACGCTGGGGTTTTTAGGTAGATTAGGATCCACAGAGTGAATGAGGTATTTTGGTAAATGTTGCCAGTCAAGAGTAAGACTCCAAAGTCTGCATTTTCAACAATGTTAAATAGTCACAAAGACCCTGTACCCTCCCCCTCCCAATTTCTTATAGGGCCTTGTGCCTAATTTTGTTTTTTGTAATTGTTGTATGTTTTTTATAAAATTCACTTTTTATGGAAATATGTATTTATTTTTGCGGAAAATAAAATATATAAATAAGATCAAAGTGTAGTATCTGTCCTTAGAAATGAAGTGGTTTCGTCTTTCGCCCCACCCCTCCCACTAACTCATATGCCTCCCACCTCCTCCCTCCTAAGTAGAATTAGGTCATAGTGTAACTGATATAAAAAAGAAAATGGCCGTTTTTTGTTTTTTTTTGTTTTTGTTGTGCGTCTGTCGTCTACTGCTAAATATTTTTAAGCGTAATTTTTTTATTTACTTATTTTTTCTTATGAAATGTTTAGCGAAAGAAATGTAATACAGATTATACAAGTAATTTTAGTTAATCCAAGCGGTCTCGTCCCCCGCCCCTCCAGTTTAACAGAGGTAGGAAGTCATGTGTTAATACAAAAACGAAAATGGCTGTTTATTTTTTAGTGTAAATATAACGATCTGTCTTGAATATTTTTAAGTTTAATTTTTTTTTCCCCCTTATCATTTTTTCTTGACATTTTTCGTTATACTCACGTATATTTACTATTTTTAACCCGTTAGTCACACTGGAAACATTTTCATAATGTGTAATATAATTGGTACTATACTGACAGTTAATCTTTTTATTTGTGCGATACTAACAGTCGTTTAATACAAACGTCGCCATTACAGCTAGCTGACGTGAAGATCATGTGATATGACTCAACGGTTTTTGAATACAAGGTGACCCCCCCCCCAAAAAAAAAACGGGCCCCGTGTACACTTTGTGATAGTTGGGCCCCGTTTTTTTTTGGGGGGGGGCACTTATAAATCGATTTAAAAATACGTAATGTTTAGCATTAAAATGTCACTTCCCCCCCCTCCCTGCAGAAAATCGGTTAGCTGACCCACTTCTAGTTGTCCTTTTGGACCCAAATTTCGATATTTCTCGTCCGGAGGGTGGAGCTTCAATATGATACCAAGTTTGTTCATTTTTGTTCAGTCTGTCAAGTTTTTAGCGGATACACACATACATACATTTTTCTTATATATATATATATATATATATATATATATATATAAAAGATGACTGAGCAAAGTTGACAAAGAATATTTCAAAATTGATAAGATAAATTGGTATATATTCTCCATTGTTATAGATAAGTTTCAGAATTATTTTCATGTATAAGATGTAAATATTTGATAATTATTATGTGGAAATTTCTTTAAAATGTTATCTTTTTATAGAAATTCAAATCCGCTTAATGGGGGGAAACAGCTTGCTATGCACTAATGTGCTGACTTTAGTCAGCGCATTAACGAGTTTTGTTTGTATTCTCTTAAAAATGTTTTTTCTTGCTTTCAAAACGAAAGCAGAAAAATCAGTTTCACTTTTTTTATTCTGAGTTTGTCAATTTAAAAATTGTTTCAAATTTGATTTTCAAACGATGCTATTTTATTTTTAACGCTTTTAGTACACATATACTAAAAGCGTTAAAGAACAATGTACTAAGTACATGCGTTTCTGTTATCACTTGCACTTTTTTTTCTAGTGGTAAACAAAAGGTACTTATGCTGAAATGTTATCTAGAAACCCCTTAACATGGGGAAGGAAGTTAGTTTTGTTAACTATTATGTACTTTCACCTAACAATTAAAATATATTGTGAAACTTGAAATTTTGTACTCCTTGTCAAGACCATTTTTTTAATTTATTTTTTTAACTGAGGATATCTAAATAATTGGCAGGTCGATAAAAAATTTCAATGTAATGCATTTGGTAAATTTTTACCTTGTTTCTACCTGAACATTTTTCTTTAAAATGACTACCTTTTAAATTTTTCGGTATGCTGAAAACGAATATTGCATCTAAATTTTCCACAAATAACTAGCTTTTCGGATATTAAGCAATGTCATTTCTTATCTTACTGCTGGTGGCCATCTTGGTATGTACGTTTGTGCATAGTTTCTCAGGGTTACGTTTGCGCGCTTGTGCGTACCAAGATGGCCACCAGCGATATCATAAGAAATGACATTGCTTAATATCCGGAAAACTACTTATTTGCAGAAAATTTAAATGCGATATTCGTTTTCAGCATAACTTAAAACGTAATCATTTTAAATGTTAAGGTGGAAACAAGGTAAAAAAAACTACCGTTTTATTTCTTTGTTTACATAGTTTTTTTTTTTCAGTAAAACAGAATAGAAATGACAAATTACCATCAACTGGTGAGTATATAGTTGTTTCTTATCAGGATTCCTGGTACTGTGAAAGCTACATCAAGGATTCATGTAGAGTAAGATTTATGGTTGCATCTCAGAAAATAGGAGTATATTTTGGGCCAGATAGAGAGGATTTACAAAATTGAAAGTTCAACCGGTCCCAAAATGCATAAGTTCTGGTTGACTATGGGAATTTCCATCTTTTATAGAAATCCAAAATCTATATGAAAAATTTTCAATTTATTTTGAGATGTATTCATATCTACTCAATTTTTTTTTCTTTGACGGGAGTAGTAAATACCGGCCATGAATGCTCTTTAGGCATTCAACGGCTACACCCAAGATTAAGCTCTCCTTGGTGAGAAGGCAGGAAAATACCTGCTCTCAAAGCTATATTTAAATACCACTATAATACTTAGTTTTGTTCATGAATAGACACCCACTGTATGATAGCATGCACCAGTTTAAAAAAAAATTGAAATTTGTACATCTTAATTTAATTCATGGCTTATGATAAAGAGAACCATCAGATTTGACTGCATCATCAGAAAGAGCAAACAATTTTACAGAAGCTAGGTTTCATGAGAATTGCTCAAAAATGGTGGCGAAATTACGGAATTTCTTGAAATGTTGAGGTCCGTAATTTAGCCCACTTTTTCTAAAGAAAAATGTCTATGGAAAAGCATAAACTTTGGCACTTAAAATTCTCATAACTTTTGAACTACTGATGGTATTTGCATAATTCAAACGGTTTTAAGCATCTTTTACATAGCTCTTTTCGTGCAAGTTGATAAAATAACAAAGAAAAAATCAACTTTTAATGCTACTCCAATTAAATAATATAAAAACCAAGTATTTTTGCTGTTGAGCTAGTTCGACTTCTGCATAGAGTTCACAAAGACCATGTTTAAGGATTATCTGATCTGTATAAAATCCCTGTTGGTCACAGCTATTTGTTAATCTGCAGTTTAGTTAATCTTTTTTTTTTTTTTTTTTTTAAACCATTAACATTAAAACTGGTAATGCTTATTTAATTCTATGGTAGAAATTGTTTACCTCTTTCCAGGAGGTTAAACACAAGATCTATAAAAATGGTTTAGTGTTTCTCAGTAAAGGGGCAATTACACGAAAATGTCAACCACAATGTGAAAATTAATCTTGAAAGTATGGCATATTTGGTATCACTTGAAAGCCGAGACCTTCAGGAGTTTAAGTTTTCGTATTAAAACTTGATAAACTAAACTTTGACTGACATTTTTTACTTAAACAGGTTTATTTTTTCATTAGTGAAAAAGTTTTACTGGGTATATTTTAAAAATTAGTTCAAAGAAGACATCACTCTCTTATTTTAGTTAACTATGGAATAAGGTAACTGGTAACGGATGGAAAAAGTGGTTTTCAATATGAAAATTGTCCAAAAATATTCAGCTATCTTTTTATAAAGCTTGAAGGCAAGGATTTTTTTTGCCTTTGTATGTCCGTCACAAAAAAAGTAAGTTTTCCTACTTTATCTAGTGCGGAAATACTAAAGTCTTTTTTTTTTATTATTTTTTTTTTTTTTTTTTATTTTAAATAAAGTTTTTTTGTTTTTTTTTTTTGTTTTTTTTTCTGGATTTTAAATAAGCATATTGTGGGTAAGCAAACTGGATAAAAATTTCTACCTAGAAAGTTTCAGTTTAGGAAAATTGTAACGGATGTACACTTTTTAATATACGTCCATCACAATTTTTTTATGGTGATGTTCTTATTTCAAAGCATCTTTTAAGCATCCTAACAGTTTGGGGAAAGGGTTTTTAATTTTTTATAAAACATTATGTATAAGAATCATTAGTTTTCAAAGCATTATAATTTTAAATCTTATCTAAATAACAGAAACTGCCCCTTCATAAAAAGCCAAGTTATGTTATGAGAGATAATCAATAGTTAAACTTTTTGATCCAATACCACACGATGTTTGTTTGTCAATACCATGAAAATATTCGCCTTGTTTTTACAGCCCTTGAACACTTTATCAATTTGTCAACGTTTTCAGGCTTTGTTGGGCAAGTCACATGCAAACATAAGGACTGTATCTACCATAAATGTGACGATTGTAGAAATTACATCGAAATGAAGATAGCCAAACTTTGAGTATCCAACAATGGCAAAAACTAGACAAACGTGCTGAAAAGGTTAGTTTCAGCAACTGTCAATGACGTTTTTGATTCCCTGAAAAAGCAAATGAATACTTTTCTTGTGCACAGATACATCAAAAGAAAAGATCATTTTACTAATCTTATTGAAGAATGCAATGGTTCCTCAACTGTTCTTCAGCTGGATTTCTCAGAATGCATCCATTGTCAACCAGCAAGTCACCATTTTCACTGGTCATGTTTGGGTTAGCCAAAATGTCAAGGAGAACTTTGCCATTGTTTCTGACAATTCAGACCACACAAGAGGCTGTATACACCTTCATGTCAGTTGATTGTATCAGCAAAAAGTATGACCTCATAAAGTTCAATGTTTTCACAGATGGTCCATCTTCACAATTAGAGCAACACTTCCCATTTTCAAACCTTCATGAATGGGAAAATGAGTAAAATTTCAATATTATCTGGAATTTCTTTGTAACTTTGCACAGTAAAGATGCAGTTGATGGAATTGGTGGTACTGTTAAGTGATCAGTTTGGTGAAATGTTCATACCACTAGTCGCCCTAAATGATGCTGCAGCCTATTGTGAATTGCCAAGAAACTTGAATACTGGAATAAATAACATTTATATCTAGTGGCAAAATTAGATGTGCTCCAAAACTTCCAGTATGGGAAAAGCCTTAGTCATGACTGACACCATGAAGTTACATTGCATCAAAGCTCGAAATTCTTAGCAACTTGAGGTAGCAGGATTCTCAAAAGATGAAATCTTCAAAGTTGAAAACATAAAGTGAAAATGATTCAGATAAGGCCATGAGTGACATGAATGATGAAATTCCTAATCCTGAACAAATAATGGCTGACAATGTTGTCATAAACATGAACGACTAGGTTTTAGTTTTGTATGAGGGTGAACAGTTTCCCCAGTGAAGTCACCAATGTTATTGCTGGCAAAGTTTTTGAGTTATCTGTGATGCACAAATCAGGGCAATTTTCATTTGAATTTTTTTTTTTTTTCCTACAGCAAGACACTTTTGTTTCATTTTTTAGTTTCCATTTGAACTTACAAGTCCTTTTTAATATAAGGACCCTTCTTAGGGCTTTTAATACTATTTTGTTAAGGTTTATTTAGAACAGTACGCCCGTTACAAGATTTCTGCACGTCCATCACAGAATTTAAAGTGCAATTTTTATCCCAAAAATAAACAATTTTAAGTGTTACTTTTTTTTTTTTTTTTTTTTTTTTTTTGATACTGTTTCACGTTCTTATTCTTCTACTTTTATGCGTCCGTCTGTCATGTGCCTTTTTGCGAATAAATTTTTGGGGTCAAATCCAAAAGTGTTAAAAACTTTTTCTAGCATTTTTGTCTTACATTTAATATTTGTTTGAATTTAATGAAGACTTGTGTTCTCTGAATCGTACATCCGTCACAATGGAATACCCCAAAGCACCTCAAATGATTAGCAATGAACTAACTCCTTAGGAAGTAAGTCCTGGGAGGATGAACCTAGGACTAGTGGTGGGACGATTAATCGGAATCGTTAATCGTAAGAATCGTGTATTTTTATTTTTTTTTTGGGGGGGGGGGGTCGGTACTGAAATCGTATCGCTAAAAATACCTTAGATTTCTGATTCTTTTATGATTCTCCTATATTTTTAAGTTGAACTTATGGTGGTTACCATAGATTTTAACGACGTTTGAAAAAAGGTTCCCATTTCGGTCGGTCCCCCTTTTGGGACGTATCTGAAATTAGAACAAGTGCTGAAAAAAAAAAAGAACGGTTGTGGAAAAGAAAACATTGGGTTATAATTAAGTGCGACGAGACTTTAGGATTGATGTTTTATAAAAGTTTCCGAGATATAGGGGTACAAAGAGGATAGTACATTTCTTTGATAAGTCTTTACCCAGGGAAACTGTTTCATCGCATGTTGATGCTTCTATCGTTTCCGCATGTCTGAGACAGATTTCTTTTTTTGTATCTCCCTCCAGGACAGTCCTCTATTCTGATTGGCTGAAACCTCTGACATTGAAGAAAGGAACGGAAAAGTAGAAGAGTAGGGAGAAAGAGAAATAAGGGAAGCATAGCGTAGCAGCATCATAGTAGTAGTTTACTACAAACTGTTTAAAGTGAGATTAATGCTGTCAAATTTGATAAAAACGTCAGAACTTTTCATAACATATTTAATGAAACACAAGAATTTTTAATTACTTTAAAGGTAATCATTTATCTTAATGAGTTTTCTTATTCCCTCACATAGGTGCTGTCTATCTTTCAAAACTTCGAGGCCCATGATTAGTTATGTTTGCACTGTTACGAAACTTTAGGGGTCGAGGTAACATTGTTTTCATTTGGGAGTGAAGTTTATGTATAAAACAGCCTAACTACATAAAGTCCATGAAAAAAGTTGATCAATATTTAATCCTTAGAGAAAAAAGATTTTACAGTGCTCTCCTTGAGAGTAAATCATGTTAATAATCGGTGGTTTTTCCAACTGGTGACTAAAAAAAAAAAAAAAAAAAAAACTTGCCCAAAGATAGCCCCCCCCCTTTTTATCTTTGGGCAAGTTTTTTTTTTTTACCGACACTCTTCCATTATTAAATGAATGAAAAATCTCATTAGTAAATGAAAAATGTCTTGTCAACCTTTATATTTTTAAAAAATAAAACAAGCAAAGTCAAATTATTTAAACAATAAAAGGCTTAATAGAACAATGCTGTAAGTGAACTTAATTTTGTTTTCTTTTAGAAATTTAAATTTCATTAAAATATTCTGTAAATGAAGCAATTAAACATTTCTTTTGAAACTTCTTTGCACAAAAAAAAAAAAAAAAAATGTGAAAAATTTATTAAAAAAAGGAAAAAAGTTTTTTTTTTTTTTTTTTTTAAATCCTTTGAACCTTAACTTTGCAAACCAACTAGTCACTCGTAGCCATTCAACTAAAGGACTGTAAGGGCTTGGTCGACATTCACAGATGCCTGGTATCACAGTCGTGATATGAGCATAGGTAAATGTTTCCCACTCCCTAACAAAAAAATAAAAAGGTTGTCAGAAACAGCATTAAGGCAGAAGCGATTTCGAAAGTTCAATAAATAACTTTTCCTTAATAATAGAAATAAACAATTACCAAAAATTTTCTTTTTTATATAGAAATAAAGAGGTAAATTAAGTCATTAAATAAGAATAAACATTAAAGGACGATAAGTATATAATTACATAATAAAAATAAACCAATGGTAAATGTTACCTTATGCTACAACAGAACACCAACCAATCTAATTTGGTTTGTTAAAGGTATTCGTGGTTGCTGACAACGAATCTGATAATCAAACCCGCCGCATATTTGCCGTTTGCATGGTATGAACCCCTAGACCTTGGGGCTATTTTGTGCTATTTCACTGCCTTTGTTAGTGTTTTCCTTACATGATACGTTCGCGTGCGAACAGGCAGTGGGGTGTCTTATATCGGGTAGGAATCTATATCAGTCATTTCAAATCAAGTTAAAAAAAAAAAAAATTTCTTACGTAGTTTTAATGCTTTTTTTAATTGATCTAAAAAGTTTTCACGAGCGGTTTACAAAAACATAACCACTAAACATTTTTGTTTTTCGTTCTTTTTGGGGGTATTCAATTATTAAACTTGTGTAGTTTAACAAGTGCTTCTGCAGTTTAATTAACAGTTTTTCCGTAAGTAACGCGCCCCAGCATTACACCCGCTCTCCAATGTAAACAGAATTTTTGAAATGGTGAATGGTGGCACATTACTGATGGAAAAACGGTTAATTAAACTGCAGGCACACCTGTTAATGGAATACCCCAGGGGTTCATACCATGCAAACGCTAAATTTGTGCCGGGTTTGATTATCAGATTCATTATCAGCAACCTCGGATACCCTTAAAAACAAATTAGTGATCAGTGTTCTGTTGTAGCGTGAAGTAACATTTACCAAACCAATTTAGATTAAAAAAAAACATTAAAAATATTTTTAAAGTCAAATAAGAATAATTTGAGACGACTGAATATAAAAGGCTAAAAATTTAATCAATGATTTATTCATTTCGAAATAAGAATATTCTAGAAAGTGGAATAAAAATCAGCGATTAAAGCTGCAAAAAGTTAAATTTTAAAATTATCAAAAATAAAAAGAAAATAAAACAAAAAAAATGAACATCAAAAGATAAAGCATGTTATTCCCCTTGAAATTTATTTTATATTTTGAATTAATCATGACTTTTTCTTTATATTTTTTAATATATAAAACTCCTGAAATTGTTATTAATTTCATGGTGCATGTTTAATTCATGATTAAAATATTTGTGACTTCAATGGAAGAAATTTTACAAAAAAAAAAATTGTTTTCGAAATTCCCTTAATTGTATTTTTACTTTTTCGCTGTACCAATTTCGGTTATATAATGGTATATTTCAAAACAATTCTACAGGAATCGGAATTATACTTTGTATCGGAATCATTAATCAACATTTTCCTGGAATCTGAAAATTTAGGAATCGTCCCAACACTACCTAGGACTGAACAGAATCTTATGGACAGCAATGAAGGCAGTGTCATACTGAAATGTATCATAATTACCATTTTGAAATGCTGTATTCTTAATTAAGGAATAAGGGGAATCTGATGAATTAAGTTTAATCTTTAAAATTACCAGTTATTATAATGGTTTCCAGAACATTAGTTTTCAAAGATTTCATTGCTAACCGTATGTCATTACGGTTTAGGTGGATCAAGATTTCTTAATATAATTGGAGCTCCTTCCTTCAATATAAGGTTGATGTGGTTGTAGTGAATTCTGCAGGAAATTTTATTTCCTGATCTTCATTGATAACACAATCAATGGATTGATAACTCTTTCAAAAGATAATTGATCATAACAGCATCATTTCTATCGACCAAGATTGCTCTTTCACGAAGGCATCCAACATTGCAGAAATTTTAAGCAATATCTGAGGAAACCTTAGTCATATGTTGTCAGCATACCTGAAAACCTATAAAAATCGACATTGAGTGAACAGTGAGTTGTATAACGGGACCAACATTGCACCATCCACAGCGGGTGTCTCTAACCTTGTCGAACTGCACCCGATATGATAGGTGCTCTTGCGATCGTATGTTGTCCCGTTACAAGTTGGCCTATTGATCGTTTCCACATGTTGTTTCCGTAGTGGAGTGCTTCGCCTCTTGACTGAATAATCTATCCTGTGTGGTCTTCAGGTACATTCATCGCTCTGCTGGTCCTTGCGGCTCGCTGCAAAATGAAGTCTTCACCACAAACAGAACTCCGGTTTATAATAACTATTAATTTTACTTCATAACAGCTGTCTAAATTGAGGTTACTGACTATAGTAGTTAGATTTCCCATTAACACATGTTTTTCAACTGTCAGGATTGTTGGGCTGGAGGACCCTATTAGACAAACGAAATAATGATTTAATTGAGTGTAGTGTTAAACTGTCGAGTAGAAACTCTTAAAGAAACTAAGTGCTGACAAGGTTGCGGAGTCGGAGGTTTCAGCTAGTCGGATTTCTAAGAGTAGTCTGAATCTTTTATCCGACTCCTTAAGTACAATATATATATATATATATATATATATATATAATTTTTACATGTTTTTTTTTCTGTTTGGTTTTACCAGTTTTTAATATTTTCACACCAAACAAAGCATATTGCCACTTTGATGTAGGGGATACTATCAGGGACCTAAATTGTAGGAGTACTATGTAGGGAGTTTAGCAGCAAGATGTCTGTTCACATTAGACTTGAACTTCTATGTCAGTAAAGTTGGGAAGCAGGAACCCGAAAGAGAATTCCAAAGTATAGCGGTTCTAGGGAAGAAGCTATTAGAGTAGAAGGCTTTCTTACATCTGGGGATCTCTACCGTGTAGGGGTACGAGTTCGCTACTTGTTGGGTTTGTCGGGGGTATTTTCATTGAGGCGGAGGGTACAAGAGCTTGTAGTTCGTCCAAGCATCCGCCATTAAAATACGTGTGAAAGAGGGATTCAACATTTCGTTGATGAGACGGGGGCTGAAGCTTAGATGACAGTTCAGGACCTATCAGGTTGGCGAATCTTTTGAACCCTGTCCAGGATCGAGAGATCAGTAGCAGATGCACCAGCCCCAATGTGACAACAATACTCCATACATGGGCGAATGGTGGCATTGTAGAGGTACAGGATACTTTCAGGCACAAGTAACCTTTTCGCACGGTAGAGAGAGAGAGCTCACCTTCTTTGCAGTAGCCTTGGTAATGTTATCGATGTATCTATTCCAACTCATGTTCCCTGTGAAGGTTAAGCCGAGGAGTTTGAACAAAGTACTTTCAGGTAAGCTATTTTTCGCCATAGCTATCGGTGGTTGGTTTCATGTAATTATTAAATGAAACGAGCTTTGTCTTTGCAGCTTTAAATATTACCATTTTCTTTTTTTTGTCCCCATTCCACCTACAGACTGAAGGTTTTCCTTTAGGGTTTCTGCCATTACTTTAGATGTGTGCTCATTAGTTTTCTTCATGTGCCTGCTATAAAGCATGGTCTCATCAGCAAATATACTCAAGTCAGAGACAATTTTATCAGGTACGTCATTTATGAATATCAGAAATAAAGGACCAAGGATCCTTGATGTACATCCGCATTTATATCATTGTTTGGACGTACGCCCATCGAGAACAACCTGGATTCTTCTCTCATTTAAAAAGGATCTAATTATGTGAAGCATTCGTCCCATAATACTATAGGATTTTATTTTCACAAGATCATCTTGCTGTACCCTGTTAGATATATTGGACTACTGCCCTAGCGTCCCTTTCCTTATCCAGTGCTTGGTATAAACGTTCAGAGATTAGAATATCTGCAGTAGAACGGGCTTGCCTAAATCCATATTGATGGTCTAAACAGAGATTAAAGACTCAAATATTTTGGCGAAAAGCTGGAGGCTAATTGGGCAATAATTTAATGGGTCAATTCTTCGCCAGACATTTTGTAAACTGATACCACAGAAGCAGTTTTCCAGTTGACAGGAAAGCAAGATTTGTTAAGACATTTGTTAAAAAAATTTAGAGAACTGGAGTAACCTCAGCGGAACATTTTTTTTAATAGCACAGCTGGGATGAGATCAGGTCCACATGCTTTTGGGGGTGTCTACGTTTTTTTATATCATGTACTTGAGAAGGGGTGATTTTCAGATTATCTAGTGTAGTTTCTGTTTGCAGAGGAAAATCAAGGAAGGAATGGTTTGCTGGGTCCAAGGTAGTTTGAGGCAAACTGACGGGCAAGCATGTTAGCTTTCTCAGTTGCTGTGCAAACATGATTGTTGGATAGTGAGGATATGGTTGATTGCTTACACTATTGTAGATTTTCCATAAATCGGGAGTTCCTAATTTCTTCCACAGGTTTACAAATCAGTTTTCCTTCTGGATGGATGACTTGACAAGATCTACATGTCCATCAGCACAGAGAGGGGTTTCCCCGCACCTGGTTTCAAAGCCAGTTATTTCTATGCGTCTGCATGGATAGTTAGGATTAATAGTTAGTATCAAAGCATTAGTATTTGCTTTGAAGTTGCACTCCTCAGAATAGGATTATGATTGGAAGATGTGGTTACGTTTTTAAAGGAGAAATGTATGAGTATGGAGTGTAGATTAAAGGGTTAAAAGATCAAATATGGTTTGTGGATTAGTGACTTATTGGAAAATTATAGTACAAGGGTTAGGGTGCGTTTTGAAATGTGCTTTAGGTGTTAGATTTTATGTAAAGCTAATCACCAGTACTTTATCCCATCTAAGTGAAAGATATAGATGCTAGTTAACGTGGAATCACTTATAATCTGAGCACAAACAGGCTAAATGTTTTATTTTATAGATATTCTATAGAGTATAAATATAGGTTAAGCTAATGCATGTCTTAGCAATAGAAATCTATAGATGTTTAGCATTTATCGATTTTTTTTTTTTTTTTTTTAAAGGTCAGCCTACTAAAGTTTAAGACCAGAAACTAAATTCTCCTCCCAAGGTACATTTGATTTTAGATCGGCTTGGGGAGAAGAGCAATTGGTCTTTTGTCCAGTTGGAACAGGAGAGATGATATAACTTACAAGAATACAGCATTAATATACAATGTAGATATACAGGGATTTGGGGAGGATTTAAGAGTATAAAGATTTTTAATGTTTATCATGCAAAACAGACACAGGCATCTTGGAGGCAAAGCATTATCCCTTTAAAGCAGACATTTAGAAATAACATTTGTGCCATTTATTTTAGTAACATACTTCAGTAACAATATACATATGACCAGTATAAACCTTATATTTAAACATTACGGGTGCGGTGGCTAATCACAATGCCGTAACACAGTATTTGCTATGGTAAGGAAGAGTAGGGAAAAAGGTCTTGAGGGGGAGAGATAAAAATACAAGAAGCAGGTATTTTATATAAAAATAGGGAATTTATTAAAGACACAAAACATACCAAAACAAGATAGACTGACAGAAATATTCATGAAAGTAGTCGTTAACCCGGACAAGAGGGAAGAACACAATATTAAAATGTAAGGAAAAAATGGTAACAAGAGGAAGGTAATTATAGTGGTGAAAATTAGACAAAGCAATAATCTTTTCTCGGAATTGAATATAAAATATAATATTCTAGACGTTTGGTCAAATGATAATCAAAAGTACTTTACCATTCGTCGTAGTAGTAGTGATGAAGCCAATTTGGGTAGTAGGTTGATCCTGGTGATATGGTGGTCGAATAGGGTGGAAAATAGGTTGAATTTGGAGAAAACTGGTTTGAAGTTAAAATTCTTACGACGCCCCTTGAACAAATTCGCCGGGGAGAGAGGCTGCCTGTGGAAGCTACTAGCTCACTCTCTCTCACTCTCGTTAGGCTGTTACTCCCAGCCTTTTATATTCATAAAAGAGTGTATATTTCTTAGACCTCTTTTTCTTTCCTTTCTTTTCTTCTTCCTAACCATTCCTAATTCTATTTGTAGGGATGGGGACAACCTGAATGACCCTAGGTTCTCTACCCAGTCCATTCAAGGTCAAAGTTAATACTACCTCTCTTGTTACATTACATTTAGTCATAGAATGATAAATTATGATTTCCAAAAAGAGGAAAGCAGTATAAGTAAATAAGAGCAGGAAAACAGGTTTGGTGAATAAGCAATAACTTTCTAAGCAGTGGTTTGCACAGTTTAGAGTTTTTGTATGGTTTTGCTTTTATTTTTGTACTGTAATGCTTCTACTTCAAGATTTAGGTCTATTGGATCACTGCAAATCCTGTCTGAACAGCTGTTTTGATTGTGATTTCACACAGGATCAATGAAAGTTCTCTTTGAGCTGGATCAATGTGGATTACATTGATAACAATCGGATTACAATCCGATTGTTATCAAGTTCCTGAATCAAACGGAATTTGGCAATTGGATTGGTCCAAGATCGATCCGGAATTACAATTTTATCCCCACCATCCTTCAGCAACCCATGGCACTATAGCCCTTTATAGCTTTTCCTTTTTTTTTTTTTTCAGGAGTCACCACTTATCAAGGCCCAAAGGCCACTCGAGATTAAGGATTAATGAGTGTACAGAAGTCAATGGGACAATATAGCAATCGTTAGTAGTGGAAATTTGATAAATCGAATTACTTAAGGGGATGGCTCATAAAGAATTTGTTTATGTTGGACTTGAATATGACCAAATTGTAGTAAGCTGGAAAGCAGGCAAATGGAACAGGTGTGCTGTTCTAAGGAAAAAGCTTTGTTCATGGGATCTACGTTTTAAGTTTAGGCACAGATAAAGAGTGGGGAAGATTATTGATAGTGGTTTCAGTTAGACAAGTGTTTTTCGTGAAAGTCAGGCAAACGAGCACTTGTCATAAAAAATAACGATAAAGCAGAGACAGGCTCACAACGTCTCTTCTGTGGGAAAAGAGGTTTAGGGAAGAGAAAAGGGCATCCTCCACTACAAAGTCTATTTTGAAATCTGCCAAGGCAGGATAAGCTGCTTCTAGCAGCTCCTGCCCAGATGTGGCAACAGTACTCCATCTTTAGATGTACCTGGCTCTTACATAGGTAGAGAATTGCATCAGCAGTGAGATATCTACTGGAGTGCTAGGAGGATCCAGTCATTTTTCCAGCAGCCTTGGCAGCGAATTTAATGTACGTGTCCATTTCAGATCAGGAGTAAATGTCAAGCCCAGAAGTTTGTCAAAACATGGAGCCTTCCCAAGATGAGAGCCATTCATTTCAATTGATGCTAGATAGAGGATCAGTGTTGGTGATATAAAGATAGAAGCTTGGTTTAAGATGCATTAAAATTAATAAGCCACTTCTTTCCCCATTGTACTACATGCTCCAGATCGGAGGAGAGAGAATCAGAACTTGGTCATTTGCGATCTTGGATGTGTTGCTATAGATGGTCGTGTCATCAGCATAAATGTCTACGAATGATGTAAGAATATGATTTGGAAGATCATTGATGTAGATCAGGAAGAGAGTTGGGCCCAGGATGGACTCTTGAGGGACTCCGGCATTAATATTGTGAGCTTCTGATTTCTGCCCATCAACCACTATTATGAACCTACCAGAAATGTTTAATGGTTGAGAAAACATTTCCAGCTATATTGTAGCTGGAGATCTTGTGAAGATCCTTTTTGCCATACCCTATGATATTGATATGTCAAGAGCAATTGCCCTAGAAAGAACGCCTCTATTGAGAGATTTGCTAATCTTATGAGATATAACCGTTAGCACATCTACTGTAGATCTAGCAGAATGGAAACCATATTGCATGTCACTGAGGTGGTTAACTACTTCTCCATTTAACACGGATTCCAACAGCTTGCTCATGACACAGATTTATTGGTCTGTACTGAGGAAGATGCATGATCACCTGAATTCTTAAATACAGGTTAGATGAAGTTTTCAAGGGTGTTGGGAAGTAATTCTCTTTAATACAACGCTTAAACAGCTTTATAAGTATGGGAATTAATTCTGGTTGAAGCCTTTTCAGCATTATGTGGAATGCCATCAGAGCCAGTTGCTTTACTGAAATCAAGGTTTTTGATTAGCTTGACAACATCATGCACAGATATTTGTATGTCGCATGTTTTCTGATTAAAGGAAATATGGGGAGTTGATGGCCCTGGTCGCATAAGGAAGAATTAGTTGTAAAGTTCTTGGCAAAGGGTTTGGCTTTGTCTGATGCTGACGAGATTACCTCAGGTCCATTGATGATGGTTGGGATAGAGCACATGATTTTGTTCAGGATCCTGTTTGCTATTTGCCAAAATTGGTGAGATACAAGCCACTGATTAGCTACTTTGATTGGTTGTTTTTGTTTTACGGCATATCAACCCTTTTCGGGTTATTTAATGCCGAATCCAAAGATTTTGAAGAAAAAATTTTTAATAGAATATATTTGCTGTTTTCAAGTCGGTTTCTATTTAACCCATAGTTGGAACCCTAACAGGTACTACCACTCCGGGTCAGACTGGACCTGGGAGCAATGGTAATTAAAGGGTGGCTCCACACTCCCCCAAAGCCTGCAAGCTGGGGTCTCACCACTGGATATAGTTTAAGGTCATATCCAGGACCCCTCATTGAGGGACTTTTACCCTCTGCAGCAGTCGGTGTATTCTAATGCCCCACCGACAGGGCCCAGCTACTTTGGACTTAACAGACTAAGCATACAATTCTCTTGCACTCTTTGTTACTCTTTTACAGTGATTTCTGGCAGTCCTGCAATCGGCTTTAGTCTCAGACAGCTTCATGTTTTTCCTTTAATTCTCTTTCCATAAAGGCAATATCTTTTTAAAAAAATTCTTCTCTGTATGTGTCTTTACTCCTCTTCTGATGAGAAGTGTTTGGCTTTCAAATGCCATGACCAAAAAAGGTTTAATCCCTTTTTAACTGATAGCATAATAAAATTTAATTGTAAGTTTGTGTGTTTTTTTTTGTTTTTTTTTTGTTTTTTTTTTTATCCCTTTGTTATTTTAACTTGTTCTATAAACTTCATGTTTTTTAATGTATTTATAGCGTATTTTTAACATTGGAGTTCCCATTCTTATCTGAATTGATTTTAGCTGGCGATTCTACCCCCCCCCCCATGTTATACAATAAAATACGATAATGAATTTTTTTAAGGACTTGCATTTAAAAAACAAAAAAAAAAAACTTTAAATCTATTTAAAATGTTAACCATCTATTAATCTGCCTTTGAAATAGATATTACTAAAAAAAATAATTCTTATCGTATTTTATTCCATTTCTATATTCTGTGCTGTCTACCCACTTGAAACTCTATTTTCCCAAATTTTTCTTGCATGTCATCTGTTTGTTTGTCATGTGTGGAAAGGGACCTTACTGCTGTGTCTGGCCTTTCACGAGACCACACCTTCTAGACAGGACTCGGCTAATGGACCACTGTATTAGTAATAGTTAGCAATATATGGTATATACACAATAGAATACGCAATATATGGTATATACACAATAGAATACGCAATATATGGTATATACACAATAGAATACGCAATATATGGTATATACACAATAGAATACGCAATATATGGTATATACACAATAGAATACGCAATATATGGTATATACACAATAGAATACGCAATATATGGTATATACACAATAGAATACGCAATATATGGTATATACACAATAGAAAAATTGAAAATTTGCATCTCTTTTCTAGCATTCATCACCTTTTTGGTAAATAAATTTGTTTTAAATTAATACATAAATCGAAAATTATACCATTTCAATTAAATAAAAGTATTAAAATCAAAGCCCACATTTGGCTCTTAAGGGAGATCCTCCCTCCTTACTGCTCTTAAATAAACGCTAATCTTTGCACCCCAATTCATTCCATGTTGAGACAATGGTTTTTTAGCTAGACCAACATGGGTCGCTCGAAAAACACCAAGTTAAGTGCATCTATATATCCGTGTTGTGTGGAATCTATTTATATAGATCTAGTCCCACCATTTCTTTTGTTTTCATTGCTTTATATTCTTACATATTCAAGTAATTATTCTCCTATTCATTTATTTTAGAACAAATTAGTTGCTAGAGCAGATTGGTTCTCTCACAGTACTTGAAAGATACGTTTTCTTGTAAATGTTAGAGAGAGGGAGGCCTGCTCAGTCATGCACCCTTCCCCAATAAAGAAAAATAATGAATAAAAAAATTTCTTTGAAGAAATGGATTAATCAATCATGAAACCATTACTTCTAGGTAATTGTTTTATTATGAGGAAGTAGTTAATTTATGAAGTTAGACCCCTTTTAATAATTAAATATAATAATTAAAAGAAATGTCCATCTCTCTAGAAAGGCAATGAAAATGTTGCTGTGGAATGACCCAGAAGTGAAACTTGCAAAACAGTGTTGGTACCCCAACTGGTTCTTTTACTTAGAAAACAAATTGTTATTTTCAATCAAAGAAGCAGTATGTGAAAAACATTTTAAAATTTCAAAATGTGCTTCTTAAAAGTGGATTAATGCTTATACTACACATTTGCGCATGAACAGCGCTTACCACTGGATTTACAATACACAACCACTCTGCTAAACGACACCATGGCATGTAAGAAAAGAAAAAAGAAAAAATATATATATTGTATTTTTTTTTTTTTAAATCCTGATGAAGGCTTTTTTATAAGCCGAAAATTTGAAACTTTAAATAAATATCTGTGTATTTAAAATACAAATTCGCATGTGATCGTTCTTTCTAACTTCACATTTTAAATTCCATTGTCGCCGTGCTTCTTAAAAGTTAAATTACTTTGTTCTAAACATGTTAAACCTTTTTCATCCATTATGCTCTGCTAATGTTAATACTTTCAACAGAAAACACAGCAAAACACATTCAGAAAGGTTGAGCAACCATGCATGTTTATGCATACAAACATTTGAAATTTAAACATTTTGTTTAAAACTTCAACTTGAAAAATGTCTTGAATAGATTTTATATACAAAATTTTAATTTGAGGAAAAAATGAAAAAAAACTAAGGATGTCATTTATACAAAGTTAACTATATAATTTGTCGACAGCTAATTTGGTTTGTATTTAAATGTTTGTATATCTTTCTTTTTCAGTTTCCTGGAAAATCTATAAGCATAATTGGTAAGTAGAAAACCATTTTTAACTGCTATTTGTGAAACCCGAGAATTTCAATTCAAGATCAGATTAGATTTTTTGTTCAAACTTCACACTTTAACCATTACTGTGGAACTGGAATTGTGTGTTGAATCTAAATATCCAAATTAGATTAGTTTTTCTTGTGGCAGAACAAATATATCTATTCTGGCTGGAACTATGTAGACAAAGAATATAAAATCTGCAGCATGTAGATCTCTTAAGAACAACACATTTGAAGAATTTTTATCCTTTTCTATTTAATTCATTGTGTGTGTGTGTGTGTGTGTATATATATATATATATATATATATATATATATATACAAATGTGTGTGTGCGTACATGCCATCAAAAATACACAAATATTCTGATTAACTACTGTTCACACTAATATTCGTATAACCTAGTAAAATTATGAGTAATTATTATTCATACATGAATAATTATCTTCTGATAAAAAATGACTTAATTTACAGTAAAGGATTGTTTTCAAAAATTAATGTGAACCACATGGGTTATGATTTCTTGCTTATTTATTTGAACTCTATACTTGAAATAATTTCACTCATTTTTTTTCAATTGCTAACATTTTGTCTGATGATGGAAGCACATATGTAACATGGCTCTTATTAACTGTCGTTAAACTTCAAACCTGACCCGCATTTCGTCTGGCACTGTTGCAAAAGAACCAACAAATACAAAAAGGAAAGAAATAAAAATCTGACTTTGCAAATTTTAGTGCATTTGTGGTTCTTCCAAAACCATGCATTTCATTATCTTGCAAAAGTCTTTAACACACGCATGTGCTTTTTTTTAAGTCTGTTTCTGTCATCTGACTCTTGTGCACACTTGCTAATTTGCATATGTGCTTTAACGGCTGCTGCTGGTACTATCTTTGCAAGTCAGCTATCTTACAGCTGCTGATTTTCTCATACAAGCTTATGCGCGCTGTTACATAAACATTAACTAATGCGGGTTTGTATTACTGTACACATAGATTCGAAAAAGTTGTCAAAAAACAAATATATAACAAATAAATGTTATCAAAAGCAAGATAAGTTACTTTTCTACCAAACTGGATATATTTTTCGTGTTTTTATTCAATGTAACATGTTTATTCAGCTCGAAAAACATACATTGTTTACCGATGTATTGGAAAATTCAAAATGGCGCCCGACTGTCTCTTTAACACGGTAAGTTCGGGAAAAGGTGTTATAAATAATAAACTAGACAAAACACTATTAAAAAACCACCGAATATATGTCAACCTATGTCACGGTAATATATATTGAGCGACTTTCTAACAGTATTATGTCTAGTTTTATATTTATAGCACCTTTTCCCAAACTTACCGTGTTAAAGAGAGTCGAGCGCCATTTTGAATTTTCCAATACATCGGTAACCACAGCATGTTTTTCGAGCTGAATAAACATGTTACATTAAATAAAAACACTGAAAACATATCCAGTAAGGTATAAAAGTAACTTATCTTGCCTTTGATAACATTTATTTGTTTTTTTGACAACTTTGTCGAATCTATATGTACAGTAATACAAACCCACTAATGCATAGTTATCTCTTGTGTTGGGATGCGATGAAATCAAATAAAGTGCTTGATTGCGAATGTGAGAGCTAAATATATAAACATTGAAAAACTCTACATATTCCAAAGATGAACCAGCGGTTTCACTGTATTGAACCAGACATTTTTCCCCCTCTTTCCACCAATGCTGATTTGTATTGAATTTGTATCGGCCACAGATAGCTGGTTCAATACAATGAAACTGCTGGTTTGTCTTTGGAATATGTATGTATAGTTTTTAAATGTTATATATATGGCATAACATTTGGGCACTAAAAACCGTAACTTATCAGGGCCTGACACACAGCAAAAAATGTACACTAACCCTAAGTGTTCGTGGCAATACTTAACTTTATCCAATGCTAGACACTTGCTAGTACCTGGAACTAACACACAAAATGTGCATGATCCAAATCCATGTGACAGTACCTTTTAGCATGCTGGCTGGACGTTTATCAGATGGTTTGAGTTCTTGTAAGTGTTTTGTTGAATGACTGATTGGTGTTGGTGCTGTAATAACTTTATTTTTAAATCAAAGTAAATCACTAATATCTCTCATCATTTTTCTAAATGAGAATAATTATTCATGAGATATTTCAGGGTACAGTTTGTGCAAAGGAAAGTTAATTCTTTGGGTTCTTAATAGTTTCGTGATTTAGAATGTTTTCAACATAGGTTTGTTCTGATAGCTTCTTAGAGGAAGAGCTTTTCAACTTGGTTCTTTTGGGAAGTTATCAAAGTTGTGTCCTCTTGTTGAAAGCTAGCAAATCTTCATTTCCAAACAATGTTTTTTTATGGAACCCTAATTCCAATCACCATCTATTTGAGATTAGCATTTCCTCCTCTATCGTTTGGAGATTACCCCTTTCCCTTCTATTGTCTTTTCTCTTTCTTTGGAATCTCTCTTTCTTTTCTTTTTTCTCTCTATTGACAAAGTTCTGGGGTTGTGACCAAAATTTGTTTTGGGGAAACATACAAAGAAAAAATGAAATGGGAAATGGCCATGCGACAAAAAAGAACAAATACAAAACCTTGAGCTAAAGTTTAAAAAGCCAAGTTTTATTTTGGGAAATAAATGGCGGGTTACTTTTGCTTCCCAAAAGCAATGGTAAAAATTAACAATGTCTTGGAAAAAATAAAGAGAAAAGCTGGGAATTCAAATGCAATTAAAAGAAATGATACAAAAGAAATAAGGTTTTACAATGAAGTCTCGAAATGAGTCTTCTCTCAAAAATGGGGAAAAATTTTCTCGTTTCCCTTAAAAATAAAAAAGCTTACTTGAAAAAAAGGTTCTTAAAGTAAAAAAACATGCAATGAAGAGTTCTTTTAAGTATTTTTTTCTTATTTCTTCAAAACAAATGAAACCTTTAAAAAGGTTGGTTCTCTGTCACCCTAAGAGGAAAGTCCAAATAAAAATTTCTTTTTTCAGAAAAGGTTTTTAGGCTTCTTCTTCCTCTCTCTGACAAGTGACTCTCTGACGAGTCACTTGTTCAACAGCTTGGATGGAGAAATAAATGTTGGCAGTCACTGTCAACTGCTTTTCTTTTTCAATGAGGTCTTCAATTTCAAGCAGCTCCAATAAGAGCTCTCTTCCCTCAAAGTTGTTGAATTTATGTTGTATGGTCATCGATACGATAGTCCAATAAAATCCACTATTATTTAAGAAATCCTACTGGAACTGATTCGAAAGACATGCTAAAAAGGTTGATGGAACCGTTTCCTGAACAGTCAATTACTAACAAGCTTCTTCCACTTTTCGGATCAGAACACTGCTATTATACTTGCCCCAAAAGCCAAAGCATAACACGAGTGAGGAGATGCTCACTCCCTTAATGGGGAGGGGAGAAACGAGAAGGGGTCACATGAATTAGCATTGCATTGCTTGATAGCAGCAATGTTAAATAATAAAATTCTCAAACTCTCCTAAAGAAAATTTGTGAAACTGCGATCATTTTAAAAGGGCTTAATTTTTTACCTACTGCCGAAATGTAATTAAAAACATTTAAAATTTTGAACAATGCTAATTTTCTATTTGTTTTTAGGGAGGTGTTTATGGTGAAAAATTAAAGAAAATGGAAATAGCTAACTTTGATTATGGATTTAAATTGCGAGGGCTAACAGGCCTGTCTTAGCTATTTCACAAATTCACAACAAGCTGATCATCTTTATTCCAAAAATAGGAGGGGGATGAACGTAGCTCTTAATTAAGGAAGCTACCACCGGCTCTCAATTAAAATTAAAACTTTTCCTGCATAAACCGAGCAGGGAAAAAGCCATTTCAAAAGCCTGTTGAGTTCACACATTGAACCAGACAGGCTGGACAAATTTTTCAAAGGTACCCAAACCTCTGAAACTCAAAGGCCCAACGTTCATCTCTAAAGGGGGCGGGGGCAAATTTCCAGGTTCCAGCATTATGGACCTCTCCTCCATCACTAAATCTATTATTGAAAAATAGAAATTTTGCTCCTGGTGGAGATTCCGAAAGCAAAATCATTTGGCCTACAAGCCCTAACAATATTGAGGCACATCCTCAAATAATTAAGGCATGAATTAATTATTGAAATTAACTCCGATGCTGGAAAGAAGTTTCATTCTCATGTTGACCTAATTCAACAGAAGACTGCATAACATAATCTTCGCTCTTGCAGATTTGAGGGGCTGAGCTCCACAGGTAGTCAACCCCTCAAAATTGGACAGCAGACACTCTACTGAAAACTTCCAGTTGAGCTCGAGTTTGCTAAACTCTTGCCAAAATAGTCTTCGCTTGACCCCAACATGGAGACAAGCTATAGGATCAGAGGCCCTAAAACTTCCGGAGATTCATACTTGAACCGAATAAAGTACTTAAAGTATTTTAAAAGTACTAGCATCATCCAGTACTTTATCTGGGAAGGAATTGTGATAAGCTAAACTTTAGTTCCTCTTCCAAATAGCATATGCATCAGCGCATGAAAACAGGGCCTTACCATCTTGGCTCAAGTTCAGTCTCCCTGATCATCAGTGAACTGCTTAGACAACTGAAGCTGCCTTCCATTAACAATATAACACCTCACACCTTAATTCCCCCATAAAATTTAACAAATTCCAGCTGTCCACATTCAAAAAACTAAGGACAAGACTGGATACCCTACAGATGCCCAATAAATACAAATTTTTCCTAACAAAATTGATAGCAAGCTGCCATTTAGGAAAATCAAACTTTACAATAATAGGCGGAACCTTCACTAAGCCAAACTTTCCAGTGGATAGGTCTCGACAACCTTAGTAGAAACCTTAACAGACATAACCCTAGAGGTCTTAAAGGCTATAGGGATGTTGCAACAATTGCCCGGCTTACCATTAGTTAAAAAGGTTAGACATCCCAAAACTCCTGCCAAGAATACACTTACATTAGCAATCCTCATCTATATAAGAAGGGTCTGTGTTCTTGGCAGAGAATCTTATTGAATAGAACCGAAACAGAAGAAAATCATGCATGTATCTTTGGTTTCATGTCATGGAAAATAGATGCATCCAGACCTATCTCAGACTTCAATACGTTCGGCAACAGGACAATATTGTCAATTGCAAGCTGTCTCAGTCGTGAGCTTGCTGAATGATGATGCGCCTGACATGGGGCTTAAGAATGCTAACATATAAAATAAACTAGTAATTAAATTTCCCTCATAGTTAAAAACCAGAAAGCATTAAGTTAATGTTTGTGCTTGACAAAAATTCTAGATCAATCTACAAATTAAAATCCTCCACTTGTCCACCCATGAGACACACTACACTATATTAACGTGGGAGAGAATCCAGTTCCCAAAGCACTCTGGATTGGGACAAATGGAACTGTATTAGAAAAAATTTATCCTTCAAGACTGAGGACAACTATATCTTAACTAAAAGCAAAAGTTACTAAAAACAAAATGTTACATAAGAATTTATCTTTCTCTAAGGACAAGAATTTTTCTCCTCGGTGGGGGAAACCGTAAAATAATTTATCCTTCTTGGACTGAAGACTGAAGGAATATTTCTTTACCCAGAAAAATGCAGAAAATTTTTTTTCTTCTGACTATAGACAGAACCAGTCAAAGAAAACCAACATTAAGTCTTAAGTCAACCCCAAAGAGAGACTTAAATACCACAAAGGGAACTTTAAATAATTAAATTACCCAACTGCAACTTCGTTGGTCGGGACAAATAAACTAACCTCGGCAGGAATTTTATCTTTTACTGACTGAGGACAGAAATATATATATATTTTTTTTTTCCCTAACTGAAAAGGTGTAAAAGAATTTATCTTTTTCCTCTCACTGAAAACCTTGAATTTTCCTTCTATAAAGAGGACAGAAGGATAACTGAATTAACAAGGTATAAATTCCTTGCTAATCTTAAAATGTCAAATGAAAATATCTCCTAGGAAACCTATTTACACGTACTTACATTCAAGATATAAAGCACTATACCTATGACTGACGTAAAATAATGTAGAAATTTTCACACATAAAATTACAGGGACGAAAATTATATCCCAAGAAACTCGCAATTTAGACCAAAGCTAATGTTAATTCTTGTGCAACTCACGGGGCAAAAAGGGTGATATAATTTCCCCATATATCTGGGCTTATCCAGAGTATAAAGAAAATATCATGTGCTCTAAATAGATGCAACAAGTGAAGAATATCGATAAATTATTCAATATTTTATAATGAAACTAGCCTGGCATTGCCCAGGTGTTTGGAGGTGTTGAAGAAAAAGTGGTGGCAGGTAGGCAGGCTCGAACCCGTACCACGAAGGAGGAAAAGAATGTGGGGGGGGGGGGAATGCAATGTTTTGCTGTTGCATCTATTGCCAAACTGGAAGTGGTGAAGGTTGAAATTAAGGCTAGTCAATTGAAAAGAGGGGATGATTTTTTGAAAATATCAGCAAAAAAAAGCGACCCCTTTTTGTAGAAAAGTGCCCAGTTGAGGGTGAAGGAATTAATGTTTTTAGCCAATTTTTCGATATTTGTCATCCGAAGGGTCAAGCTTCAGAATGATACTGATCTGGTGAAAATCCGTTGCCTGTCGAAAGTTTTAGGCAGACATACATTTAAACAGATAAGTGAAATTTATAATAGACTAGCGAGGATACCCGGCGTAGCCCGGGTGTTTCGAAGTGTGTGTGGTTTTGGGTAAATCAAAACAAAAGAATAAGCGACGTTGCTCGGATGTTTGTGTCAGGGAGGGGGTTTAAAAAAAAAAGTTTTGGTAGATATGTAGGAAGGATCGAACCCAAAGCCTTGAGGTGAAGTTGGAAAATAAAGTGTGAAAAAAAACATGCGACGTTAACCACTGGGCCACCAAGTAATAGTAACGGAAACATGTTTGAATTTATTTAAGTATTAAGAATTGGCAGGTGCCCATATTTAATGACTTAATGAGGTCAAGTTTTACTGCGGGGCAGTTTCTTTGTTTTTTTTTTTGTTTCCCCAAGATATTTTTTTGGGGGGGAGGCAGCTCCCCATAAAAAAGGGATTGTCCAAATTGAATAGCAATTGTCTGATATAAGGAGAAACTCCGTATTGATCAAAGCTGATTGCTTTTGGACGTCCCCGGTGATCGCGCCAGAAACAATGCCGCAAGCTTCAAATTAGTTTCACTTTTATATGAAAAAGCCTAATCCACACGCGGCGATCGAAAAATGTGGAATATTTAGCTTTTCAAAGTTAGACAAAAAAAATTTTGGTAGGTAGGTAGGATTAAACCAGGAGCCTTAAGGCTAAGGTAGAAAATAAAGTGTGAAAGAAAAAAAAAAAACTAACACGTTTACCCGATCGGCCAGCAAACAGAAAATTTTTTTTTTTTACATAGGCGTCACCACTTATCAAGGTTGAGAGGCCACTTAAGGATAAGGGTTGAAGAGTGTACAGTAATACTGTACACTCTTTAACCCTTATCCTTAAGGACAAAGACAATATAGTAATCGATAGTAATGGAAGTTCGGTAAATTTGTTAACTTAAGTGGAATTTATTTAAGAATTAAAAAATGAGGTCAAATTTCACGCCATAGAAATCACGCAGTTAACTCTTACTGCGAGGCAGTGTTTTTTGGGGTTTGTTTACACAAATTAACAGGTGCGTGAATTTGAATTTAATGAAGTCAATAAGAAATACCGTAGTTAACTTTAACTGCGGAGTAATTTTTTTGGGTTTTGTTTCCCCAAGATGTGGGGGGAGTGGAACACCTCACTCCCTATAAAAAGGGAAGTGTCCCAATAAATAGCAATTGTCTGATATAAGGGGTTTCCCCCACATTCATCAAAAGCTGATTGCTTTCTGAACGTTCCTGGCACGGAAGCCGGGTAAATTGCCTTCGTTTCAGATTAGTTTCGCTTTTATACGAAAAAGCCGAATACACACGAGAGGGGCCGAAGTAGCAAGAATTTTGTAAAAGTCGATGTAAATAAATCTAGACGCAACACGCATTCACAAATCGTACATATTATGATCTGGGGGGGGGTATAAAGTTCTAAGACATTGTAATCCCCCACCCCCAGGAATCTAGGCGAAAAAAAGCTTTTGCTGGACATGCATAAAATGTGCACACACATTTTGCCTTATATATATATATATATATATATATATATATATATATATATATATATATATATATATATGACTTATATGTAATATACTGAGTTTGTGTAATTCAGTAAATTTTCATATACTAATAGGTTTTAAGCCAAAAATGGTTGACTTGAGGATTAAGCTACAAAATTATCACATTTCATAATTGAGCATTAATATACTGTGTGTGCAAAATCAAGACTTCAAGACAATGTGTTGATGGCAACAAAAATTGTATTTCATTTTACGTTACAATTGTTTCAATGTCTAGTTTGATGAAAGTTCTGGGGGTTGTGACCAAAATTTTATTTTATTTTTTTTTTTTTTTAACCATACGAAGCTAAAAAAGAAAAGGGATATGGCAATGTGACAACGCAAAGAACAAATACAAGACCCTGAGCTAAAGTTTGAAAAGTCCAAAGTTTTATTCTGGGAAACAAGTGACTGGTTGCTTTTTGCTTCCCAAAATCAATGGTAAAAATCACCACGTTTAGAAAATATAATGGAACAAATGGGACTTCAAATACAATTAAAAGAAATAATACAAAAGAAATAAGATTTTACAATTAAGTCTTCAAATGAGACTTCTCTCAAAAAAGGGGAAGAACATTCTATTTTCCCTTAAAAATAAAAGGGCTTACTTACAGACACCTTTTCTTCAAGTAAAAAACAAAAACCTGCAATGAAGAGTTCTCAAAGTTCTTTTAAGGTTCTTTTTTCTCATGTCCTTTTATTGGTTTTTCTTTAAAACAAATGAAACCGTCAAAAGGTTTTAAAATGGGCTCCATCGTCCAGAGAGGAGTCTGAATTAAAATTCCTTTTCTTAGAAAAGGCTGTCGGGCTTCTTCTTCCTCTCTTCTTGACGAGTCACTCATTCAATAGCTGGGAGGAGAGACTGTCAATGTCAACGGCTTTTTCCTTTTCGGTGAGAAGTATCTCAGAAGCCCTTTAATTTCCAGCAGCTCCAATAAGGGCTCTCTACTCTTAATAAAGTTGTTGAATAAATTTACATTGTATGGTCATCGATACGATGGAGTCCAGTAAAATCCATTACTTCTCAAGAAATCCTACCTGGAACTGATTCGAAAGACACGCTAAAAAAGGGGGTTAATGGGACTGTTTCCTGAAGAATCACTAACAAACTTCCTTTTCTCAGAGATCAGCACACGGCTACTATCCTTGCCCCAAAAGCCAAGACATAATGCTGGCGATAAGGGCACACTGCCCGCAGAAAGGCCATTTCATTATGCCTTCTGGACGAACAGTGAGGAGAAAAACGAAAAGAGGTCGCATGAAAGACGTCAACTGAGATTGCTGACCTATTTCTATTTGCCTTACATCGCTTGATAGCGATAACATTAAAAAATAAAGTTTTCTAATTATCAAACCCTCTCTTTACTCCAAAGAAACTTTCTCACTATGCTGGTGGTCTTTTCCATCTTTCAACATAATTCTTGCAACCTACAAGTCGCAACATAAAACACATGGTCTACTGCTGATATCTTCATGGATGTCAGCTTGACTTCTTGATGCCGATGTCATCTTTACTTTGCTGAGAAATTACTTTGTTTACCACATCGGCAATATAAGCATATTCTAGACTTTAGAGAAAAGAAAGAATTTCTTAAACTTCGTGTCAAACATCCCACCTAACTCTTAGCCAATAAGGAAGATGAATTTGTATTATCTGGCAATAGCTATGGATATGACCTTGCCTAATGTGTAGCTATATGTATCAATATACGCTTATCCGGCCAACGTCCTGTGTCACGAATCATCATCGCAAACTTTTACCTCCAGCATTCGGTATGACCTTCACCTTCACCGGGGTGAACGATTTATATGACCTTCACTGAGGTGCGTGACTTGACACACAAAAATAAACCGCCTCTTAATCACCTGCTAATGCACGCGTCACTGTAACGTCCAATGACAACAACAACCACAACCTTCTCACTCGACCTGCCTTTATACCACTATCTCAATCCCTTCTCTTGCGCATGCGCCTGTAGATTCCTGACAACCTCGAGACTTCCGCTTATAAAAACCCAAGTTTTGTTGTCTCGCATGCCTATACAAGACACAAACACGAGGGCGTTTGTTGTGTTGGTAAGTACTACACTCCCCCTGATCTGATGATCACATAGAGTGCACTCCGGGGGTAGCCTCTTAGTTCGTTGGCTTCTGCGAAGGGTGGTATTTACACTCTCGGATTCAGGTTCTGGTTTTGGTTCTGGGTGTGGTTCTGGTTCTGGTTCTGATCCTGCCTGATCAGACGAACAACTACCACTCTCTTGCTTGGTGACCTCACTCATTAGCAGCTCATCATCTGATGATTTATCGCTCTCTGTAGTTGTGGGATGTACTTCACTAGCTGGGCAAAGATCGCGCACGTGGCGTGGGGCTCCATCAACAAGGACCGACTGCTGGCTGACCTCTCCAGATATTCGTCCTCGCTTGAACTTGGTGGTGCACCGGTTTCCAGGGGGTCTAACCCAAACTGGATCCCCTACCTTGTATTTGTTATGACTCTCCTCGTCGATTGGTTGGACAGTGTCAATGCCCTTTATCCTAACATGGTATTTGTGTATGGCATTGGCCGGTGCTGTTGTTAGTGTCTTCCCATCCTTTGGTGTAATGTTATACCAATACATGGCCTCCGTAATGGTGCATTGCTTTCTGGCAGCAATTCTCTTGATGCTGCGATGGCTCCTCTCAGCAATGCCATTCCCTGATGGCATATGAGCACATCGCAGTCGTAGTCAGACACCCCACTCATTCAACAACTGCCGAAATTGGTGGCTACAAAAAGCAGCATCGTTGTCCGTCAATATCTCTTCCGGCGCACCTCGCTCAGAAAAGATAGATGACAGTTGACGGACAACATTCGCTGAGTCCTGCCTGGTCATTTGCCACCACACCGCAAAACGAGTGGGTCCACAGTCGATAAGGGTTAGAAAGGGCTTACCACTGTAATGGGTAATATCCATCACTAATCATTGCCACACATGCTCAACTTCCAATCGCCCCTTCTGCCATTGCTCAGGTGCAGGATCGATAGACTGGCATGCCTCACAGTGCTTGATGATCTGCCTGACATCCGCCCTTGTCACTGCCGGGGCCACACGCCTCGCAAAATACAAAGTTCTTTTGATACCTGGATGTCCACTCTGCACATGAATTCTTTGTATTTGGCATGAGCTAATCGCACCAACTGCGCAAGATCGAGCAGTGAACTCCACGCCTGTCTTCACAGCTTCATACCATTTGTGAGGCACACGGGTTAGTTGGTCTGCACGATTACAGTGTGATGCCACGAGCGTTACACTCACCGACAGGTCATATTCTGATACCAGACTCTTCAGGGTGTTTAGCCTCCGCCGGATTAACATCTCACTGGCTGCCTTAGTACGGACTCTTGTTCGTCCCGAGAGAGTGTTGGACACCCAGTGGTAGACGCAGAGAATCCGTGTACAAGTGTAACTTCTTCGACTGCCATTGCAGTGCCAGATTTAAACCCTTCACAACAGCATCCAGTTCCGCCAGGTTGATGTGTTGAGCATCATTCACGGGTCGCAGCCAGCATGCGTCTTCAATTACATTTCCACGTTGCTCCAATAACACTCCCAATGCCAAAGAACTAGCGTCAATCCACACATTCACAGTGCCCCCATCGACACACCATTCTCCACGGGCAGGATCCTCCTTGTTAACTCTCTCTAGGGTTTCTGTCGTCATCAGAGTTAGAAGAGCATCATCAGATACATCATCCAAACCTGTAGTTACTAAACTTGCCCTGCGTTTGATGACACTCACAGCTGCTTGGAGCCAGCCACACGCTGGTAAGTGACCAATAAGTTTCCCACACAAGGAAAAAATAGTCCGCCGCGTAATAACATCAGGGATGGTTGGAATCTCACTGCCACGCCTCCATCGTAAGGTACCGTCTTTCCCGCAAACGTCCAATCCTAATACCCGTGCTCCATCCCTCAGACGTTCGGGATCCTTGCACTCCAACCCGAATTGAGCTAACTTTTCTCTGACGTGCGACGCAGATTGTACGTCTTCATTGACATACACATCATCAATATAGGCCGATGTTGCGTCCTCAGTGGTCTTTTCCTGGGACAACACTGCATTTACGATGGTCTTCATGATTTGCGGTGCCACATTCAGCCCAAAGCCAAGCCGAGTAAGGCAGTATCTCTGACCCCGGAACCACACTGTCTGGAACGGCCACAATGTCTCATCCACTCGCACCTGCAAATAAGCCTTCCGCAAGTCTACTATAGACACATTGGAGCCCTTTTGGCGCCATTCTCTCAGCTTGCTGGCGCACACGTCAGCATCGGCAGTGTACGTCTCAATGTATCTATTGAGTTCACGATAGTCCAGCACCGGACGAACTTTGGATTTGTTATGCTGGACTACCGCCATTAAGGGAATCAGACCCTTGGGTGGTCCCAGCTTGTTGGGGTAGGGGATCAGCCATCCATCCTGGATCCATGCCTCAAGTTCCTTCTCGTATTCATTACGGGCCTCGTCGGGTATCGAGTACTCTGCAATGCTATTCTTGAGTTCGGTTGGCGCCCTTCCTTCTGTCCACTTCCACGATGCAGTCCATGCTTTTTGGTGAGGGTCGTAGTCCACCTTAAAATCAGGCCGATCAATGTGAACTGCAGCACACACTGGGGTTTCCAAAAATTGCACAGTCTCATCTCTTCCGATAACCACTCCCCCCAGTGCCTTAATAGCATCATATCCCAACAGTACATCGAATCCCAGCAAATCCCCTTGCATCACCAGCACATTAATGTTTGCGGCCACACCAGAGTCTGTGTGGACTTTGACAGTTCCGGCTCCACAGCAAGCTTGCGTATTGCCACCTATTGTGGTTACTTTGATGTTCTGCTTTGTCCAGTTTCAACACAACTTGGCACTCATGATGGTGTGTGAGCACCCGGAGTCGAGAAGAGCTGAACAAAGCACTTGGTCCACGTACACATTTATTGTCGGTTGCACCTCAATTAAATCTTGTCCGGGGAACAGGGCGGCGCTGACGTCCTGCCCCCTGATGCATTTCCCGCACAATTTTGGGATAAATGTCCATAGCTACCACATTGGAAACAGCGCGGGCGCCCCTGCCCCTTGTTAGTACAATTTCTTGCGATATGGCCTTGCTGGCCACAGCAGAAACATCTCCCATTGGTCGTGGGTCTCAAACTGGGACTCTTTTCAGCATTAGTCTTGGCTGCCTGCGCCATCATTACAACCGCTTCCCTCAGGTCCTCCTCATCTCTGATAATGGCTCGAGCGCGTTCTAACAAATGTTCCATGGGCGTTACAGATATGCTGGTGGAAGCCCTCAACAGTTGCTTAACATGGGTGGGAAGGCCGGCCACAAACGCATACGCCAGTGTTTGCTCTGACACTCCATTGCCAAATACAGTTTGCAATTTGGAGACGGAAGTGTTTTTGTTGAGATAAGTGATTTCAATTTTAATCATACTTTTTATTTTAGATTAAAATATTAATAACTCCATTTTATTTCAGTATTTAATTTGTGTATTTCTGTTTTATTAAATGCTAGCTTTTTTTCTCGTCCAATACCTGCTTCCATCTTATCTCGAAATTACTTATAACGTCACCAACTTACTTTTGGAAGAACCCCCCCCCCATCCGCCTTTCTTTTATATCGTAAGCTTCTTAAAACGTGACTAGCTTAAGTTCAGAATAAAATCACGCTTTTCTTTTAACGGTTAGTTTAAAAAAAAATGTTTTGAACGCTGCTAACTCAATTTCTTTCACTACAGTTTGCAATTTGGAGACGGAAGTGTTTTTGTTGATAAGTGATTTCAATTTTAATCATACTTTTTATTTTAGATTAAAATATTAATAACTCCATTTTATTTCAGTATTTAATTTGTGTATTTCTGTTTTATTAAATGCTAGCCTTTTTTTTTTTTTTCTCGTACATAAATGTTTATTTATCTACAGAGTTGATTGCAAAAATAGATTACGAATTGTACTCATTTTTACTTCATGAGAGGGGAATCTATCACCATACTTTCCCTTAAACACGTCTGTTGGACTTTTATAAGTACAATACTTAATTATTTTTTTTTTTATTTTTTAATGGAGAGTAGAAAACGCATTGTGGATGCGTTATCGGCAGCTCCTGTTACTCTCGCTTCTTCTTATTTGTCCCTCAGTCCTCATTTTTTAATGTGATTTTTCTGACAAAGGGAGAAGAAAAAGCTGTTTTCTAGGTTGGCAGTATTTTGTGTGAACAGTTGGCAGAGATGGCGGAAATTTTCTGTTTCTATGTCTATCCTTGTAGCCATGTCACTAGTAAGGGTGCTGGAGGTAAACGTTTTGTCTGGGCTGACGTTATCCGCCTGATAGTCAAGGACCCGAACCTTGGATTAACCACTAAGGAGGCTGTCCTATCAGCAGGTGCAAAGTACTGGGGCTGCTGTATTGCCATTTGGTGAATGGATTCTGGACCATGCAGTAGCTTCTGGTGGGGCCTCTCGATGCCATACTAGTGGGTAATTGTTACGGCTTGACCTTATCATTAGCTACAAAAAAAAAAAAAAGAAGAAAATTCTTCATTTCTTTTTCTCTCTTAGAGCAGGACAGAGGGGAAACTAAGTAAATCTGACGACCTAGTCCACAAATTCCAAAATTTCATCATGACAAGTTTCAAGAAAAAATACATGATTAAATCCGGTTCTCCAACTTCCAACGTAGACCCCTACTACCATGTCTCCTTCTCCAACATCAGGGGTCTACGTTCTAACCTTCCAGAGGTTGAAACCCAATTACAGGAGACTAAACCAGACCTTTTATTTTTAAGTGAAACTGGCATTGGACAGGCTATTTCCCTAGAAGAGTTCGTAATTAAAGGATACTCTAACTTAACTTCTAAATCTGACCCCCAAGATCGCCATGGGCATGGAATATGTGCCTATATTAAAGATAGCTTTCCATGTGGTAGGGACATCTCCAGGGAAGATCCTAACTTACCCTATATGTGCTTCCGGGTTGCTTTAGCTCACACTACGGCATTTTTATTTACTCTCTATCGCCCCCACAACAGTGGAGTTACTATCTTTAAAAGCATATCTGAGAAAATTGACCAAGTCCTATCTGCTTATCCTTCAGCTAACATTCACGTATGTGGAGACTTCAATGTTCACAACGTCGAATGGTTGACCCACTCAAACAAGACCGATGATGAGGGGAGATTCTGTCATGATTTCTCCATGGCCTATGACCTCACTCAAATTGTTCAGGAACCCACCCGTGTGCCTGACAATGACGGCCAGTATGCAAACCTACTAGACCTTTTTCTCACAACTTGCCCTGAACTATGTTCAGTTTCTGTTCTGTCGCCTCTTGGATCTTCCGACCACTCTGTTGTATCAATTAAGATAAAAATGAAATGTAATAAGTCCCCAGACGTACCTCTCCATCGTACAGTATATCGATACACTAAGGCTGACTGGGATAGCTTCCGTACATTTATAACTGATCTACCTCTGCATTCCATATTTAAAAAGGATGTGTCCTCTATAGTATTAGACCTGACAGAATGGTTAATTGTAGGTATTGACCGTTTCATACCCTCGAAAAAGTTTCAGCAAAAACCTAACAGCCAGCCATGATTCTCTCCAGAATGTGCTGCTGCCATTGCACACAGAAATCACTTTTTCCACTGTTTCCAACGTAATAGATGTATGGAAACTAAAGCCGCTTTCAGGACTGCCAGCAACCATTGTAAGAAAGTAATAAAGAGCGCAAGATGGTTGTATGCTCAATCTGTTAAGTCCAAAGTAGCTGAGCAGCGGCTTGGTTCCCACCAGTTTTGGCAAATAGCAAACAGAATTCTGAACAGAAGCGTGTGCTCCATCCCAACTATCATCAATGGACCTGAGGTAATCTCGTCAGCATCAGACAAAGCCAAACTCTTTGTCAAGAACTTTGCAGCTAATTCTACCTTTTGCGATCAAGGCCGCCAACCCCCAATATTTCCTCCTGTATCTGAAAACACACTGTGATATACGTATATCTGTATGTGATGTTGCCAAGCTAGTCAAAAACCTTGATTCCAGTAAAGCAACTGGCCCGGACGGTATTCCAATTATAGTACTCAAAAAAACTTCAACCTGAACTAGCGCCCATATTTACAAAACTATTTAAACGTTGTCTTAAGGAGAATAGTTTCCCATCTCCCTGGAAAATTTCATCAGTATGCCCTGTATTTAAGAATTCAGGTGATCGATCATCCCCCCTCTCAGTACAGGCCAATAAGTTTCCTGTGCGTCATGAGTAAGTTGCTGGAATCTGTGTTAAATACAGAAGTAATCAACCATCTCAACAAAAATAACCTTCTTAGTGACACTCAATATAGTTTCCGTTCTGCTAGATCTACAGCAGATGTGCTTACAGTTATATCTCATAGGATTAGCAAATCTCTCGACGGAGGCAACCTTTCTAGGGCAATTGCTCTTGACATATCAAAGGCCTTTGATAGGGTATGGCATAAAGGTTTACTTCATAAGATCTCTAGCTATGGTATAGCTGGAAATGTCTTCTCAATTATTAAATCATTTCTTTCTGATAGGTTCATAAGAGTAGTAGTTGAGGGGCAAAAATCAGAAGCCCACAGTATTAATGCCGGTGTCCCTCAGGGGTCCATCCTGGGCCCAACTCTTTTCCTGATCTACATTAATGATCTTCCAAATCACATCCTTACATCATTTGTAGACATTTATGCTGACGACACTACGATTTATGGTAGCACATCTAAGACAGTAAACGACCAAGTTCTCTCCAATTCTCTCTCCTCTGATCTTGAGCATGTAGTACAATGGGGAAAGGAGTGGCTGGTTACTTTTAATGCATCTAAAACCAAGCTTCTCTCTTTACATCATCAACATTCTGATCCCCATCTGGCATCAATTGAAATGAATGGCTCTCGTCTTCAGGAGGCCTCAAGTTTTGACAAGCTTCTGGGCTTGATCATTACTCCTGATCTGAAATGGAACACGTACATCAAATCTGTTGCCAAGGCCGCTGGAAAAATGGTGGGATTTTTCTATCGATCCAGTAGATATCTCACTGCTGATGCAATTCTCTATCTATATAAGAGCCAGGTACGTCCAAGGATGGAATACTGTTGCCACATCTGGGCAGGAGCTGCGAGAAAGGACTTGTCCTGCCTTGATAGAGTTCAAAATAGACTTCGTAGCCTCGTAGGAGATGTCCTTTTCTCTTCCTTGCAACCTCTATCTCACAGAAGAGATGTTGCGAGTTTGTCTCTGATGTATCGTTATTTTCATGGAAAGTGTTCGACTGAGCTTCAATCTATGGTCCCCCCTCGCAAAACTTTCACAAGAAACACTCGTCTAGCTGTAAACACTATCAATAATTCCCCCCACTCTTTATCTGTGCCTAAACCTAAACGTAGATTCCATGAACAAAGCTTCTTTCTTAGAACTGCACGCCTGTGGAATTGTCTTCCGTTTTCCTGCTTTCCGGCTGACTACAATATGGTTGTCTTCAAGTCTAACGTAAATAAGTTCTTGATGAGCCGTTCCATATAAGTTATCAAATTTAACAAATTTTCATTACCAATGATTATTATATTGTCCAATTTCTACTGTACACTCTTTAACCCTTATCCTTGAGTGGCCTCTTAGCCTTGATAATGTGTTGATACCTATGAAAAAAAAAAAAAAAAAAGAAAAAGTCCATGTGAATAAGTTCTAATTGAATCGTTCCTCTAAGTAATCCAAGTTACAAAATTCCCACTGTTTACTATGCTAAAATCACAATGACTAATGTATACCTATTAACCCTTATCCTCGAGTGGCCTCTTGGCCTTGATAAGTGGTGACACCCATGTAAAAAAAAAAAAAAAAAAAAAAAAAAAATAGAACTGCAAGTTTCTTCAGCTCCGCGAAGAAGACGTCCACGGGTTCTCCTGGCATGAGCTTCCTAGTGGCAAATGTTTCGTAGGCCGTACAGGGATCCATGGCAAATGCCTTGTATAAAGCATTTTTTATACAGGTAATATCAGCCCTCTCCACAGCACTCAGTTGCTGATATACACTTAGGGCGCCTCCAGCCAATCTCAGGGGAATCACGGTATGCACCCCCTTTACTTCACAGAGGTTGCAGGTCAGCTCAACCCTTTCGACCCAGTCGACAACAGAAGTGGATCCGTCGAATTCGGGTATCAGTTTTAAATCAAACTTTGCCCCAGCCATAGTTGTCCAGGAAAAGAGACAAAATGAAATCGCCGAAATAGCTTATGACCTTCACCGAGGTGCGCGACTTGACACACAAAAATAAACCGCCTCTTAATCACCTGCTAACGCACGCGTCACTGTAACGTCCAATGACAACAACAACCACAACCTTCTCACTCGACCTGCCTTTATACCACTATCTCAATCCCTTCTCTTGCGCATGCGCCTGTAGATTCTTGACAACCTCGAAACTTCCGCTTATAAAAACCCAAGTTTTGTTGTCTCGCATGCCTATACAAGACACAAACACGAGGGCGTTTGTTGTGTTGGTAAGTACTACACTCCCTCTGATCTGATGATCACATGTAGTACTTACCAACACAACAAACACGAGGGCGTTTGTTGTGTTGGTAACTACTACATTCGGTTTGGCGATTATTTTACTAAGAATTCCCATGGGTCCTGCTGGTATGATTTAATTCAAACTGTATTCAAACTGTACATTTGGAATACAGTTTTGTTTATTCTTGGTTGCGTAGTCAATCTAGAGTTATTTTTTTTTTTTTTTTTTGATTGATTGAGACTGTCAGACAACTTCCTCATCTTGGTTGTTATAGTCACAACGTTTTGGCCGTTTTGCCCTCCAGCCTTCATCCACTAGGACCACTCGGCCATATGTCCTAGTGACATATGGTCAAGTGGTCCTAGTCGTTGTATCAAAGTTTACAGTTACCCAAAGGTGCTGAGTTCAATCCTGAACGAAGGCAGTGAAAAGTAACATTCAAAACAGAATCAGCAACTATTTGCCAGAGCCTAGCTGGAGTCTGAACAGGATACCCCCATAATAATAATAAAGGGTTGGGTTTGAGACTCCTAACAAACGGTTCCCCAGTTCGATACAAAACACCTGATGAAGGCTGGAGGGCAAAACGGCCGAAACGTTGTGACTATAAAAACCAAGATGAAGAAGTCAGTCCGACAATCTCAATAAATGAAAACACCTCATCTCAAAAATACAGACAATTACTAGTGTTTTTTTTGGGTTTTTTTTTAAGTTCCATGTGTTGACTATTCAAACGCTCTAATATAATCCTAGAACAATTATATATTTATACCTTTACCGACATAGCGAATCTTGTATCAAGCAAATTGATCTTTATTGCAAAATAACAGCCTTTTTATCATCACTATGCAATGAAATTTTTTTGTAGTTTCAGTGTATAGAGATGATGAATCTTCAGAAATGAAAAAAAAACTTCACTGAAACAACTGTATTTGATACATGCTAAAAACTTCCTTACAAGCCACCATTTTCTTTTTAAATATAAATTTATAAGTGTTTTTAGCATTTTGTTACTTGCACAAATGCAAGTCTGTTTCTTTGCATTTAAGATTAACCATGTCTCAAAAGTTCACTGTTTTGATTGTAGTTTTATGATATAACACTTTATTTTGCAATCAAAATTAATTTGCTTGATACAAGATTTTTAGCTTTGTTAAAACCGATATTTAGTTAAACCATGTGATTGCATGTGCCTGTGACTTCTAAAGCATACAGCTGTTAGCATAGGATATTTTTGTATCTGATTTAATTACTGTTGAGTGCTTGCGTAGAACTTAACACCTTTTAACATAAATTATTTTTATGAAATAAATTCGTTAATTCTCCATTAACTTTTTTTGTTTTTCTTTTGCAGGTTGTTCTAAGGAATTGGATGTGTACAAACCAAATGTCAATGGACAATGGCCTTCAAAAACGTACAACACCACATTTAAACCATCTATCAATAATGGTCAACTTTATTTGACTGTCATGTGGATAGCAAGTATGTTTTTCCGTACATTCAGTTTCCTATTGTAATAAATCCAACCACTTCAATTAGATCAGTTGAATACCTACTTGATATGACACTTAAATTTTTTACATTTAAAATGTTTCTTGTAAATAATACTAAGTAAAACTTTTTGTAATAAAACTGTACTTTTAGGCTATTAATTTTATTCACAAAAACTAATAGCAAACATAGTGAAATTTCTTATAAATAATACTGTGTCTGCTTTAAGTTATTAGTAAAACTTTTTTGTAAATAAAATTATGTATTTTCAGGCTATTAGTAAAATTTATAAATAAAACATGTTTTTAGGCTATTAGTTTAATTTACAAAAACATGTTTTAATAACCTAAACCTATGTAAAACGTTTTGTAAATTAAACTATTAAATGCAGTTCGTAATTAAACTGGAAGTAAAAAAAAATTGAAAAATTAAAAGCAATATATTTAATTGGAATTCATTATTGAGGTGAGTTTTATTTATTAATTTTATTTATTGTGGACTATTACCCTCATCTTTTCTTAGTTGTCTCATGACGTTTTGGCCAACTATTCCTCTGGCCTTTGTCAGGTGGTAAGGCCAGAGGAATAGTTAGCTGAAACATCGTGAAACAACTAAGAAAAGATGAGGATAATAGTCCACAATAAATAAAATTAATAAATAAAACTTATCTCGATAATGAATTCCAATTAAATAATATATACCATTTGGTACGGATCCGACCATGGAAGATCAGATAATAAAATAAAACATGAATTTATAAGACCAAAAATTTCAATCTTGATCGCCCTTCGGGGCCTGTGTTGCAGTTCATAGACGTTGAATCTCTATGGTTCCAAGTGAGAATTGTCTGAAGATAGCAGTTTCAATTCTACCCAAAGCCGGCCAGAGGCTTACTTTGCCAAAAACGTGGTGAGACAACAACTACGGAAGTGGATGCAGTCAGGAGATTCGGAGTTCCTATCCCATCGCGGTTACCACCTGATGAAGGCCAGAGGAATAGTTGGCCGAAACGTTGTGAAACAACTAAGAAAAAATGAGGATAATAGTCCGCAATAAATAAAATTAATTAAAAACAAGTTCTGACAAAATCTTACAATCTACAAGTCCTAAATTAAAACAATATCAAATATAACTTGATAGGAATAATGTATTGCTAAACAAATATGGTGGATTCAGATTTCAGTGACTCATGTCTGAGTATTCAGGTAATCTGGGAAAAGTTCCCTTGTTTTCTCTGAAGTTCTGATCCAAAGAAACTAAAAATGGAGTAACTCATTGAGCTTTAGTAAATATTTCCTTTTATTTTAATTGTGACTCTATTATAAACTGATGCTTTTAGGTTGTTGTTGTTTGAGAGAAATTAATCTTTTTAATTCTTTTGTATATGCAGATACCACAAATATGAATGGATTCAAAATTATCTTGAAATCAACTAATAGTTCAGATATTTGTATAATATATGACTACACTGATTCAGTTAAAAACTATCCTCCTGGCCTGGTAAGTTATTTTATTTATTCTGTAAATGTTTTCCGAGTTACATCTGCACTCAAATTAAATTTTGACAAAAGCAATGTTCAATCAAATTGATTTGAACCCCCCCCCCCCCGAATGAACAAGTATGGTAATCACAGCCCCCCCCCCCACATACACACACATACACACTCCACTTAACCTGCCTTCCACTGTGTCACTCTTAACTGGACTGTTATCAACCTTTGCAAATCTAAGACTATCCCAACCATCATAAAACTGGCAAAACCCACTGCCTCTCCTAAAACTAACTCCTATTGATCGATCTTTTGTTCCCAGTCATTGCCATCCATTGACCTATCATGCTATTTTAGCTTTTGTGTTCCTTTGTGAACAACTTTCTATCCATTGTTCTACTGATAAACTCATTTCCCCTTTTTGTTATACTTTTTTTTTCTTTCCCACTTCCCAACCAAATGGACAAAAACAATTTTGTTTTTTACTTTGATTTATTGCTTATGAATTAAAGATTTGTATATAAAACCTTATGCGGTTTTGTTTTCAACGGAAATTAAAAACAAAATTAAGAAAAATGGTATCTAGGTAAAATGTGTCCTTTTGCCCATTTTACATGACCTCAAATCAATTTGTTTTGACATTTTTAATTCTTCACTCATTGTCTCAAAGCCATTTGATCTTTAATTTCTACAATTTAATTATTTTGGGGCAAAATTCTTTTATTCAATGCCATATTTTGACAATGTTTATGAGAGAATGTTCCACCAGCACTCCTAAAATAATCACATGACATAAAATTTACCTACTGTAAGATCAAGTTTTTTAGTTGAGAATTTAAACCTGGTTTGACTGCAAGGTCAATAAATCCAACTGAAAATAGTTTGTGCTCAAAAAGGATTTAATTTGTTAGGAGCATTTTCCTCAAAATAGAAGTTTCATACAAAAAGGGACAAATGAGATAGGACTCTATAGTATTTAGATCTTTTATTTTACAAGATCTGAATGACAAAATTTTATAGATTCAGGTAAAAGAAATTCTATGCTATTTAAAAAAACGTTTGATGACATTACGATGATTAAAATTGAAGAAATCAGCAGTTACCACATTGGCACTCACGCAGATCAATCTTCACATAGTGTTCATAATTCAGTAAGTCGACCTGATGGCATCACATTCTTATATTAATGCTATTTTATGGATAAGCGCATAAAGTGTACAGATTAAAAATAACATTTAAATCAAGTTTTAGAAATAAAAGTCCATATATAACGACCGATGCCGCAGCATTCCCACCGGTCAAATACCCCCCTCACTGCAATATGCACCTCGCTGCATGCATTTATGACACCAATAGTGTCATACATATAAAGCTGGTTTGTTTCAAAGCTTAGTTACCTTGGTTACAAGGCAAAATCAGAAAACAATACTTTTCCTTATAAACAGTCACTTCTCATCAGAAAATCATTCAAGTCAGCAAAAATAAATTCTATTTATACTAATGGTTCACTTATAAAGTCCAAAAGCCACTTAAGTAAGTGTAAGATTTTCAGTTACATGATGAAATAGTACTATAGATTTGTATGTACTGAAAAGTAATGTTTGCTTTTTGTTTTTTAAAGTTAAAAACAAATTTCGTGAGAAATATCCAAATCTGTAGAACATAAAATTAAACAAATTTTGAAGCTTATTTTTTGGATTGCTAAGAAATTGATTTGTTTTACTGTAAAATCAATAAATGCCTAGAATTTAAGTTGCTAAGAAATTGATTTGTTTTACTGTAAAATCAATAAATGCCTAGAATTTAAATTGCTAGGAAATTGATTTGTTTTACTGTAAAATCAATAAATGCCTAGAATTTAAGTTGCTAAGAAATTGATTTGTTTTACTGTAAAATCAATAAATGCCTAGAATTTAAGTTGCTAAGAAATTGATTTGTTTTACTGTAAAATCAATAAATGCCTAGAATTTAAGTTGCTAAGAAATTGATTTGTTTTACTGTAAAATCAATAAATGCCTAGAATTTAAGTTGCTAAGAAATTGATTTGTTTTACTGTAAAATCAATAAATGCCTAGAATTTAAGTTGCTAAGAAATTGATTTGTTTTACTGTAAAATCAATAAATGCCTAGAATTTAAGTTACTAAGAAATTGATTTGTTTTACTGTAAAATCAATAAATGCCTAGAATTTAAGTTGCTAAGAAATTGATTTGTTTTACTGTAAAATCAATAAATGCCTAGAATTTAAGTTGGTAAGAAATCAAATATAAACATCATAGCAAACAAGATATGAATTACAAAAAGAGCGAGAAAGGAAAACTTTTATGATAATTAGTAAAAAAATTACTTAATAGCTAACGACAAATGAAAAGGGATAGCATCCTTTTCAAAAGGAAAGGGTTGTCTAATAACATAATTTAAGAGTGGAGTAAGCATATTGTTGAATTCAAAATGACCACCATATTGGAAGGCATAAGAATTAGTTCAGATCAATAAAGAGCTAAGGCCAAAGTTCAAGAAATATCAAAATTTTTGGTCACAAAAAGAATCTATTCAGTACAGGTGAAGATTTCTTCCATTACCTTTCCATATTTGGTAGACTGAGGATTTGGCATGGGTTGTCTTGCCAAGAAATGGATTTACAACTCGGTAAGTTACAGCTCTACCTATGTAGAGCAACTAATACTCTTGCACAATTATGTACAATTAGAAGTGATTTTGAAAAGTAAATAAAATAGTTTACATTATTGTTTTTCAATATTGTGTTTCATATTGTTGCTTTGAATTTGAAGCAACAATAAATGCATCTGTTATTGTTGTGATGCGTAAACATGTTTCCACTGACATCTGATACAAACTGCCTACAATATTATTGCATCAGTTTCAGAAGATATCTGATCATCTTAAAAATCTTTGTTAGAATTTGTGTCAGATTTTCATTTTATGGAGGTCTGGCATGAACCCCACAATATTATGGCACCATCTTTTAGATAGAACAGACACTAAGACAGTCAGAAAATGTATTTTATTTCAACTTTTATAATAGTAAGTTACAGCAACTGAAGTTTGAAAAATATATTTTTTATGCCATTTTCGTCAATCAGGTGATTGTATCTTTTGAAATGGTAGAAATTGACAACATTCATCAGAATATATAAATTTGCAAAATACATTTTCTGTGTCTAATCTTGTCTTGTCACTTGCAAAAAAAGTTGCATGTTTATATGGGAGAAGAATAGGATTTGGAAGATTGCCAGCATAAGTTTCAGGAAACTCTGTCTATAAAAAAAAATGAATTAGTTAAATTGCCAAATTTTTAACAATGGTTGAAATGCCCCTGTATAAGAAATATTCCTCTATCAATTTGTAGGAGTGGTCATTCCTATCTGTTGTGTTAATTGCATATCAAATTTTGTGATTACAAGATCTGTTCTACTCGATTAGGTGCTTCATTTACATACTCTGCTAAACTTTCCTGAATCTGAGGTTTGATGCCCTGATTTGACCTCTCACTCCTGATTATTCTGGAAGGTCTGTACCACTCTCATATTTCCTCCATCTTTTTAATAAAGATCTGTTTTTATCCTCTGCATGTGTTACACCATTTTTGCTTTTCTCCAGGTTTTTAATGACATGTTACTTTTATCTAATTCTTAAGGTTGAATTTTTTTATTACTGGTTTCCTTGTAATGGTTTTTTTGTTTTCATTCTTTGGAAATCTTATTTCTGCATCTGTAAACTTCAGTAAATGGTTCTGGACTAAAATTTTATTCCTTGACATGCCATTTGTCATAAGATTTGCATCAGATTTTGTGTCCGTGCAATGTTTCTGCTTTGATTGTTTGGTCTATTACTTCCAATTGCATGAATTCTATAAACATTTTTACATAGTCTGGATTGTCTAGTGTGTTCATGCATCTTATTGACTCCATTGTTATGCCATGTTAATCACAAATAGTCTTGTGACTACATTGGTACTGCTCAAGATTTGCTCTTTGATTTAGGTGTCTCATTTATATCCAATGCTATGAATATTCTTACGTTTCTTTCTCCAAACTTTTCTATATGCCAACTCTCTGAATCCGTCAGTTGAAGCCAGATTCATCTGAAAAAGTTCATCGTTAAATAATGAACATTAGTGTAATCCTTAATCTTCCATTCTACACTGAAATAGGCCTCATCATCTATTAGCGGTTCTTCCTCCCACTCATCTCTTTTTGGAGGTGGGTGATTTACTGTCTGATGCAATCCTACTGGAAAATGCCGACAGACCCGTTCATACTTTTTTTATCCAAATGACGCTCGTGGAGAAGCTAGTTATCTTTTGAAATGGTGGAAATTGATAACATTCATCAGAATATATAAATTTGTAAAATTGTCACACATTGTTGCTGTGGGAAGTACAGGATTTTTTTTCATATGAACGGGAATTCTTGGTGCATGTTTATTTTATGTTTGTCAGATATTTTGTCTGAAATGGTCCAGTTCAATCCTAGGAATCTGACTTTTTACTATGTAACAGAGCTAGGCACCTGTCACTTTTTACTTACATAGAATCTTGGGCATTACCTATTCTGGGACCCCCACACCCACCCTGTGGACTTTGCATTAACCAAAGCATTATGAGTGATTTGAGTTGATCTTATCTAATTTGACCCCCCCCTCTCCTTTGAAATTTTATTTACATTAGTTAATCACAATAAGTATAGTTATGTAAATTAGGCATATAAATACCTTTCTTATTTTTGTGTGTATATATATGCATATATGTGTATATAGTGTTTTTAACTTAAGAGTCACTACTTGTCAAGGCCACTTGAGAATGAGGGTTAATGTAATGCATGTTAGGTGGTGTAGTAATCATTAATGTTGTAAACTGGGTAGAATTTGTTTACATTGGATTTGAAGGTTGCCATGTTTCACAGGTCATATTTCTGGGAAAGAAGCTTTGTTTCATGGACTATACGTTTAGATTTAGGCACAGTTCGTGGGGGAAATCGTATAGTGGTTGTAGCTAGTCGAGAATTTTTGAAAGTTTGGCAAGGGGAACCATAGATTAAAATTCAATTAACCACTTGCCATGAAAATAACGCTAGAACAAAGACAGGCTTTATTTTTTTTTTTTTTTATTTATTTTTTTTACAAGGTAGTCATCTCTTATCAAGGCCAGCAAGCCACTTGGAGATAAGTGTTATTGCGTGTACAGTAATCAATGGGATAGTATCATAGTAATCGTTAGTATTGGAGATTTGATAAAGTGACTTAAGGGGGCGGTTCATCAGGAATTTGTTTATGTTGGACTTGAAGATATCCAGGTTGTAGTCGGATGGGAAACAGGCAAACGGAAGAGAGTTCCATAGATGTGCATTTCTAAGAAAGAAGCTTTGTTCATGGAATCTACGTTTTGGTTTTGGCACAGATAAAGAGTGGGGAAAATTATTGACAGTGGTTTCAGCTAGACGGGTGTTTACCGTGAAAGATTGGCAAGGGGGGGACCAGAGATTGAAGCTCAGACAAGCACTTGCCATGGAAGTAACGATAAAACAAAGACAAGCTCGCAGCATCTCTCCTGTGGGAGAGAGGTTGCAGAGAAGAGAAAAGGGCATCCCCCACTAAGCCACGAAGTCTATTTTGTACTCTGTCAAGGCAGGATAGGCTGTTTTTAGCAGCTCCTGCCCAGATATGGCTTGCAACGTTTCTTCTGTGGGGAAAGAGGTTGAAAGGAAAAGAGCATCTATGTCTTGAAGTTTTGAACTCTATCCAGGCTGGATAGAGCGTGCCGAGCAACTCCTGCCCAGATGTGGCAACAGTACTCCATTTTAGAATGTACCTGGCCCTTATACAGATAGAGGATTGCATTGGCAGTGAGATAACTACTGGAGCAGTAGAATGATCCAACCATTTTTTTCCAGCAATCTTGGCAACAGATTTGATGGATATGTTCCATTTCAGATCAGGAAGGAGTTCCAGAAGCTTGTCAATACATGGAGCTTCCCCAAGATGAGCCATTCATTTCAATTCGGGTGTAATTGGGGTCAGTGATTATAAAAGGAAAGAAGCTTTGTTTTCGATGCATTAAAATTAATCGGCCACCTTTTCCCCCCATTGTATCACATCTTCAATATCAAAAGAGAGAATCAGAAAGAGCTTGATCATTGCTGCCCTTTGAAGTGTTGCCATAAGTTGTTTTCTGCATAAGTGATCTAAAAATGTGATCATTGAAGATTAGGAAGAGTTTTGCCCAGGATGGAACCTGGAGGGATGCCAGCAGCTGAGTTTCTTATTTCTGCCCATCATGACTATCAAAAAGTATTTAATAGGGACACATTTCCAGCTATTCCATAGCTGGTGATCTTGTGAAGTAGACCTTTTCTGCCATACTATATCATAAGCCTTTGATATATCAAGAGCTATTGCTCTAGAAACAAATCCTCTGTCAAGATTCATTAATCGTGTGTGTGTGTGTGTGTGTGTGTGTAGAATTTAGTTTTAAAAAATCTGTATTATAAAAAAAGGAGCTCTTTTGATGATGATAGAATTGTGATGAATGAAAAACTTTCACATTCATATTTATTTAGATAATTTTTTTAAAAATTTATGTCTATTTTTTGCCTGCCTTTGAATTGTTTGATCAAATCACTTAATTTTTTTTATTTCAGTATTCTTTTTCGATTAAGCTTTCAATGAGGAGTAAACACAAAAACCGGGATTTTAAAGGACTGTTATTTCCTTTGCCACACTCTGGTAATGAATCACAAGTTTTTTCTGTAGATTTTGATACAAGAGGTAAGTTATAATCTTTCTGTGCTGTTTCTGAGTAAATGGATGTGCAAACATTATCTTGGTGTGAACAAGCCTGAACCTGTGTATAAATCTGCAGTTTATTACATGGTTTGTCATGAGATTTTCTAATTGGTGGCTTGAAAAATTTCCACATAAGATTGTTACTAAATATAGCTACAAATTCTGTTAGATTTAAAATCCAAATGTGACAAATGTTCTTAATTGCAGAAGAATTCATTCAGAAAAATCTTAATATTCTAAATTATATTGTTTTGAAAATGTGGTTGATTGTGACACTAGCGTAAAATTGGGGTTGGATGTTTTCAAGTTAAAAAAAAAAGTTTGTGTCTGGAGCTATGATGACTAAACCATGTTCGGTATGCTTTCTCTAGCCATCAACCTGCACCCATGTGCTTAATAGATCTGCTGAACTTTATTGTTGATGCAAAGGGTAAGTGGTTTTGTCGGCAGCTGAAAACGAAAACTCACCAATGAGCAGTAAAAAACTGTTTGTTAGAAACAAGTTTCTACAGTATAATATTGTGAAGTAAAATAAATTTTAAATAAGATAAATCTAACTTGTGTCTTAAATTTTTTATGAATGAGACGACTTTTGTTTCTGATTAAATACTTTTTTTGTCCAAACTTTCAACATGTTGATGTTGGCTTTTATGTTGTGAAAAGGAAACCCTCTTAAAAGTCAACTTCTTTTTAAAAGAAAACCAGCTGCATAGTTTTGCTTTGTTATATATAAATAGAAAACAAAACTGGAATTGATGCGCAATAATTTGGGCCTGTCTTTTTCTCAGCAAAATTTGTTTAAAAAGTGCTGAGTTAGTTGCTTTTTTAAGTTGGAATTCATTTCTATTTAAAAAATAGTTTTATTTCATAAATATTTTTTAAGTTGTATTTCATTTCTATTTAAAAGAATAGTTTTATTTCATAAATATTTTTAAGTTGTATTTCATCTCTATTTAAAAGAATAGTTTTATTTCATAAATATTTTTAAGTTGTATTTCATTTCTATTTAAAAGAATAGTTTTATTTCATAAATATTTTTTAAGTTGGAATTCATTGCTATTCAAAAGAATAGTTTTATTTCATAAATATTTTTAAGTCGTATTTCATTTCTATTCACAAGAATAGTTTTATTTCTTAAATTTTTTTTGACTACATTGCTAACTAAAAACGTGCTATTACATTGCTAACTAAAAACGTGCTATTACATTGCTAACTAAAAACGTGCTATTACATTGCTAACTAAAAACGTGCTATTACATTGCTAACTAAAAGTGCTATTACATTGCTAACAAAAAGTGCTATTACATTGCTAACAAAAAGTGCTATTACATTGCTAACAAAAAGTGCTATTACATTGCTAACTAAAAACGTGCTATTACATTGCTAACTAAAAACGTGCTATTACATTGCTAACTAAAAACGTGCTATTACATTGCTAACTAAAAACGTGCTATTACATTGCTAACTAAAAACGTGCTATTACATTGCTAACAAAAAGTGCTATTACATTGCTAACAAAAAGTGCTATTACATTGCTAACAAAAAGTGCTATTACATTGCTAACAAAAAGTGCTATTACATTGCTAACAAAAAGTGCTATTACATTGCTAACTAAAAACGTGCTATTACATTGCTAACTAAAAACGTGCTATTACATTGCTAACTAAAAACGTGCTATTACATTGCTAACTAAAAACGTGCTATTACATTGCTAACTAAAAACGTGCTATTACATTGCTAACTAAAAACGTGCTATTACACTGCTAACAAAAATGCTATTACATTGCTAACTAAAAACGTGCTATTACATTGCTAACAAAAAGTGCTATTACATTGCTAACAAAAAGTGCTATTACATTGCTAACAAAAAGTGCTATTACATTGCTAACAAAAAGTGCTATTACATTGCTAACAAAAAGTGCTATTACATTGCTAACAAAAAGTGCTATTACATTGCTAACTAAAAACGTGCTATTACATTGCTAACTAAAAACGTGCTATTACATTGCTAACTAAAAACGTGCTATTACATTGCTAACTAAAAACGTGCTATTACATTGCTAACTAAAAACGTGCTATTACATTGCTAACTAAAAACGTGCTATTACATTGCTAACTAAAAACGTGCTATTACATTGCTAACTAAAAACGTGCTATTACATTGCTAACTAAAAACGTGCTATTACATTGCTAACTAAAAACGTGCTATTACACTGCTAACAAAAATGCTATTACATTGCTAACTAAAAACGTGCTATTACACTGCTAACAAAAAGTGCTATTACATTGCTAACAAAAAGTGCTATTACATTGCTAACTAAAAACGTGCTATTACATTGCTAACAAAAAGTGCTATTACATTGCTAACAAAAAGTGCTATTACATTGCTAACAAAAAGTGCTATTACATTGCTAACAAAAAGTGCTATTACATTGCTAACTAAAAACGTGCTATTACATTGCTAACTAAAAACGTGCTATTACATTGCTAACTAAAAACGTGCTATTACATTGCTAACTAAAAACGTGCTATTACATTGCTAACTAAAAACGTGCTATTACATTGCTAACTAAAAACGTGCTATTACATTGCTAACTAAAAACGTGCTATTACATTGCTAACAAAAAGTGCTATTACATTGCTAACAAAAAGTGCTATTACATTGCTAACAAAAAGTGCTATTACATTGCTAACAAAAAGTGCTATTACATTGCTAACAAAAAGTGCTATTACATTGCTAACAAAAAGTGCTATTACATTGCTAACAAAAAGTGCTATTACATTGCTAACAAAAAGTGCTATTACATTGCTAACAAAAAGTGCTATTACATTGCTAACAAAAAGTGCTATTACATTGCTAACAAAAAGTGCTATTACATTGCTAACTAAAAACGTGCTATTACATTGCTAACAAAAATGCTATTACATTGCTAACTAAAAACGTGCTATTACATTGCTAACAAAAATGCTATTACATTGCTAACTAAAAACGTGCTATTACATTGTAAACTAAAATTATAAAAAAGGATGATTGAATTCATTTTAATTGGGAAAAGAAGAAACTATAAAATCCTAATCAGCCAATCAACAAATTTTGTCATAAAACAATTATTCATGTACATTCGACATAATTTATGCATACTATTTAATTTTTATGAAATGAAACATTTTTTATCATTATTATTATTAATATAAAACAATGATCGTTGTTATGATAATATATTGATAATTCACTGATATGGTTTTTTAGCAATGTTGTTTTTTTTTTCTTTTGCAAATAAAAATTAATCTAATAAAAATATTTTTATGACGACAAAATTTTTTCATAATTTAATGATTTTAGATTTTTCTCACAATTTAAAATTTTTCTTCTGTCAAGAAAATACCTAACTTTTTCAAAGTATATTTATCAACATTAACAACAAAAATAATAAAATGATATTTATTAATAAAGCATGCTCAGAATAACATGAAAAGTATCATCACATAATGTAATATTAATCAATAATGCAAGAAGTTTTTTCTTTTGTTTCGTAATCACACAAGATGTGTTAAAAAAAATAAAGTAATTTTTTTAATAAATATATTGTTTCGTTTTTCGTGTCTTCACTCCGTGACTCCGTTCCATTCAGTTACGTTACATAATCAACTGCATCCACTCCGATAGTTTGATTTTTGCCGAACACTGATCTTAGACATTACTTTAAAAAAATATACAAATTTATTTTCTTTTGGAGAGGGGGGGGGCTATTTTTAAAACTATATCTACTTCAGTATTTTCTTTAAATTTCTATTTTTGAACGATTATCGAGATTCCCAAGACGTGATACTCTCATGGCAAACATTTTATTTGTTCTCGAGTAACACGCGACTTTTTTTAAAAACTAAAACGTTTTAAAATAAGTTGAACCACTAAAAACTTACAAAGCTAGGTAGAAAATGAACACTTAGAAAATCGATTTTATATATTTTAAAACAACAGTAAACAAGTAAATATTTTTTTTTTTAAATATTATAGGTAAGAGACTACACCTAAGGTGTAGTCTCTTTTAAAAACAATACCCCCTTCAAGAACGGTCCTAAAATATGTTTTCAATTGATATGTATTCAATAATGGACGAGTTTTCTTAAATTTTATGCTGCATCTAATTTATAATTAATTCTAAATATAATCTTCGTTAAGTTTAACTATTAAAATTTAATACGGCCAGTGAGTAAAACTGTTTCATCTGAAGGTAAATTTATTTGTCTATTATTATTAGCAGCAAAGTTTAGTATCTGTTCTGAGACTACACCACCTTTTCTGTCCTCGTTTAGTGGAGGAGAAATTCTTCTTGACTTGTTTTTCTTACTAAATAGACACTTTAAAATAAGTTAAACCGCTAACAACTTAGCAAGCTAGGTAGAAAAATCGATTTTGCCTCTTTTAAAACAGTAAATACGTATAAATATTAAAAGAACATATTATGCAGTCTGTAGTTTTGTTTTTGAACTGAATAAACGCTTTAAAATAAGTTGAACCACTAACAACTTAGCCAGTGAGGTAGAAAACAAACACTTAGAAAATCCATTTTACCTTTTTTAAAACAACAATAACTAACTAAAAATATTCTTAAAAAATATTGGGGGGAGGTAGTCTCTTTTAAAAACAATATCTCCTTCAAAAATGATCTTTAAATGTGCGTATGCATTTTTTGTGCCACACTATTTGCAAATAGTGTTTTCATGTGCAATTCAAGTTTCACAATATCTGTTTTTTAATCAATTGTAGTTTTTTATTCAATTGTAAGGTGGAAGCACAGAATGGATACAAAATACCCTCTCCTCTCCATGTTAAGAATGGCTTTCAAAATAAAATTATTTCAGCACGGTACCAAAAGACAGACTTACACGAATGCTACGACTATAGCGAAATACGCATTGCCTCCGATGTTGTACGTAGTTTGACTGAGGGGGCCATTATTATTTTTACAAGGAAAGAATTTTTGCGGGTGTGACTTAGTTTTTTTATTTTTATTTATTTTGGCTTGAACTTTGCGCATTATTTTATGTTTTTTTGCTGGAGTTTAAGTAATTAATAGGAAAATTGGTGAAAGCCAAATGGAATCCTCGCTATTTTTAAATATATTTTCAAGTTTAATTAAAGTTTTACCATACCTGCACTATTTTTTATTTAAGACTAGCGGGGGTACCCGGCGTTGCCTGGGTGTTTGGAGGTGTATATGTAGGAGAGGGTGACCCTGTTTTAATATTATAAAAAACATGTTAAAAAAAATTGGAAAAACCAAAACAAAGCTAAACAGTGAACAAACGTGAAAAAAAAGGTGTAAAAGAGAAAAAAAGTTTAGGTAGAAAGACAGGTTCGAACCCAAAACATTGAGGCTAAGGCGGAAAAAAAAAAAACCTGACACGTTACCTCTACACCAAAGAGAGATATAATTGAGAACGGATAAAATTAAACCTTTAAAAACACTTGCAGGTGGTTTTAAACTAAACAATGTTTTCTAGGTCAAACATGACGTCATTGTCAGAGTAGCAGGAGGAGAGAAAATGAAGAAAGATTTTTTTCGGCACCCCTCCTTGTAGAAAAGAGTCTTGTTTAGGGTGAAGGAATTTCATGTTTTTGGCCAATTTTTCGATATTTGTCGTCCAAGATGTCGAGCTTCAAAATGATACCAATCTCATGAAAATCTGTCGCCTCTGTCGAAAGTACAAACACACACACATTTTCGCTTTTATATATATATAGAAGAATACCTGCGTCATTTTTTTATTTAAAAATAAAAAATTCAAGTTCGCTCGAACTTTATGGATTCTTTTCTTATTGTTTTTGTATTCTTTTGTTGTCATTGTTTTTTTCGTAAGTTTTTTTTTTTTGCCGTATTTAACAAAATGAAAGCAAAACAAAACCAAAATAAAAATTTGGTGCTTATGCACTTATGTTACCGTTATTTTTTTATATTTTAATGGTTTAAGGTGTCGTAAAACTTAAACTTGAAAATACTATTAAAAAATAGCGCAGATCAATAAGTGTACTAGCACCAAATAACATTTCACTGCGTTTCGATCTACGACATTCCATGAGAGGTACATACATGCTAAAGCTTTTTGTTTATCGTCACAAGTGCTAATTTTGACTTTCACCAATTTTCCTGTTAACAATTACCTATAATGAAAATTCCGGCAAAAAAAAAAAAGAAAATATCCATCAAAAAAAGAAAAAAAAGCAGATAAAATCATAACAAAATAATCTGCAAAGTTCAAGCCAAAATAAATAAATTAAAAAAAAACCAAAAAAACTAGCTCACAAAAATTGTTTCCTTGTAAAAATAACGGCTCCCTCAGTCGAACAACGTACAACATCGGAGTCGATGCATAATTCGCTAGTAGGGTAGCACGTGTACGTCAGCCAATCACATTTTATAACTCAACCTGTTTTATTTTTTCATCTGTTAAACACATGGTTAATTAAATTAAATTATAATCACATCCTTACATTTGAAATAATAGTGTGACTAAATTATACCTATTGTTCATTTCAAAATGTAAACAAACTTCTGGTTAAATTAATCGATACCGGTGTTGAACGTAAAGAGTCCCTTTTTAAGGATTAAATTGTCCGACTAGTATTTTCAAGTTTTACGATACCTTTTTGTTCATTAAATTGTTAGGTGGAAGTACAGAATAGTTATTTACAAACAGCTGGGCACACAAGCAGCTTTGATTAAAACGAAAAGATAACATCAAAAGTCCTAACAAGCGATCAGTTAGTATACACATAGTTGCAGCCGGCAGCTATTGTGTAAAGGTAGTATTATTAGTCGCTTAGCGTGGCTTGGCAGAAAGGTTAGTATAAATAGTTACAGTGGAAAAACTGTAATATCCAAATCTGTAAAGTATATCTTAAATCGATATATCAAAATATATTTAAAAAAAAATCAAATAAAGCAGAATAATATCAGCATAATTATTATCACTATTCCAAAGGAATTCATCAGATATTTGAAGAAATTTAAAATTTGCTTCTTTTTTTTTATGCTATACCTACGGCATCATTCCTTATTCTTGCTCACTCTCTCTCTCTCTCTCTCTCTCTCTCTCTCTCTCTCTCTCTGTGTAAAAATCAATGTGCAAGCGATAAGATAATATAAACTGCTTGAAATAGCATCAACAATTCTAGTAAGCAGTCAGTCTGATGCCGTAAGAAATAAAGAGTAGTAGTAACAATAATAGTTCCAACAGACATTTATTAAATGTTATGTTATAGTAGTAAGAATAGTTGCCCGGTTAGAAAACTCTTAAGGAATGATTTTGTAAAAAAAGATTTTTTTTTAATCGATATTATATCAAATTATATAAAATATGTGAAATAAAAGAGAAAAACATGGAGATTATTATCACTATTCCAAAGGAATTCATTAAATATTTGGTGAGGAAATTAAAAATTTGTTTCAAGCGGTACCTAGGGCTTCATTACTCAATAGTAGTCTGCAAGTAACATTTTGTTTGTCAAGCAGTTACTTGCTTGACTAATTTAACAGTGTGGGAGGACTTAAAGAAAGACATAGACTTATCAGGATAATGCAAAGCTCTCCAAATTGTATTGAAGCTTATAAAGAAAGAAAAAGACAATATACAACTAGGTGTAGGGTAAATGAGAACCCATCACCTCAATTGATGTATACCTTTTCTAGAACAAATGAATAATTCTATGTATATATTACTATATAATTTTTTATTGCCATTTTTTTTTTTTTTCTAGTTTTATTTATATATATATATATATATATATATATATATATATATATATATCTCAAAGACAAGTTAAATGTAATCAGTTTTGTCTTAGAGGAAACTTTGATAGTTAATTCATGCTTTTGTCTCCTAGACAAGGTTAACTTGGAGACTTTTTGTTAATTCTTTGTTTTCTCCACTCATTAACTTTGTCACCCCCATACTTATTCTTTTTGACTAACTGCCTGAAAAGCCCCCCCTCCCCGAGTTAGTTCTTTTAAGAGAAATTTCACTTAAAGAAATTATTCTGATTGATCAATAAGTCACAGACGATTTTGTATTTCCTGCTATTGATCCATACTTGGTCATTCAATGAAATCTTTAGTTTTTTTCCATGTGAGAGGAGATGCCACTGTATGTGAGCTTGATCTTATTTTTGGAATAGCACACTTTGTAATTGTTGGCACAAGTATTTTAGCTGCTATAGAATTGTGTAAAATGGGTACCTTTTTGTTAATTCAAAATGGAGAAAAAATACCTTTTTTAAATCTTCATGTGACAATTCAATTTTTGTATCATTCATAATGAAAACATTCTTTTCTACAGAAATGACTTTAAAATTGTTTCAAGCAATAAAATGTCCATGTTGACCTCTTTTCAGTATTCCATAATCAATTTAATTAACTACTAATAATCCAATAAAATACCTTAGTGTCCAATGATTCACTATGGTTTCAAACATTTAGTTTGAAATTTGTTTTTCTCAGCTAATTTTACTGATTGAATAGACACATCTGGAATGCTTTTTTGGTTCACTTTTGTTATATCTTCTCTCTGGCGAGACACTTTACATTTTTTATCTCGTCTTTCTTGTAAGGTTTTTGGATAAAAGTTAATGCTACTAAGACTCAGTTTAACATTCATTGGCAACATGAATTGGAACAAATACATTGAGGATGTTGCCAAGGCTGCTGCAGAAGTGGGTTCCCTCAACTGTGTTCGAGAATTACTCACGCCAGAGTGTAATCTTTACAAAGTCACAATTCGCTCATACATGAAGTCTTGCCACATCTCTGTCGATACATCTACCACTAATCTCGCTTTTAAACAGTTCCAAAAAAATATACAGTCATTTAATAAGTTTAAAATTCAAAGGAGTAAATTATTTTTAATTTTTTACATGCGTATGCATTTAACTAAAAACTAGGATTACTTTGAAATAGTTTCTATAAAAAACTGAAGCATGCATAAATGCAGTAAGTAAAAAGGAATTTCTGCTTTTATTTTAAAACTAAATTTGCTCTTATGGTTATAACTTGTATATGGCACTCATTTGCCTAAATTTAAATTCTTTTTTCAATAATAAAAGTGAAAAAGAAAAGGAATCATTTCAAATTACACAATTTTTATTCAATTTTTTTTTAACCAAATGATGTTCCATTTGTATTTCATTATACAACTAGTTTTTAAGATTATACCATATCAAGTTTCTTTTCTGATCAATTTCTTTTTTTTTTTTTTTTTTTCATATAAAATGTGACCATGTTCATACAAATTAAATGTTCTCAACATTGGAATGTATCAGATAAAACGATCAGTTTTTTGTCTCTAAATATCAAAATGTGAAATTTTTTCTTTTTCTGTAACAAGGCTTCCTAGACTGCAGCAGTTAGTGTTCGTTTTACCTATAAATATCAAAATGTGAAATTTTTCTTTTTCTGTAACAAGGCTTCCTAGACTGCAGCAGTTACAGTGTTCGTTTTACCTATAAATATCAAAATGTGAATTTTTTCTTTTTCTGTAACAAGGCTTCCTAGACTGCAGCAGTTACAGTGTTCGTTTTACCTATAAGTATGATGGGATGAATCTACTCATTACTCTAAATAAAGGCCCAGCTGAATGCAATTTCAAAAAATATGAAATTGAAATTTTCAGCAACAGGACAAAAGTTGATTCTACAATCATCTGTACTCAAGTAAGTAAAGCATAATTTTTAATTGTCATCTTATAAAATTTATCTTGCATATTTATCAATTTCATAACTTTCTACTGTAATTTGGAAAAATTTTAACATTTAGAAAATTTGAATGATTTTTAATGTAAAATCTTTTTCATTTTGAAATGTTGACAATGAATTATTATGGTCTGTTTCTCTCAAAGCTGATGCAACACTCTTAGAAATTTATGGAATTGTTGACCCGTGAGTACTAACTACAAAGCTCACCACACCCACCAAAGTAAATTTTTCATATAGTACCAAGGTCAAATCTTATTGAGCTCCCATTAGTTTTTATGTCCGACACCTGAGTATGCATTTTTGTATTAGTCAGAATTGTTTGGAAGTCAGCGTGTATCATAGCATTAAGTAGGCATGACTGACCATATTCCTGGGATGAGTAAAATATCACATTTTTGTTGTTTTATGGTCAAAGAGCCACGAGTTAGGGTTCGCAAGGAGTACGCAGAGGACAAGTTTGTTCACACTATTTTCCTTTGTTTTGCCTCAATTTTTCTCCTCAAAGTTCACTATGCCTTGACATGTTCTCCACATGTTCCAATCAATGGACATGTCTAAGGGCCAGGGTGCCTTTTAGCTGATATTTAGTGCACTTTTAGGGCTATTTGTGATCTGTTGGCAAGCTTGTCAGCATTTTCTTGGAGCCTAGATGGATCTATTCAGCCTGCCCAGCAGAGGTAGTGGTGGATAATGGTGGCCGATGTCTAACTTCTGTGTTAATTGTGTGTGGTTTTCTGGACAAATTTTTAGAATTTGTCTGAAGGCCTCTAGAGTTTTTATCACTTCTGTATAAGGTCCACGTTTCACTTGTATAGAAGTGTGGATAAACTACTGCCTGGAAGATCATGATTTTAGTGCATGGTTGTTGAATACATAGTTTAATTGATCAGAGGAGGAATAGACTACCCTATATCTCTTCTTGCATGTAAGTGTAGATGTTAAGCTACTCCTTACATATAATTGACCCATTGCTGGTCATTTACAATGGTGTTAGCGTTTGGGAGTTTTTGTCTGTATTCACATCATTAAACCTTCATAGGCTGTTTGTGTCCACTGTCTGGACGGTTCTCTGCAGTCTGACCAAGGGTGGCATTGTTATAAGCACATGGCAGTTCCTGTACTTAACACATAATGTCCTGATGCAAAATTGAGCAAGGTTAAAAATCCCCTCCTTTATGTGGAAACAAAGATTGATTGAAAATGTGTCTGGAGGAATCTCATTTCTGGAGAGAAAAACATTAGAGTGGGAACACATCACTTTTTAACCATAGCTGGAGAATGAGTCAAAGTTCTTGTGACATACTCACCTCTCCATGACAGAATGGAGGGTGCGCACCAGGGTGATTATATCAAGTGGCAGCTGAACTCGGAGCAAAATCCCAGAGATGATTAGTTTGGGTCCTTAAGTTGCAAAAGATTAACATGATGGGCTGCTATTGTTCAAGCTCTTCTCTTGTAATTGTCATACATACAGTAGCATCCAAAACTAAGGGACAAAATTTTAAAACCTAATATTTAAAAATATTAGGTTTTAAAATTTTGTCCCTTAGTTTCGGACGTAACTGTATACGTCTAAAGCTGCATTTTAACTTTGCTAGGATGTCAAAGAGAATGCATGCAAAGATCTTGCAAGGCTCTGTAGGGATATTTTCCAGTAATTGTTACAATTCGCCTGGTCTTTTTGAAATTATGATTACATCATAAAAACCACTGGAGAAGGTAATTGTCTTCAAATTTTCAATATGAGAAGCAGAGGACGATTCCTCAGCTTAGGGCCATGATGAGTGAGGAGCTCCAGTGCAACATTGTCAAGTCTTGGGACTTTGTTGGGTTTTATCTGCTTCAAAATTTTGAAGTCTTGAATGGAGATTGGAAAAACATATCAAATGACTGACAGGATGTGGCAGGGTCATTCTAAGATCTGGATTGTTAGCGTGCTTTTAAAGCAAGTTCTCAAGGTGAGATATCCACCTTGCTAGAATGTTCTTGTTGATGGTTGTAAACTCCATCCATATCCTTCAATGTCTCGGACCAAAAATTTCTTTGGTTTGTGGAGGATGCTCCATTTATGCTATTGAGATCCTCCATGTGTTAAATGCATGGGAGTGACTGAAAAGCATGGGTTGCACAATGAAGAGACGAAACACACCAATACACGATAACAAATAAACTAGATTTATTTACATAAAAATACATGATACTAAGAGTTCATTGAGAAGAGAGTAACGCTACTTGCATTTAGTATTTGGTGAGAGGTTGACGGGTAGGTCAGGGTGGCTGGCCATGCCAACCGGAGCATGTTATCGTCACATCTTGACTTGTTGAAAGTCCAGTGAAGAAATCTATAAAACAGGAAGTGACATCTGCATTGCCCTCTGGTGACCAGGCATGTGTCACCAGAGTTAAAGGGTGATAACGATGTTAGCTTAAGAATACCATTTTGTGTCTGTGTGTCCGTTGGCTGGGAATTTCAATTCCCACAGGTTGCTGCATAGAAACTGGTCAACATAGTTTTGTATCTCTACAACTTTTCTTTGCCACTATGTATTCTGGGCTTTTGACAGACAACTACAGCTTATGAGCATGTTAGTTGTAGGCTGGCTCTCTAAGAGTCAAATGTGCTTGATTAGTTTTGATGAGATGGTACTATCTCTCTCATTGAATCAGACCTGTCTTTTCATTGAGTAGCCGAGGGTGGTCCAGTGGTGTTGAACTGTGGCCTGACCAACAGGTGATGCAAGGTAATATTCACAAGATGGTATTGATTATCATGATTTAGTGTTCTGCACACAAACAGGATGGCCAATAACCCTCCCCCCCCTCACAGGCGATGGTCCTTGTCTACTCTAGTGTTAACACAATGAGCTTTTCATTGGTGAGCATTGCCTGGATGGTGTGGTCAAGCTGGGTGTAGAAAGTAGCTTGGTCTTCGTCAGTTTGGTCAACATCCGAACATGCACAGATCAGGGTGATGTCTGTCCGTATGTACAATCGTGCTCACTGATGGCTGTGGTAGTGAAGTTCTGTAATTGTACGAGCTGAGATCAGATAGCAAAGCCAATGACATGTGTTCATCATTAGGGACGTTGTCCTATTCGGGCAATCTGGTCTCACTAAAGGCTGCAACATTGATATTGAAACAGGCATGCTCCTTGCAGACAAGAGCTGTGAGCCATTCAGGGTGTTTGGTGTTTGCCACATCTTGGAAGATACGGATGTTCCACACACCTATAGTTAAAAGTTTCTTAGTGTTGTGACTGTTAATGGGATATTTGCCAGTTGCATTAAGTTGGCCAAATGGATTTGTCATGACTGAGATTTACCCTACCTTTTCTAAAGGCCTCCCCATATGGGATGGATTGCAGCAGCGCATAATAGGCAAGCCCCATTATGGGTCCATTTGCTGCCCAAGTTGTGGACAGAAGGCTTCCAGCATTTCATACCTGCCCCTGCCACTTATGGCACAATCATCACAGATGGTGAAGGATAAACGGAGAAAATGACTGAATGCCAGTTGAGTATATTGTTTTGGATGGTCATGGCTATGCGATGGTTACTCACTTAGCCTGCATGGTTTCTAATATGGCTTAAGGATGAGACAACTTGGTTCTTGATCTATTAAGCTCTTCTTGCCTTTCACTCTTCTGTTGAATTTATTCACACGTGTGTGTAAATATATATATATAAATATATATATATATATAAATATACTAGACCACCCGTGACCCGTTGGGTCAGTACGTTATATTAGCTATGGAATTCATGTATGAGCGTGACACTTGTGGCATAAAGAAAATAGTTTTTTTTTACATAACAGAAGCATTTCTATGAAAGTATATTAAAATGAAAAAAGAATATAGATAGATTTCTATGAGTCGTTCTGTTTATTATAATTGTTATTTTTTTTTAAATTACAGTTACTGAATTATAAGTGGTTGGTCATACTTATAGGTAAATATGCACTGAACAGGTATCATAATCCTTATTATAGTTAAATTCAAATTTTGATATATCATCTTTTAAATGAAATTGTTAGTTGAAAGTACAGAATAATAAAAAAAACACTCTCCACATGTTAATAATGGCTTTTTAAATAGAAAATGAAAATAAAATGTAACTTTTTTCATTTAATTTAAGCAAACATTCAGTACCCATTGTGTAAAGGAAAACACTATTTAATGTAATAGAAATGTGTGCATTTACCGATTCAGCTTTCCGTTTGGAAATGTAAGCAGACGACTTTAAAAAACATGGGAAGAAGAAAAAGAAATTTTTTTGTAATAACGCCCTCTAGTAAAAAGGTCTGCATTAGTTAAGGGGGATAACTCTATCCAGTTTTACATCGCTCTCTTTTTCTCTCTCTCACACATACACGTAACTATTTCTCGCGTACGTAACGAAAACAGAGGGAGTAGGAGTGTTGAAATCTATTAGAGGGAAAGTGAGAGGTGTTTTCTTTCCATAAATTGTATAGGGTAATATTTCATATTATTAATAGATTCATAGATAAATAGATTTTATAATATATATTATAATTATCTATGAATCTATGTATTATTTGTATATATAAATAACTATTTGATCAAATTAAATGAAATTGTTTGTATTAAAAGCGATATAAAAATTCCGGAATTGGAATAACGGATTGAAGACGTTGCTATTTACGCATGCGCAACCGGATGTTGAAAACCGGAAATCTGATTGCAAACATACAAGATCCATAGACTTTTAGTATTATATAGATTATAAGGTAAAATTAAAAGCCAAGAACAATGCGAGATTTTTTTTTTTTTTATAGAGTAAAATTAAATGAAAACAAAAGAAATAAATTTCTTTTTTTTGTTGTTTGTTTTTTCTTTTTCACACAAATTTTAACTCTAAACAACAGTAATTTTTTTTTTTTCTGTTGTATTCAATGGTGTTATACAACAATTAAAACTTTCCTTCATTGGTGATGAATACAACAGAAAAAAAAAAATTACTGTTGTTTAGAGTTAAAATTTGTGTGAAAAAGAAAAAACAAACAACAAAAAAAAGAAATTTATTTCTTTTGTTTTCATTTAATTTTACTCTATAAAAAAAAAAAAATCTCGCATTGTTCTTGGCTTTTAATTTTACCTTATAATTTTCTTCAACAATGCTTCAAGCAAACTACAATCTACTTATATATAAATATATATATATTGATAACTGAATAATTTCATTAAAACTAAATAACTTTTTGGTAAAATTAAAAACAATTTTAAGGATTTTCAAATAAACCGATTCAATTTTATTTTCAGTTGTAAATGTTAACCATTTACTAGAATTTGAGTTTTGTAAATAAATTTGTCTTTAAATTTTTTTTCTCAAATAAGGAAAATATGGATCTACTTGAAACAACTATGGAACTGAACATATGCAAAGGAAAGTATCAAATTTCGGTAAGTTTGGCTTTTTGTTAGCAAATAGGATATCAATGATCATGCAATCTTACACCATTGCAACCAGGTGATTGACTGTATTTTGTTTTTACTTAAATCAAGTTGACCCCGTCTTCCCCCATAACATTAGGAGTAGGTTTGTATGTACACTTTGTCTCCTCTCCAGGAAGTTAAAAACAAGGTCAGGTGTGGTTTTGAAAAGTTGCCACGCTAGGAATAATGCACTCTGGCCTACAAAACATACCTGAGCAGCCCCCAGTAGAGGTGCTTCAGTTGATTAGTAATAAACTAACACCTCAAAGAGAAGGTAAAACCTGGTTAAGTAAACCTCCTGATACTTAACAGAAGTATAACTCCGTTTGACAGAATCAGAAGAAACCACTGACTGTCAAAGACATATCCTTGACTTGTCGCATACACAAAGTTGTGCCAGGTATCAGCTTGCAACATGGCTACTCCTGAAGTCCTATTGGGGACAAACTATATCATGGTCTCAGAAAATCTTTCGCGACTAGCTTATGATATGCACTAGTCAATAAATGAAGAAGTATCACCAGAGGAAGGGGATTTTTGATTGACTTTGGCAAAGTATTGTGAAACTTGTCTCTAACTCTCTGGTGTATTTTTAACAAGTCAGACAGTTTGGTGTTTTCAGGTCATTCTGATAAGTTTGACTATTCCTAGTGTTTGAGTAAAATTTTCTTAAAAAGCTGTATCTTTTGTTACTCCTTGTGTTTCAGTAAATACACAAAGCAGTCTTTTAATCTGTTATCAGTTAATCTACAGAACATCTTAAAACTAATTACTGATCTGATTTAAGTTAATAATAAAGTCACTCTTACAGCACAACTAGATGACCAACTGCAATTCATTGTGATTTCTTAGTTTTCTGAATCAGTGCAATGTAGCAACAGGATAAATGTGAATGGAGTAAGATGTGGGCTTGTACATGTATTTGTATGTCAGATATTTGAAGGCAAATATGGCTACTCATGCATTCACATTGGAAAAAAGAATTGTTGTTGTCTAAGGAAATCTTGTATAACTATCTTCTGATGTATATTTATTTCTGTTAGTCAATAACTGAAGCATCACCAATGAAGGAAAGTTTTAATTAGCTTCAGTAAACGAGTATCACGGAACATGTCTCTTAACTCTGGTGTGTTGGTAACAGCTATTTTTTTTTTTTTTTTTTTTTTTAAGACAACTGTTTGGTGTATTTTGTAATGTTCCAACAGATACAACAAAGCAAACTTGTTAATCTCTAAAATTTTATGAGCTAATTCAATGGGGATCCTTATAAAATGAGTTCTTGGTCTGACATAGATTTTTTTAAAAGTCTAAGTATCTATGAAAATAAGTCTTGGTGTAATTGGAAAGTAATCAAGTTTCCTTCTGATATGATCATCCTCGATCATTCTTTCCAAGATTAGATAAATTTTTAAAATGCATATCTAGCCGGAGAACTATCAATGATTCTGGAACAACCAAATCTATTATCTCAGTTGTTATCCAAACAACTTCAGGATGTTGCTGCATCTATCACTATCCAGATTTCTAGCAGCTAACATCCATTCGGTTCAAACAACTCTCTACAAACATTTAATTTTCCTTTGGCTACACTTAATAAATTTTATTCCAGTTTTAACTGTTGGAAAATGATGGCACTTCATGCTATCATATTGCTATGTCAAATGTTACATTTTTGTCCTGTTTCCTCATTGCTTCATGTGTTTTGTATAAACTTCAAATTCCTCTTTTCTGCCATGCTTCCTCATCTGTTGTCACTTTTAGGTTGCTCCCTATGATGAATATTGGCAAGATAGATCAAGGTGTGTGTGTAAAGATGCTGAAAAACTTTGCAGCTCATGTATGAACACAATAACTGAAGAATTATATTTAATTCCAGGTTAGTACTGTTAAAATGTTTTATTTTTAATTTGAAATTGTCTCTAAAATATTTATTAGATTTTTGAGACATTGACTCTCCGAAGACATGTTTGGGGTTGGCCATGTTGTCAGTTTAATTTTCCAACTCGACACTAGTTCGTTTTTTTAATCAAATAACAACTTTAAAATGTTAACACAACTCTTATACAGGTAGTTAGAAGAGTAACTTATCTTACCTTTGGTAACATTTATTTGAATTTTTTTACCCTCTTCCATTTGATTTCTCTGCTAAATACCTGCAAAAAAAATTTTACCCTCATTTAAACATTGTTTGCTGTATTGTAACTAAAAAGGAAAGTTTAATTTATGACCATGTTATCAAAGGTAATTACTTAAACTACTTAAATAGTTTTAATTTTATATGTTTTTAATTAATAAAAATGACTTAACTTTGCTATATAATCTTGGGTTAAAATTATTCCCCTTAATTCCAATATTCTGTGAGATTACAGTTGTGTTGATGATTACTAGCTACCGTCTAAATGTAATCAGTTAACCTTGTCTTTCTGTGATTTTTTAATTTGCATCATTATAGGTATTACCATAAAATTTTCTTGTACACCTTAAGTTCTATTTTGATCAGATTTCTTATTTTCCAGCCAGAAGCTGTTTACTAAATGTGACTCCACTTAAGGAACCAGAAGATGATAGATCAGAATTTATTTTCCAAATTTGTCTCGGATTATCACTTGCATTATTGTTGACTATCTCTATTGCATACTGGAAATATAGTAAGTTCAATGAATTTTTTTTATGCAAAATTTTCATCATCTTTGTTATTTATTAAACACTTTCTGAAGTGAAACAAATATTTGGATGTTTCAAATAAGAAATTTGGAACTTTCAAAAGTTAACACCAATTTTGAAATAGGTGATCAGTTTAAATTAAACCTGTAGTATTTTTTTCCATTTTTTCTCCATTTTTTTTTCTCCATTTTTTTTTCTCCATTTTTTTTTTCTCCATTTTTTTTTCTCCATTTTTTTTTCTCCATTTTTTTTTCTCCATTTTTTTTTCTCCATTTTTTTTTTTCTCCATTTTTTTTTCTCCATTTTTTTTTTCTCCATTTTTTTTTTCTCCATTTTTTTTTTCTCCATTTTTTTTTTCTCCATTTTTTTTTCTCCATTTTTTTTTCTCCATTTTTTTTTCTCCATTTTTTTTTCTCCATTTTTTTTTCTCCATTTTTCTTTCTCCATTTTTTTTTCTCCATTTTTTTTTCTCCATTTTTTTTTCTCCATTTTTTTTTTCTCCATTTTTTTTTCTCCATTTTTTTTTCTCCATTTTTTTTTCTCCATTTTTTTTTCTCCATTTTTTTTTTCTCCATTTTTTTTTTTCTCCATTTTTTTTTCTCCATTTTTTTTTCTCCACTTTTTTTTTCTCCATTTTTTTTTCTCCATTTTTTTTTCTCCATTTTTTTTTTCTCCATTTTTTTTTTCTCCATTTTTTTTTTCTCCATTTTTTTTTCTCCATTTTTTTTTTTCTCCATTTTTTTTTCTCCATTTTTTTTTTTCTCCATTTTTTTTTTTCTCCATTTTTTTTTCTCCTTTTTTTTTCTCCTTTTTTTTTTTTTTCTCCAACACAAGATTGAAATTTGTGCAAAAATAAAACTCCAATAGTCTGACTACTTGAGTTTTATTTTTACAATGTTTTTGTTGACCGTCGGGTATATCTTATCAAACTCTGGAATCTTTCTGAACCCATGGAGTTTAACAAAACTCTTTATTTGATGCATGGGGTTAGTATGTTCTTGTTCTGTCAACAATGACTAATTCGCTATTTTTAGTGTCGTCCACACTGAGGATTTCTTTGAACTCCAGAAGAGAGTAACTGAATTGAATTTTACCAAGTATTTTATCCACAGATAATTTTATAAATTTTGGAACCTTAAACTTTAAATTATTCAATCTTATTAATTGCTATACATCACTACTGCAGGTTACTGCTATATATAATCTCGTTTGTATTAATGAAAATTGTAACCTGCATTGTAATGCATTACATATTAATTGAAAATAAGAATTAAGTATATAAATGAACTAGCAGGGCACCCAGAATTGCCCAGTCATAAAATATGCTTAAATATATTTTAATTAATGCAGATTTCGTATTTCAATTATATCGAACCCAATATATAGTAATGACTTAAGACTTGTGCTTTACCACTGAGCGTCGAAACCGAAATGTTTAGCTTACAATTTGTCTTTTTCAGTTTATGACTGAGCTACGAAGACAAGACTAAAAATTAAAACCTGAACCAATAGCTACTATGTTGTGCAGGCATATTCGTAATGTTGTCATTCGACCTTCACCTGGCAAACTTCATTTTTCTTATTTTTTACTTTTGTACTGATTTTCCTGAGCTAAAACCCAAATATAAAGTTTTGCATGGATTTAAATACGTTATATATGAAGTTCCATGTCAGTAGAGTAGAAACTGACAGGAATTTGATAGGCAAAATTATATATATATATATATATATATATATATATATAAAATGATGGCAGCAAATCTGTTTTCGAACATTGCTATTACTTGATATAGCACAAAAAAAAGGTCTACAGAAACACAAAAACATTCAGTGATGGGCCGCATGAAGGTGGCTTTTAAGCTCTGCCAAACTCTGGCATTCTTTGGCACACATTGTGCAGACATGTGCGCCACTAGCCGCACGTTCTTGATAGTCACTTCTATGTATAATCAAATGCCACTTCAAACCATCTGCTGTTTTGTACGCCCGCCTGCAGTTGACACAGGTTAGATCTGGCAACCCAAGACTGCTTTGTGGCCCACTGCGCTGATCAGTAGTCTGGTGGTTTATCAGCCCAGCTCTGTTCAGACATAATCTTCTGCGCACCTCACACTTCAGACCAATTTGGCGCCCCCGCCCATCCACTGCTCCTTTCACCCTCCCTTTCTGGATATCACATTTCAGCCGCTCATACTGGGTTCAATCTGCCTCAAACTTGCCCACACCTCGCTGCAAGGTCCTACTCCACTCTCCATGATCCAAAGCAAGACTCTCCCAAATTCTTTCTATCTCACATTTTTTTAAGGTGGACCTCAATCTTTGAATCTCATTTTAGGCTTTTGAGCTAGATGTCTTCCCTCTGCGAACTCACCATAAAGGAGTTGTTTGGGAAATCGACTGTCTAACATCCTCACCACATGTCCACTCCATCTCAGTCTGTTTGATAATGTGAGCTTCAATGCTTAGACATTGGGTCTGTTTAAGCACCTCCACATCACTGACATACATTTGCCAACCCATACCTAAGATTTGCCATAGGCACATCTGGTGAAACTGCTCGAGACGTCTCAAATGCTTCCTGCGTGTTGTCCAAGTTTCATAGGCATAGAGAAGAGCAGAGAGAACGTATACGGCATAAACCTTAATCTTTGTTGGCAGCGAGATCCCATGACAGCTCCACAAACTCCTGTCCAACTTTCCGAAGGCATCACTTGCTCTGCTGATCCATAACGATACCTCATCATCCAGGGCACTAGTGTGCTACCCAAGTATACAAATTTAGTGACAACCACTATCCTTGACCCACAGATATAAACTGATGGTTCATAGTATGGCATGCTTGGAGCAGGCTGATACATTAAGACAGTTTTTTTCAGATTGATAATCAGGCCCAATGTGCTGCAGGCATCCACAAGATGCTGCATATCAGCCACCATATGAGCCACCAGATCAGTCATCCGCATAGAGCAAGTCACGAACTGTGTTGGTGAATACCTTTGTACTTGCATTGAAGTGCCTAATGTTGAACAACCCCCTAGTAGTTCGGTAACGAATATAGACACCATCAGAGCAACCCCCAAATGCCACCCGAAAGACCATGGTGAAATATAACGCAAGTGTGGGTACTGGAATGTCTCCCTGCTTAACACCATTTTCTACTGAGATAGGATCAGCCAGCTTTCCACCAACGTTGATCACAGCCTTCATATCATCATGGAAGAGCTTTAAGATAGTTACAAACTTGTCAGGACAGCCAAGCTTTTTCAGAATCTCCCACAAAGCGTCCCTATTGACTGTATCAAAAGCCTTGGTTAAATCGATGAACACTTGATACAGACCCTTTTGCTGTTCTATACTATCTATGCTGTAGTTGCCTGGCTGTATAAATCATATCCACTGTCCCTCGACATCTTCTGAAACCACACTTCGACTTGGGCAAAACATTGTCAACAATGTGCTCCAGCATTCTGTCTAGCATGATCCTACAGAGCACTTTACCGACTACTGACAGCAAAGAGTTGCCCCAATAATTTCCACATTCATCTCTGGTACCCTTCCCCTTGTATAGCACCACCATCAATGCATCCTGCCAATCCTGCGAAACACACTCATCCCGCCAAGCAGTCTGCAACAAGTCCGCTAAGCGTTGCATGATCTTGGATCCAGAACATTTAAAGATCTCTGCATGCAAACGATTCAGGCCAGGAGACTTTCCATTGTTCAGCTTATGGACAGCTGCTTCAACCTCCTGGAGAGAAGGAACCTCTGCCAAGATATCCTTGACCGGATTGCTAGGAATCGACTTAACAAACTCTTGATCAACGTAAGAAGGCCTGTTCAGGAGGTCATCGAAATGCTCCCTCCATCTATAAAGAATGTTGGTAGGACCTCGAAGATCCCCACCATCCCTCGAGCACAAAGGAATGATAGGTGATCTGGATGGTCCGTAAACCTCACGCAGTAGGCTGTATAAAACCTTGGTGTTGTTCGAATCCGAAGCAAGCTGGATTTCCTCAGATTTCTGCCTCCACCATTCATCCTGCATGTTTTGTAACCCCCTCTGCACCTTGCACTTGATTGCCTTAAACTTGTCCCTCAATCAGTATTGCTCACCATCCGTCAAACCACCCTCATAAGCATGTAATGCCCTGGCCTTTGAATCAAGCAGAGCCTGAATTTCAGTATCATTCTCATTGAATCAATCCTGATGTTTATGCTCACAATAACCTAATACTCTCTCACATACCTCATAGACAGATTCCTTAAAAGCAGTCCAAGTGTTTTCACAGTCAATCTCTTCCATCTCCTTAACTAGTTTCTCCCTCACAATATTATCCCTTAGACGGGCAACATTAAGTCGCTTTGGGATAGCCAATTTTACATGAAATTGCCTTAATGTATTTAATGTGAGAGTTCAGATTCTTCAAGATATTTCTTTTCAATGGCAAGCAATAAAGCCCTCATCTTGGGCTTCACAACACACTTAACCTTTGCATGGAACAACCGATGGTCGGTCAGCACTCTGCACCACGCATGACACGCAGATATCCCTCATCTCACGTTTTCTGACTAACTACTAGTCTATCAAGTGCCATTGTTTGGAACCAGGGTGTGTCCGGGTCGTCTTGTATTTGTCCTTCTGCTGAAACACTGTGTTACCAATTTTAAAACCCATCTCTGAACAAAACTGCAACAACATCAGACCATTGCTATTACACTTGCCCACTCCGTGTTTACCCAGCACATCCCAGGTTTCAAAATCTCTTCCCACCCTAGCATTAAAATCTCCAAAAATGAAGATCTTGTCAGCAGAGGGAATGTGTCTAATTACACTGCACAAAGCAAGGTAGAAAGCAACCTTTTCATCTTCTGTTGCATCCATAGTGGGTGCATAGACACTCAAAAAGTTGTATAACGACTATTTACCAGAGGTAACCTCATAGTCATGATCCAGTCACTCACGCCACAGGGAAGTTCTTCCAGGCTAGAAAGAATTGATGCCTTTATTGCAAAAGCCGCGTCTGATTCTCTCTTACATCCATCTGCTCTACCACTCCAGAAAATGGTGTAGGCCCCAGCCAACTCAGAAAACTGTCCCTCATCAGCCAACCAGGTATCAGACAGAGCAACTATGTCCATGTCATAACGTTGAAGTTCCTTAGATACAAGAGCAGATCTATGCTCTGCACGCGTAATTGCTGACGGCAAGTCAAGCAGCATCCGCACATTCCAACAGCCGATAGTCATTGTCATATATTTCCTCGCAGTAGCATGATGACAACCGAGTCCAGGTTGTGGATCCCTGAGACACCTGCCGGGCCAGGCCCTGGAAATTCCAGTTCCCTTGTTGCCATTTACGTTCATAACTATATTTGCCAACTTCATTGAATGTTTTGCTGTTTTAGGCTACAGCCAGCCTTTTTTGCTATCGAGATACACAAGATGGTAAGAAGTGTATCTAATTTATATCAAACAATGCCTGTGCTTGAGGCTTTTTATAGTTTTATATATATATATATATATATATATATATATATATATATATATAGTTTTGTGTTTACTATAAACATTTTAAGCAAATATTATGCAAGTAAAATATCTGCATGTAGAATATCTCCGTATAATTACATGTAATAGTTTACTAAAGATGATCATCTCATAAGAAAAAAAAAAAACTAATAGGGAATTAATTAAAATGCTTAAAAGATGTAGAATATCTCCGTATAATTACATGTAATAGTTTACTAAAGATGATCATCTCATAAGAAAAAAAAAAAACTAATAGGGAATTAATTAAAATGCTTAAAAGATGTAGAATATCTCCGTATAATTACATGTAATAGTTTACTAAAGATGATCATCTCATAAGAAAAAAAAAAAACTAATAGGGAATTAATTAAAATGCTTAAAAGATGTAGAATATCTCCGTATAATTACATGTAATAGTTTACTAAAGATGATCATCTCATAAGAAACCAAAAAAACTAATAGGGAATCAATTAAAATGCTTAAAAGATGTAGAATATCTCCGTATAATTACATGTAATAGTTTACTAAAGATGATCATCTCATAAGAAAACAAAAAAACTAATAGGGAATCAATTAAAATGCTTAAAAGATGTAGAATATCTCCGTATAATTACATGTAATAGTTTACTAAAGATGATCATCTCATAAGAAACCAAAAAAACTAATAGGGAATCAATTAAAATGCTTAAAAGATGTAGAATATCTCCGTATAATTACATGTAATAGTTTACTAAAGATGATCATCTCATAAGAAACCAAAAAAACTAATAGGGAATCAATTAAAATGCTTAAAAGATGTAGAATATCTCCGTATAATTACATGTAATAGTTTACTAAAGATGATCATCTCATAAGAAAACAAAAAAACTAATAGGGAATCAATTAAAATGCTTAAAAGATGTAGAATATCTCCGTATAATTACATGTAATAGTTTACTAAAGATGATCATCTCATAAGAAACCAAAAAAACTAATAGGGAATCAATTAAAATGCTTAAAAGATGTAGAATATCTCCGTATAATTACATGTAATAGTTTACTAAAGATGATCATCTCATAAGAAAACAAAAAAACTAATAGGGAATCAATTAAAATGCTTAAAAGATGTAGAATATCTCCGTATAATTACATGTAATAGTTTACTAAAGATGATCATCTCATAAGAAACCAAAAAAACTAATAGGGAATCAATTAAAATGCTTAAAAGATGTAGAATATCTCCGTATAATTACATGTAATAGTTTACTAAAGATGATCATCTCATAAGAAAACAAAAAAACTAATAGGGAATCAACTAAAATGCTTAAAAGATGTAGAATATCTCCGTATAATTACATGTAATAGTTTACTAAAGATGATCATCTCATAAGAAACCAAAAAAACTAATAGGGAATCAATTAAAATGCTTAAAAGATGTAGAATATCTCCGTATAATTACATGTAATAGTTTACTAAAGATGATCATCTCATAAGAAAACAAAAAAACTAATAGGGAATCAATTAAAATGCTTAAAAGATGTAGAATATCTCCGTATAATTACATGTAATAGTTTACTAAAGATGATCATCTCATAAGAAACCAAAAAAACTAATAGGGAATCAATTAAAATGCTTAAAAGATGTAGAATATCTCCGTATAATTACATGTAATAGTTTACTAAAGATGATCATCTCATAAGAAAACAAAAAAACTAATAGGGAATCAATTAAAATGCTTAAAAGATGTAGAATATCTCCGTATAATTACATGTAATAGTTTACTAAAGATGATCATCTCATAAGAAACCAAAAAAACTAATAGGGAATCAATTAAAATGCTTAAAAGATGTAGAATATCTCCGTATAATTACATGTAATAGTTTACTAAAGATGATCATCTCATAAGAAACCAAAAAAACTAATAGGGAATCAATTAAAATGCTTAAAAGATGTAGAATATCTCCGTATAATTACATGTAATAGTTTACTAAAGATGATCATCTCATAAGAAACCAAAAAAACTAATAGGGAATCAATTAAAATGCTTAAAAGATGTAGAATATCTCCGTATAATTACATGTAATAGTTTACTAAAGATGATCATCTCATAAGAAACCAAAAAAACTAATAGGGAATCAATTAAAATGCTTAAAAGATGTAGAATATCTCCGTATAATTACATGTAATAGTTTACTAAAGATGATCATCTCATAAGAAACCAAAAAAACTAATAGGGAATCAATTAAAATGCTTAAAAGATGTAGAATATCTCCGTATAATTACATGTAATAGTTTACTAAAGATGATCATCTCATAAGAAACCAAAAAAACTAATAGGGAATCAATTAAAATGCTTAAAAGATGTAGAATATCTCCGTATAATTACATGTAATAGTTTACTAAAGATGATCATCTCATAAGAAACCAAAAAAACTAATAGGGAATCAATTAAAATGCTTAAAAGATGTAGAATATCTCCGTATAATTACATGTAATAGTTTACTAAAGAAGATCATCTCATAAGAAACCAAAAAAACTAATAGGGAATCAATTAAAATGCTTAAAAGATGTAGAATATCTCCGTATAATTACATGTAATAGTTTACTAAAGATGATCATCTCATAAGAAACCAAAAAAACTAATAGGGAATCAATTAAAATGCTTAAAAGATGTAGAATATCTCCGTATAATTACATGTAATAGTTTACTAAAGATGATCATCTCATAAGAAACCAAAAAAACTAATAGGGAATCAATTAAAATGCTTAAAAGATGTAGAATATCTCCGTATAATTACATGTAATAGTTTACTAAAGATGATCATCTCATAAGAAACCAAAAAAACTAATAGGGAATCAATTAAAATGCTTAAAAGATGTAGAATATCTCCGTATAATTACATGTAATAGTTTACTAAAGATGATCATCTCATAAGAAACCAAAAAAACTAATAGGGAATCAATTAAAATGCTTAAAAGATGTAGAATATCTCCGTATAATTACATGTAATAGTTTACTAAAGATGATCATCTCATAAGAAACCAAAAAAACTAATAGGGAATCAATTAAAATGCTTAAAAGATGTAGAATATCTCCGTATAATTACATGTAATAGTTTACTAAAGATGATCATCTCATAAGAAACCAAAAAAACTAATAGGGAATCAATTAAAATGCTTAAAAGATGTAGAATATCTCCGTATAATTACATGTAATAGTTTACTAAAGATGATCATCTCATAAGAAACCAAAAAAACTAATAGGGAATCAATTAAAATGCTTAAAAGATGTAGAATATCTCCGTATAATTACATGTAATAGTTTACTAAAGATGATCATCTCATAAGAAACCAAAAAAACTAATAGGGAATCAATTAAAATGCTTAAAAGATGTAGAATATCTCCGTATAATTACATGTAATAGTTTACTAAAGATGATCATCTCATAAGAAACCAAAAAAACTAATAGGGAATCAATTAAAATGCTTAAAAGATGTAGAATATCTCCGTATAATTACATGTAATAGTTTACTAAAGATGATCATCTCATAAGAAAACCAAAAAAACTAATAGGGAATCAATTAAAATGCTTAAAAGATGTAGAATATCTCCGTATAATTACATGTAATAGTTTACTAAAGATGATCATCTCATAACAAAACCAAAAAAACTAATAGGGAATCAATTAAAATACTTAAAAGATGTAGAATATCTCCGTATAATTACATGTAATAGTTTACTAAAGATGATCGTCTCATAAGAAAACCAAAAAAACTAATAGGGAATTAATTAAAATGCTTAAAAGATGTAGAATATCTCCGTATAATTACATGTAATAGTTTACTAAAGATGATCGTCTCATAAGAAAACCAAAAAAACTAATAGGGAATTAATTAAAATGCTTAAAAGATGTAGAATATCTCCGTATAATTACATGTAATAGTTTACTAAAGATGATCATCTCATAAGAAAACAAAAAAACTAATAGGGAATTAATTAAAATGCTTAAAAGATGTAGAATATCTCCGTATAATTACATGTAATAGTTTACTAAAGATGATCATCTCATAAGAAAACAAAAAAACTAATAGGGAATTAATTAAAATGCTTAAAAGATGTAGAATATCTCCGTATAATTACATGTAATAGTTTACTAAAGATGATCATCTCATAAGAAAACAAAAAAAACTAATAGGGAATTAATTAAAATGCTTAAAAGATGTAGAATATCTCCGTATAATTACATGTAATAGTTTACTAAAGATGATCATCTCATAAGAAAACCAAAAAAACTAATAGGGAATTAATTAAAATGCTTAAAAGATGTAGAATATCTCCGTATAATTACATGTAATAGTTTACTAAAGATGATCATCTCATAAGAAAACAAAAAAACTAATAGGGAATTAATTAAAATGCTTAAAAGATGTAGAATATCTCCGTATAATTACATGTAATAGTTTACTAAAGATGATCATCTCATAAGAAAACCAAAAAAACTAATAGGGAATCAATTAAAATGCTTAAAAGATGTAGAATATCTCCGTATAATTACATGTAATAGTTTACTAAAGATGATCATCTCATAAGAAAAAAAAAAAACTAATAGGGAATTAATTAAAATGCTTAAAAGATGTAGAATATCTCCGTATAATTACATGTAATAGTTTACTAAAGATGATCATCTCATAAGAAAACCAAAAAAACTAATAGGGAATCAATTAAAATGCTTAAAAGATGTAGAATATCTCCGTATAATTACATGTAATAGTTTACTAAAGATGATCATCTCATAAGAAAACCAAAAAAACTAATAGGGAATCAATTAAAATGCTTAAAAGATGTAGAATATCTCCGTATAATTACATGTAATAGTTTACTAAAGATGATCGTCTCATAAGAAACCAAAAAAACTAATAGGGAATTAATTAAAATGCTTAAAAGATGTAGAATATCTCCGTATAATTACATGTAATAGTTTACTAAAGATGATCATCTCATAAGAAAACCAAAAAAACTAATAGGGAATCAATTAAAATGCTTAAAAGATGTAGAATATCTCCGTATAATTACATGTAATAGTTTACTAAAGATGATCGTCTCATAAGAAAACCAAAAAAACTAATAGAGAATTAATTAAAATGCTTAAAAGATGTAGAATATCTCCGTATAATTACATGTAATAGTTTACTAAAGATGATCATCTCATAAGAAAACCAAAAAAACTAATAGGGAATCAATTAAAATGCTTAAAAGATGTAGAATATCTCCGTATAATTACATGTAATAGTTTACTAAAGATGATCATCTCATAAGAAAACAAAAAAACTAATAGGGAATTAATTAAAATGCTTAAAAGATGTAGAATATCTCCGTATAATTACATGTAATAGTTTACTAAAGATGATCATCTCATAAGAAAACCAAAAAAACTAATAGGGAATCAATTAAAATGCTTAAAAGATGTAGAATATCTCCGTATAATTACATGTAATAGTTTACTAAAGATGATCGTCTCATAAGAAAACCAAAAAAACTAATAGAGAATTAATTAAAATGCTTAAAAGATGTAGAATATCTCCGTATAATTACATGTAATAGTTTACTAAAGATGATCATCTCATAAGAAAACCAAAAACACTAATAGGGAATCAATTAAAATGCTTAAAAGATGTAGAATATCTCCGTATAATTACATGTAATAGTTTACTAAAGATGATCATCTCATAAGAAAACAAAAAAACTAATAGGGAATTAATTAAAATGCTTAAAAGATGTAGAATATCTCCGTATAATTACATGTAATAGTTTACTAAAGATGATCATCTCATAAGAAAACCAAAAAAACTAATAGGGAATCAATTAAAATGCTTAAAAGATGTAGAATATCTCCGTATAATTACATGTAATAGTTTACTAAAGATGATCATCTCATAAGAAAACAAAAAAACTAATAGGGAATCAATTAAAATGCTTAAAAGATGTAGAATATCTCCGTATAATTACATGTAATAGTTTACTAAAGATGATCATCTCATAAGAAAACCAAAAAAACTAATAGGGAATCAATTAAAATACTTAAAAGATGTAGAATATCTCCGTATAATTACATGTAATAGTTTACTAAAGATGATCATCTCATAAGAAAACCAAAAAAACTAATAGGGAATCAATTAAAATACTTAAAAGATGTAGAATATCTCCGTATAATTACATGTAATAGTTTACTAAAGATGATCATCTCATAAGAAAACCAAAAAAACTAATAGGGAATCAATTAAAATACTTAAAAGATGTAGAATATCTCCGTATAATTACATGTAATAGTTTACTAAAGATGATCATCTCATAAGAAAACAAAAAAACTAATAGGGAATCAATTAAAATGCTTAAAAGATGTAGAATATCTCCGTATAATTACATGTAATAGTTTACTAAAGATGATCATCTCATAAGAAAACCAAAAAAACTAATAGGGAATCAATTAAAATGCTTAAAAGATGTAGAATATCTCCGTATAATTACATGTAATAGTTTACTAAAGATGATCATCTCATAAGAAACCAAAAAAACTAATAGGGAATCAATTAAAATGCTTAAAAGATGTAGAATATCTCCGTATAATTACATGTAATAGTTTACTAAAGATGATCATCTCATAAGAAAACCAAAAAAACTAATAGGGAATCAATTAAAATGCTTAAAAGATGTAGAATATCTCCGTATAATTACATGTAATAGTTTACTAAAGATGATCATCTCATAAGAAAACCAAAAAAACTAATAGGGAATCAATTAAAATACTTAAAAGATGTAGAATATCTCCGTATAATTACATGTAATAGTTTACTAAAGATGATCATCTCATAAGAAAACCAAAAAAACTAATAGGGAATCAATTAAAATGCTTAAAAGATGTAGAATATCTCCGTATAATTACATGTAATAGTTTACTAAAGATGATCGTCTCATAAGAAAACCAAAAAAACTAATAGGGAATTAATTAAAATGCTTAAAAGATGTAGAATATCTCCGTATAATTACATGTAATAGTTTACTAAAGATGATCATCTCATAAGAAAACCAAAAAAACTAATAGGGAATCAATTAAAATGCTTAAAAGATGTAGAATATCTCCGTATAATTACATGTAATAGTTTACTAAAGATGATCGTCTCATAAGAAAACCAAAAAAACTAATAGAGAATTAATTAAAATGCTTAAAAGATGTAGAATATCTCCGTATAATTACATGTAATAGTTTACTAAAGATGATCATCTCATAAGAAAACCAAAAAAACTAATAGGGAATTAATTAAAATGCTTAAAAGATGTAGAATATCTCCGTATAATTACATGTAATAGTTTACTAAAGATGATCATCTCATAAGAAAACAAAAAAACTAATAGGGAATTAATTAAAATGCTTAAAAGATGTAGAATATCTCCGTATAATTACATGTAATAGTTTACTAAAGATGATCATCTCATAAGAAAACCAAAAAAACTAATAGGGAATCAATTAAAATGCTTAAAAGATGTAGAATATCTCCGTATAATTACATGTAATAGTTTACTAAAGATGATCGTCTCATAAGAAAACCAAAAAAACTAATAGAGAATTAATTAAAATGCTTAAAAGATGTAGAATATCTCCGTATAATTACATGTAATAGTTTACTAAAGATGATCATCTCATAAGAAAACCAAAAAAACTAATAGGGAATCAATTAAAATGCTTAAAAGATGTAGAATATCTCCGTATAATTACATGTAATAGTTTACTAAAGATGATCATCTCATAAGAAAAAAAAAAAACTAATAGGGAATTAATTAAAATGCTTAAAAGATGTAGAATATCTCCGTATAATTACATGTAATAGTTTACTAAAGATGATCATCTCATAAGAAAACCAAAAAAACTAATAGGGAATCAATTAAAATGCTTAAAAGATGTAGAATATCTCCGTATAATTACATGTAATAGTTTACTAAAGATGATCATCTCATAAGAAAACAAAAAAACTAATAGGGAATCAATTAAAATGCTTAAAAGATGTAGAATATCTCCGTATAATTACATGTAATAGTTTACTAAAGATGATCATCTCATAAGAAAACCAAAAAAACTAATAGGGAATCAATTAAAATACTTAAAAGATGTAGAATATCTCCGTATAATTACATGTAATAGTTTACTAAAGATGATCATCTCATAAGAAAACCAAAAAAACTAATAGGGAATCAATTAAAATACTTAAAAGATGTAGAATATCTCCGTATAATTACATGTAATAGTTTACTAAAGATGATCATCTCATAAGAAAACCAAAAAAACTAATAGGGAATCAATTAAAATGCTTAAAAGATGTAGAATATCTCCGTATAATTACATGTAATAGTTTACTAAAGATGATCGTCTCATAAGAAAACCAAAAAAACTAATAGGGAATTAATTAAAATGCTTAAAAGATGTAGAATATCTCCGTATAATTACATGTAATAGTTTACTAAAGATGATCGTCTCATAAGAAAACCAAAAAAACTAATAGGGAATTAATTAAAATGCTTAAAAGATGTAGAATATCTCCGTATAATTACATGTAATAGTTTACTAAAGATGATCATCTCATAAGAAAACAAAAAAACTAATAGGGAATTAATTAAAATGCTTAAAAGATGTAGAATATCTCCGTATAATTACATGTAATAGTTTACTAAAGATGATCATCTCATAAGAAAACCAAAAAAACTAATAGGGAATTAATTAAAATGCTTAAAAGATGTAGAATATCTCCGTATAATTACATGTAATAGTTTACTAAAGATGATCATCTCATAAGAAAACAAAAAAACTAATAGGGAATTAATTAAAATGCTTAAAAGATGTAGAATATCTCCGTATAATTACATGTAATAGTTTACTAAAGATGATCATCTCATAAGAAAACCAAAAAAACTAATAGGGAATCAATTAAAATGCTTAAAAGATGTAGAATATCTCCGTATAATTACATGTAATAGTTTACTAAAGATGATCATCTCATAAGAAAAAAAAAAAACTAATAGGGAATTAATTAAAATGCTTAAAAGATGTAGAATATCTCCGTATAATTACATGTAATAGTTTACTAAAGATGATCATCTCATAAGAAAACCAAAAAAACTAATAGGGAATCAATTAAAATGCTTAAAAGATGTAGAATATCTCCGTATAATTACATGTAATAGTTTACTAAAGATGATCATCTCATAAGAAAACCAAAAAAACTAATAGGGAATCAATTAAAATGCTTAAAAGATGTAGAATATCTCCGTATAATTACATGTAATAGTTTACTAAAGATGATCGTCTCATAAGAAACCAAAAAAACTAATAGGGAATTAATTAAAATGCTTAAAAGATGTAGAATATCTCCGTATAATTACATGTAATAGTTTACTAAAGATGATCATCTCATAAGAAAACCAAAAAAACTAATAGGGAATCAATTAAAATGCTTAAAAGATGTAGAATATCTCCGTATAATTACATGTAATAGTTTACTAAAGATGATCGTCTCATAAGAAAACCAAAAAAACTAATAGAGAATTAATTAAAATGCTTAAAAGATGTAGAATATCTCCGTATAATTACATGTAATAGTTTACTAAAGATGATCATCTCATAAGAAAACCAAAAAAACTAATAGGGAATCAATTAAAATGCTTAAAAGATGTAGAATATCTCCGTATAATTACATGTAATAGTTTACTAAAGATGATCATCTCATAAGAAAACAAAAAAACTAATAGGGAATTAATTAAAATGCTTAAAAGATGTAGAATATCTCCGTATAATTACATGTAATAGTTTACTAAAGATGATTATCTCATAAGAAAACAAAAAAACTAATAGGGAATCAATTAAAATGCTTAAAAGATGTAGAATATCTCCGTATAATTACATGTAATAGTTTACTAAAGATGATCATCTCATAAGAAAACAAAAAAACTAATAGGGAATCAATTAAAATGTTTAAAAGATGTAGAATATCTCCATATAATTACATGTAATAGTTTACTAAAGATGATCGTCTCTAGCAAACTATTAAGCCAATTTTTGGTCTAAATATTTGAAATTTTACATAAAGAGTATTCAGAGATGCAGCAAGCATTTTAATCAGTTTTGGGGCAAAAATTTTGCTGGCAAAAGGTCAAAATTTACAGAGTTGACCTTTGCAGACTCTACCAAACTCCTCCGTCAATTTTGGGTCTAAACACTTGAAATTTTAGATGTAGGTCAAACATTTTAATTTGAGCCCAAAACAATAAATGTTAAGGGGTCAAAGTTTTAAAAAATTTGACGTCTATGGTCTCTACCAACTTTTCTCTATGGTAGTTAAGGAAACCTATTATATAGAAAGGCATTAACGTACATATTCATACTTTTTAATATATACATATGCACATAAAGTTATGAACAGTACATAGGGCCCGAGCAAAGCCGGGTAGAACTGCTAGAAAATTACTAAAACAGAAAAAGGCTTGCTTTTTTTCTGTTCTTGGCCTTCGAGCCAAGGTCAAAGTGTAAGAAGATACTAGCTAAGAAACTTTTTAGTTCTGGAGTGACAAGAATGACCAACGCCACTATGTCCCCCCCCCCTTGAGTTGGCCTTGTGCTTAAGTTTTTTTTGTTCAGTTTGAACTCACATTGTAATTTTAACCCGAATAAAAGATTTAACATCTCAAAGTGTAGTATCTGTTCCGATGCTACTCTAAAGGTTATTTGTCTCGGTCAATGGAGGGGAAACCCTCTCTGAGAAAATTATTTTGGTCCCTACCAGTGCTCCTTTTGCTTTTTCGGGGAGCTGGTTTAACCCCACATTGAAAACGACCTTGTGTTACATTTTGGGGAAACAAATGAATACTAATAAATAAAAAAAAAAAGGCTTGCTTTTTTTTTCTGTTCTTGTTTTCATGCAAATAAACTATCTAAAAGATCAAAGTGTAGCATCTGTTCTGATGCTACACAAGTTAATTTGTGTTGGTCAGTGGAGGAGAAACCCTCTATACGGAGACAATTATTAATTTTTATCCTTACCAGAGTGCCCCTTTTGCCTTTTTTGGAGATGCCCCCCCCCCCCCCAATTAAAAACGTCCTTGTCACATTTTGCTTTTGCAGGGAAGCAAATAAATACTTAGGAAAATGTTGTTAATAAAAAAACTCCCAAATTTCTAGGAGTAGAGATACGTTTAGAAGGCTAAATAATGCATTTAAAAATTTTTTTTTCTTATGTAAACAAATTTATTTGCTTAAATCAGATATATTTCGATGCTATACAATGAAGAGTCGGTTTTTTTTCTTTCTTTTTCTGGTCAGCATGGTGGAATTCTGCGAGCGACAGTGTTAGTCCGTGGGTCTTGATAAGTTTACTTTTTTAAAAAAGTAAAATTGTCATCAACAGGGTATCGCCTTAGCTACGCAAATTGAATTAATGAAAATTGTAATCTGCATTTGAAGAGTTACATTTTAATTGAAAATAAGAATTGTATATAAATGAATACATTTAGAAAGCTAAACTTTTTCTTTTTTCTTGACATAAATCAAACTGTTATCAGGACTCACAGACTAACACTGTCGTTCGCAGAATTCCACAATGAGGATCAGAAAAAAGAAAAACACTCTCCATTGACAAGGATCTATAGCATCAAAATATATAATTTGGCTTAAGCAAATTTGTTTATATAAATTCTTTTTTTAATTTTATGGTAGCTTTTCCAAGATATAAACTATATTTAATGACATCTGACCTAGAAGAAAGTGACTTGGAGTCAATTTTACAAAAAGATAAAGGATTTTGACACTGAATTGTAAATACATGGAGAAACCTGTTGCTGATAAACTCCCAAGTTTCTTTAGATGTATGTAACATTGTTGAACTAAGTAATGTGTTCCTTGTTAGACTTTATGGGGAAACCCAGTTAATAAATACTTCAAAACCATGTTTTATGGCCATGCAAAAATTAACCAAGAATCCTCCCTTAAATACAGATGTCAAAATTTAGGAATTAAATTTTTCTGATTATGAATAAGGAAAAGCATAATGCTTCTTTTTAATGGAAATGCTTCTCTTGGCAGAAATTGTATGTACAGAGAAATGCTTTTCTCAAACCTTTAATTGGGTCATGTTTACATATTTTTTATTTAAAGAACTGAAATAAAAAAATTACTTTTTTTTTCTGTAAAGATTAAAAGAAATGGAAGTAATATTTGCAAAATCGTCATGAATCCATTATCTAAATATTTCTTGTCTCTTTATACTTTACAGCAGTGCATTTCCTGGTCCAAAATCAAGGAATTGTCCTTTTCCTGGATGACCACGAACCACACACGAATGCGGTTACTAAACTTGTCCAATACCTGAATGAATGTCATCTGCGAGTCTCTCTTGCGTCAACCTTTCTGCAAAATCTTGACATCCCAAATCAGTTGGTTGTGATGACTGAGGCGCTTAAATCTGACTTTATCCTCTTGGTACTTTCCAATGCCTTGCAAAAGCGGATGGAGGCTTGGGACAAGCAGCAGGATTATGTAGAATTCTTCAAAGAAGTGAATTCCAATATTCTTACCAAACAATTTCTGGAGATTCTAATGGCAAGCAATAAATTGCACGTGTGTAAGTTTGACCATGTGGATGGATTCGGACATTGGCCAAAGCCTTGTTACTCACTGCCAACTGACCTGACTAAAATGATTATGGATCTGAGTGGACTAAGCCGTAGCCAAAGAATGATTCTTTGTAAATCTTGGAAATCTCATTCTCTTTCTACTGAATTGCACAAAGGAATTCAGAAAGCCATTTTGTATGAAGAATCACATGAAAACTGGTTTCAGGAAAAGTATGTGTGTCCAAGAAATGTGGTTGATTCCTATATCGCAGTCGATGAAACCAGTAGGACGGAAAGTTTTGTCTCTTCACCAAAACTAAAAGAAATTTTTACAATTTATCAAGATAAGTTTACCAAGTCCAAGACCCACCCAATCATTACTGAGAGTATTGATAGTGAAGCAGTAAGCTTAAATATGGAAGAAATCAATGCAAAAAATCTACAATTATAATTTTTCTGTGGCTTTATTCCAACTTTTCTGAAGATTTGACACCTTGTCTTTTAATTTTTTTAAGACAAATTCTTCCATCTCAAACTTGACTAAACTTTATATTTCTGGAATGTATATTCAGATCCGATGTCTCTCGAATGTTAATCATCATTCGATCTTGTGTCAATTATAGCTATGAACGAGATTGATATCCTGATTTTGTTAAAATTTTATTTGAAGGTTACTTTGGTGACGAGTTTTTATTTTGAAAGCCAATCTTTGTATAGACTATCATTTCTCTTTGCATAATACAGACTCTCAATATGTTTTCATTAGTGTCAATAATTATTAGAAAGTACGCTTTCTTCAGCATCTTACACTGCATGCCTTTCACTGTTTTTTTTTTCTCTATTGATGGGGCCTCTCAATCCTATATTAATCTGAACTGCTACAGCTTTTCCTTCTCTTTGGCCTCAAGTGTAATGGTTCCACTGAATTCTTGAATGCATACTGGTAAAGTATATATTAGCTGTTTATGCATCTTTTCCAAACATAACATGGCAAACAATAGTGAGACTTTTAAGTCATTAATAGTTGTCATACTTCTCACTGATGCAAAAATCAGTTGCAGTCTTAACAAAGTGTTTCTTTACAACGATGTGGAGAACTGTCAAACTCCACATCTCTGAGTAAACTATCCAATCTGAATGTAAGGGTCTGCCCTAGCTGTGGTGGATCTGGATATCATGACTTGCTGAATTTCATCTTGTCTTTGTAGAATTTTGAAAAGTACGACTAACACAAATAAAAAGAATCGCAAGTCTAATTTAGTTTCAGACAAAAAAGTGGCAGGTTATAACGTAGCTATGTCAGCATTGTGGAGCAATTGGCAAGCAGCGAGTCTTCTCTCCTCATACCTCTTTCAAGAGTTTGAGTGAAAATTGTCATCAAATTTATGGCATAAGTATGTTTTATGCCATGTCTTGACAGCCAGCTGTGTTGGATGTGTGAAACGGATGAAATACTTTTTTCCTTCACAAACAAGTTTGTGTCTAAGGTTTATTTTCTTTGCAACTTTCTAAACACATGTTAAAAGTAACTACAATTTTACATGAAATTGCCTTAATGTATTTAATGTGAGATTTCAGATTCTTCAAAATATTTATTTTCAAGCTAGCCAAAACCATCATCAGAGAAGGCCTGACCCCCCCCACCACCACAATAAAAGCATGAAATTCTTTTTCTCTTCTTTATAGCATGTGCACCTGTAGAAATATAGCAATTGTTGAAATAGTAATCTCCTTCATTCGTGGTACAAAATTACTGACCCCCCCCCCCAACAACAAGTTAGATCATATATGCTTTTCAGACACTATAAGGCTTATCTTATTAAATTAACTATGCTAAAAAAGACATAAGGACATGTGTTTCTTATGTACTCATAAGAAACACGTCCTTATGTCACGCTCCCATACTGACATCATGACAATACACCACTTAAATGTGTAAGAATATTGTCACAAATATTTTTCTATTGCTAATTATATGATTTTGAAATAGATTTAAATAAGGATACATGGTGTTGGGTGGGGTGGTTTGAGATCAAACGTTTCAAAAAATTTAATTTGATAATATCTGCAGAGTTCAGGGAGTTTTGCAGTATTTTCCACTCACAATAGTCTACCACATCGACATACTTGAATAGTTTGTAAGAAATTGATTGTTCCATTCTATACCTTAGTACCTCAGGCCACTTGGTGTAGCTATCAGCTATGATTAATTAGTAATGGTCTTCAAGGGACCAAAGTTGAGGTGGATTCTTGATCACAGCTGATGTTAGTAAAATATCTAGTTTTGCTACCTCCCCCAAAAAACCCATGCTTTCAAATGTGAATTAATCTCCCATTAAATTATATAATTTTAAGTTTAATCAGATGATTTTGGAAACTGTAAGTAAAAAAGTATTTTCAAATTAGTTAATTATATCTTGAATAATTTGTTAGAAATAAGTTTAAATATTGCAAGAGAAAAAACTCAAATTTTTATAAAAAAAATTAAATTATTGAACTTTATTCATTCAATTAAAATGAAATACTTATCATATAGGTACATTTTGAAAATTAAATTCAATTTTGTCTAGTGCTAGTAAATAAAATATTTAAAAATATTTCTCTAAATTATAGAAATCATCACTTTAATGGGAATATTTATTTATGAATGTTTTTAATGGTAATTCATTTGCTTTGTAAATTTTAATTAAATTGTTACCAACTTTTGATTGGTTAATCTAATTAAATTTTAGACAGTTTTTTTTATAAATATTTTAGGAATAGTACATTCTAGGATTCTGCTTGACTTCTGGTTTTAATTTGAACCTAAATAAGATATCTTGAATGTATAACATTGTCTAAAAAATCAAATATAGCGGTGTTGACGATGGATGTGATAAGGTATTCACAAAGAATGGCCGACACTGATATTTGAAGACGATGGATATCGTGTTACTGGGAATCAAAATAGTAAATTATTGGCAATGGCGCTTGTGTATTCAGTATCAGTTGGAGCAAGATGGGATCGGTCAGTAGACTCGAAGCTGCTGGAGTGAGCCTGAGTTTGCTGAAGGTAGTCTCGGAAGGCAAGCAGTAGTTGGCATGCAGGTAGTTTATGGTGGTTAGCTATGAAAAAGGCTGTTGTGTGGCACAATGACTTAGCTATCAATTTGGGGGAGCTGGGGACTTATACACTGATTAATCTTGTGCACAACTTTTGTACTTGTGAGGAGGCAAACATATATAAAAGTCGACACACGAAGATTGGCAGCTGTTATGAATTTGGTGCACAGTGAAGGTTAAGCTATGCTAACATTTGAAATACAAAATATGCATGATAAAACATTTCTCTCTCTTTCTACTTCAATGAAGAGAATTGTAATTTTTTTTTTTTAGTTAAGATTTGCATCTTGTGCATAACGGATAGCAGTTTTGCTGCACACATTAGTTGACGATCACTTAACTAAGTTTATTTCAAGTCCTTATTTGCAGTGACGACAGATCTTTTTTTTTTTTTTTTTTTTTTTTTTAGCAGAGAAGTTGTGAATTTGCAATTTTCTTTTCATCTTTTTTTAGATGCAAATGCTAATATAATGCACTGTGGATGCGTTATCAGCAACTCCTGTTGTAACTACCGGCCGGTTTCAAGGAAAAGAGTGACGCTTCAATTGATGTGTATAATTTTATTAAACACTGTGAAAACTGTAAAAGAAAATATTACATTTAATAAGGAATACATTTTAATATTAATTTCCTAAAGAAACTTAATAAGTTCTTGAGATAAATTAATGAATGTCAATTACCATGTTGTCTCTCCAAGGGCCAGTAGTCAAAATGATGTGGAATCGTTCTAGCCTCTTTCCCTACTTCCACTTGGAGTCCGGAGAAAATAAGGGGACAGCAACAACTGGTGATAAGGAAAGGGGGGAGGGTTATTGAAATTGATGGGACTACACAGCTACACCTGTAACTCTTGCTTCTCCTTATTTGTCCCTCAGTCCTCATTTCCAACGAGTGATTTTTCTGACAAAAGGAGAAGAAAAAGAGAAAAGGTCGGCAGTATTGCGCGAACAGTAGCCTTTTTTTTTTTCTTTTCTTTCCTTTTTCTTTTTCTTACTTTCCCTCTCTACCCTGCTCTAACAAAATCTGATCTGTTCCACAATTCCCAAAACTTCATCATGAAAAGTCTCTCGAAAAAATACACGAATAAACCCAGAACTCAGTCTTCCAACGTAGACCCCCACTACCATGTCTCCTTCTCCAACATCAGGGGTCTACGTTCCAACCTTCCAGACCAAACCGGACTTAAGCGAAACTGGCATTGGACCGACTATTTCCCTAGATGAGTTCATAATTAAAGGATACTCTAACTTAACATCCAAATCTAACCCCCAGATCGCCATGGGCATGGTATATGTGCCTACATTAAAGATGGCTTTCCGTGTGGTAGGGATATCTCCAGAGAAGACCCTAATTTACCCTATATTTACCCTTCTGGGTTGCATTTGCTTACACCACTGTGTTTATATTTGCCTTCTATCACCCTCACAATAGCGGAGTTAAAATCTTTAAGAGCATATCTGAGAAAGTTGACCACATCCTGTCTGCTCATCTGTGGAGATTTCAATGTTCACAATGTAGAATGGTTAGCCCACTCAAACAAAACAGATGATGAGGGGAGGTTCTGCCATGATTTCTCCATTGCTTATGACCTCACTCAGATTTTTCATGAACCCACCCGTCATTGACGGTCAGTATGCAAGTTTTCTAGACCTTTTTCTCACAACTTGCCCTGAGCTGTGTTCATTTCTGTTCTGTCTCCACTGGGATCCTCCGACCACTCAGTTGTATCAGTTAAGGTAAAAATGAAATGTAATAAGTCTTCAGACGTACTTCTACATCATACAGTATATCGATACTGACCGTACATTTATATCTGATCCAGCTCTGCACTCCATGTTTAAAAAGGATGTGTCCTCTATAGTATCAGACTCGATGGAATGGTTAATTGTAGGTATAGACAACTTCATACCCTAAAATTCCAGCAAAAACCTAATAGCCAGCTGTAGTTCTTTCCAGAATGTGCTGCTGCCATCGCACACAGAAATCACTTTTTCCATTGCTTCCAACGTAATAGATGCACTGAGACTAAAACCGCCTTCAGGACTGCCAGCAACCAGTACATTCATATCTGATCTACCTCTGCATTCCATGTTTAAAAAGGATGTGTCCTCTATAGTATCAGACCTGACCGAATGGTTAATTGTAGGCATAGACCGATTCATATGATCGAAAAACTTCCAACAAAAACCTAACAGCCAGCCATCGTTCTCCCCATCGCGCACAGAAATCACTTTTTCCATAGCTACCAACGTAATAGATGTACTGAGACTAAAGCTGCTTTCAGGACTACCAGCAACCACTGTAAAAGAGTAATAAAAAATGCAAGACAGCTATATACTCAGTCTGTTAAATCCAAAGTAGCTGAGCAGCGGCTTGGTTCCCACCAGTTTTGGCAAATAGCAAATAGCAAATAGGGTCATGAACAGAAGTGTGCTCTATCCCAACTATCGTCAATGGACCTGAGGTCATCTAGTCAGCATTAGACAAAACCAAACTCTTTGCCAAGAACTTTGCAACTAATTATACCCTATGCGACCAAGGTCATCAACCCCCGTATTTCCTCCTGTATCAGAAAACACACTATGCGACATAAAAATATCTGTGCATGATGTTGCCAAGCTAATCAAGAATCTCGATTCCAGTAAAACAATAGGCCCTGACAGTATTCCAATTATAGTGTTGAAAAAGCTTCAACCAGAACTTGTTCCCATACTTACAAAGCTGTTTAAGTGTTGTCTTAAGAATTGCTTTCCATCACCCTGGAAAACTTCATCAGTATGCCCTGTATTTAAGAATTCAGGGGATCAGTCATCTCCCTCTCAGTATCGACCAATAAGTCTTCTGTGCATTATGAGTAAGTTGCTTGAATCCATGTTAAATAAAGTAGTCAACCACCTCAGCAGAAATAACCTTAGTGACATGCAATATGGTTTCCGTTTTGCTAGATCTACAGATGTGCTAACGGTTATATCTCATAAGATTAGTGAATCTCTCGACAAAGGCTTCCTTTCTAGGGCAATTACTTTTGACATATCAAAGGCATTTGATATGGTATGGCATAAAGGTCTACTTCACAAGATTTCAAGCTATAATAATAATAATAATAATAATAATAAAAAACAATAAAATAATAATAAAAATAAAAAAGTAGTCAACCACCTCAGGAGAAACAACCTTCTTAGTGACATGCAATATGGTTTCCGCTCCCCAAGATCTACAGCAGACGTGCTAACGGTTATATCTCATAGGATTAGTGAATCTTTTGACAAAGGCTTCCTTTCCAGGGCTATTCTTTTTTTTTTTTTTTTTTTTTTACATAGGCATCACCACTTATCAAGGCCAAGAGGCCACTCGAGGATAAGGGTTAAAGAGTGTACAGTAGAAATTGGACAATATAGTAACCGTTAGTAATGGAGATTCGGTAAGTTTGTTAACTTATATGGAACGGCTCATCAAAAACTTGTTTACGTTAGACTTGAAGACAACCATATTGTAGTCAGCTAGAAAGCAGAAAAACAGAAGACAATTCCATAGTCATGCAGTTCTAAGGAAGATTTGCTCATGGAATCTATGTTTAGGTTTAGGCACAGATAAAGAGTGGGGGAAACTAGTGATAGTGTTTTCTGCTAGACGGATGTTTCTTGTGAAAGTTTGGCGAGGAGGGACCGTAGAATGGAGCTCAGCCGAGCACCTGCCATGAAAATAACGATAAAGCAGAGATAAACTCGCAACATCTCTTCTGTGAGAAAGAAGTTGCAGGGAAGAGAAAAGAACATCCGCCATAAGGCTACGAAGTCTATTTTGAACTCTATTAATGCAGGATAAGTCTTTTCTAGCAGCTCCTGCCCAGATGTGGCAACAGTACTCCATCCTTGGACGTACCTGGCTCTTATATATATAGAGAGAATTGCATCAGCAGTGAGATATCTACTGGATCGATAGAAGGATCCGACCATTTTTCCAGCAGCCTTGGCAACAGATTTTATGTATGTGTTCCATTTCAGATCAGGAGTAAAGGTCAAGCTCAGAAGCTTGTCAAAACATGAGGCCTCCTCAAGACGAGAGCCATTCATTTCAATTGATTCCAGATGGGGATCAGAGCATTGATGATGTAAAGATAAAAGCTTGGTTTTAGATGCATTAAAAGTAACAAGCCACCGCTTTCCCCCTTGTACCACGTGTTCAATATTAGAAGAGAGAGAATCAAAAAGAACTTGGTCGTTTACGATCTTAGATGTGCTACTATAGATAGTAGTGTCATCAGCATAGATGTCTATGAATGATGTAAGGATGTGATTTGGAAGATCATTAATATAGATCAGGAAGAGAGTAGGGCCCAGGATGGACCCCTGAGAGACTCCAGTATTAATACTAAGAGCTTCTGATTTCTGCCCATCAACCACTACTCTTATGAACCTATCGGAGAGAAATGATTTAATAATTGAGAAGATATTTCCAGCTATACCATAGCTGGAGATCTTGTGAAGTAAACCTTTATACCATACTCTATCAAAGGCCTTTGGTATGTCACGAGCAATTTCCCTAGAAAGGTAGCCTCCGTCGAGATATTTGCTAATCCTATGAGATATAACTGTAAGCATATCTGTAGATCTAGCAGAACGGAAACCATATTACTCTTGACATATCAAAGGCCTTCGATAAGGGAAGGCACAAGGGCCTACTTCACAAGATTTCCAGCTATGGTATCACTGGAAATGTTTTCTCAATTATTAAATCATTTCTCTTCGATAGGTTTATAAGAGTAGTGGTTGATGGGCAGAAATCAGAGGTCAACAGTATTAATGCTGGAGTCTCTCAGGGGTCCATCCTGGGCCCAACTCTCTTCCTGATCTACATCAATGATCTCCCAAAACACATACTTAAATCATTCGTTGACATCTATGCTGATGACACGACAATCTATGGCAACATATCAAAGGCCGTAAATGACAAAGTTCTCTCTAATTCTACCTCTTCTGATCTTGAGCACGTGGTACAGTGGGGGAAGAGGTGGCTGGACGCTTTTAATGCATCCAAAACCAAGCTTCTATCTTTACATCATCAACGCTCTGATCCCCATCTGGCATCAATTGAAATGGATGGTTCTTGTCTTGGGGAGGCTCCATGTTTTGACAAGCTTCTGGGTTTGACCTTTACTCCTGATCTGAAATGGAACATGTACATCAGGTCTGTTGCCAAGGATGCTGGGAAAATGGTGGGATCCTTCTACTGCTCCAGAAGATATCTCACTACTGATGCAATTCTCTATCTGTATAAAAGCCAAGTACGTCCAAGGATGGAGTACTGCTGCCACATCTGGGCAGTAGCTGCTAAAAACAGCCTATCCTACCTTGACAGAGTACAAAATAGACTTTGTAGCTTAATAGCTTTTCTTTTTCCTGCAGCCTCTCTCCCACAGAAGAGACGTTGCGAGCCTGTCTTTGTTTTAGCGTTATTTCCATGGTAAGTGCGCATCTGAGCTCCAATCTCTCGTCCCCCCCTCGCCAATCTTTCACAAGAAACACCCGTCTGGCTGAAACTACTGTCAATAATTTTCCCCACTCTTTATCTGTGCCTAAATCCAAACGTAGATTCCATGAACATAACTACTTTCTTAGAAGTGCATGACTGTGGAACTCTGTTCCGTTTGCCTGTTTCCTACCTGACTACAACTTGGATGTCTTTAAGTCCAACATAAACAAATTCCTAAATAAGACATTCTATCAAATCTCCAATACTAATGATTGGTACAATACTATCTCATTGATTACTGTACACCCTTATCCCTGAGTGGCCTCCGGGCCTTGATAAGTGGTGAACTCCATGTAAAAAAAACAAAAAAAAAACAGCTACGGTATAGATGAAAATCTCTTAATTATTAAATCATTTCTCTCTGATAGGTTCATAAGAGTAGTGGTTGATGGGCAGAAATCAGAAGCTCACGGTATTAATGCTGGAGTCCCTCAGGGGTCCATCCTTGGGCCAACTCTCTTCTTGATCTACATCAATGATCTCCCAAAACTTAGATCATTCGTAGACATTTATGCTGATGACACTACCATCTATGGCAACACATCAATGGCAATAAATGACAGTTCTCTCTCCTCTGATCTTGAGCATGTAGTACAATGGGGAAAGAGGAGGCTGGTTACTTTTAATGCATCTAAAACCAAGCTTCTATCTTTACATCATCAACACTCTGGTCCCCATCTGGCAACAATTGAAATAAATGGCTCTCATTTTGGGACGGCTCCATGTTTCGACAAGCTTCTGGGCTTGACCTTTACTCCTGATCTGAAATGGAACACGTACATCAAATCTGTTGCCAAGGTCGCTGGAAAACAGATGGGATTCTTCTACCATTGCAATAGATGTCTCACTCCTGATGCAATTCTCTATCTGTATAAGAGCCAAGTACGTCCAATGATGGAGTACTGTTGCCACATCTGGACAGGAGCTGCTAGAAAGGACTTATCCTGCCTTGACTTCGTAGCTTGTTTGGGGATGCCTTTTTCTCTTCCCTGCAACTTCTTTCCTACAGAAGAGATGTTGCGAGCCTGTCTCTTTTTTATCGTTATTTTCATGGCACGTGCTCGTCTGAGTTCCAATTTATGCCCCCCCTCGCCAATCTTTCACGAAAAACACCCATCTAGCTGAAACCACTGTCCATAATTTCCCCACTCTTTATCTGTGCCTAAACTGAAACCTAGATTCCATGAACAAAGTTTTCTCAGAACTCCATGCCTTTGGTTGTCTTCAAATCCAACATAAACAAATTCTTGATGAACTGTCCCATTAAATAATCCAATTTACCTGTTACTTTTGTGGGAACATGATGAGAATTGGCAGCGAACCGGATGTTAACGTATCCACCATGAGAGACAAAATAAAAAATCGTCTTTTGCACATGGCTCCACGCATCGCTTCAGCTTGGGAAGAAAAAAATAAAATAACCACAAAATAGTTATCAACCAATGGCAGAGCTCCGTGCCTAAAATAAACACCTCAAATATCACAGTCACTGGGAGCCTGTTTGCCACTATAAAAACGAGGGATTTGAGGGAACCGAAAAGTGAAAAGAATAGAGATTCGCCCTGCTGCATCAGTGAACGCATGGGCGGATTCTCCCACCCGACCTAAAGAGATGAAGAAGAAACAGAAATAAGGCACCAGTGAACTGAAGCTGACTATGCTCTCATGTTATGGGCCAAACGCCTTCAATTCTAAACAATGCCTAATTCACACAAACCAAAGAAGAGAGGAGGAGAAAGAAGACGAAGACACCGCGCTGCTAGCGCTGATGAAAGAAGTCGCTCGCTTTCCAGTTACAAGCCAGGACATGCATTACCGACAGCAGGATGACCGGCCTACCCTAACCCTCTCCATCATCCGAAAGATAAGTTACATTCTACGAACATTCATTGCTTGTCAATTCATACATACCTACAAACAGTTTACGAACATTCATTCTTTGTCAATTCATACATACCTACAAACATTTTACGAACATTCATTGCTTGTCAATTCATACACACCTACAAACATTTTACGAACATTCATTGCTTGTCAATTCATACATACCTGCAAACAGTTTACGAACATTCATTCTTTGTCAATTCATACGTACCTACAAACATTTTACGAACATTCATTGCTTGTCAATTCATACATACCTACAAACATTTTACGAACATTCATTGCTTGTCAATTCATACATACCTACAAACATTTTACGAACATTTATTCCTTGTCAATTCATACATACCTACAAACATTTTACGAACATTCATTGCTTGTCAATTCATACATACCTACAAACATTTTACGAACATTTATTCCTTGTCAATTCATACATACCTACAAACATTTTACGAACATTTATTCCTTGTCAATTCATACGTACCTACAAACATTTTACGAACATTCATTCCTTGTCAATTCATACATACCTACAAACATTTTACGAACATTCATTTCTTGTCAATTCATACATACCTACAAACATTTTACGAACATTCATTTCTTGTCAATTCATACATACCTACAAACAGTTTACGAACATTCATTCCTTGTCAATTCATACATACCTACAAACATTTTACGAACATTCATTTCTTGTCAATTCATACATACCTACAAACATTTTACGAACATTCATTTCCTTTGTTAAATCATATTCCATCCTACGAACACTTTGCCTCTCCTAATACAAATTGTTGGTCATAAATAAAATCGGTTCTCAACCTTCAATATGCGTTTGTCTTTATATAAAAACCTCGAGGCCATACTTTCTACTACTAACGATTACTAAGAAATTATCCTATTGACTACTGTACATTCAATAACCCTTATCCTCGAGTGGCCTCCAGACCTTGATAAGTGGTGACTCCTTTGTAAAAAATAAAATAAATAAATAACTATAAGTGATGGGATGATTCCAAAATGTTCTCGATTCAATACAATTACCGATTCCGTATTAAGTTTCCGATACGATTACCGATTCCAATTCTAATAACAAAAGCACCTGGAAAAAAAAACAGACTTATAGCACATGAAACCCCTACCGCCCTTATTGAATGAGTTAATTAAATGGTGCCGATTTTAGTTTGTAAGAAATGGCCTGATACTTGGAGCTTTACTTACCGCAGAGGACAATGAGTTTAAGATATAAATAATGAGTTTAAGATATAAATAATGAGTTTAAGATATAAACAATGAGTTTAAGATATAAATAATGAGTTTAAGATATAAACAATGAGTTTAAGATATAAATAATGAGTTTAAGATATAAATAATGAGTTTAAGATATAAATAATGAGTTTAAGATATAAATAATGAGTTTAAGATATAAATAATGAGTTTAAGATATAAACAATGAGTTTAAGATATAAATAATGAGTTTAAGATATAAATAATGAGTTTAAGATATAAATAATGAGTTTAAGATATAAACAATGAGTTTAAGATATAAACAATGAGTTTAAGATATAAACAATGAGTTTAAGATATAAACAATGAGTTTAAGATATAAATAATGAGTTTAAGATATAAATAATGAGTTTAAGATATAAATAATGAGTTTAAGATATAAACAATGAGTTTAAGATATAAACAATGAGTTTAAGATATAAATAATGAGTTTAAGATATAAATAATGAGTTTAAGATATAAATAATGAGTTTAAGATATAAATAATGAGTTTAAGATATAAACAATGAGTTTAGGATATAAATAATGAGTTTAAGATATAAATAATGAGTTTAAGATATAAATAATGAGTTTAAGATATAAACAATGAGTTTAAGATATAAACAATGAGTTTAAGATATAAACAATGAGTTTAAGATATAAATAATGAGTTTAAGATATAAATAATGAGTTTAAGATATAAATAATGAGTTTAAGATATAAATAATGAGTTTAAGATATAAATAATGAGTTTAAGATATAAACAATGAGTTTAAGATATAAATAATGAGTTTAAGATATAAATAATGAGTTTAAGATATAAATAATGAGTTTAAGATATAAATAATGAGTTTAAGATATAAACAATGAGTTTAAGATATAAATAATGAGTTTAAGATATAAACAATGAGTTTAAGATATAAATATCCCAAATTTATGATTTAAAAATCAATTTTTTACATCAGTTTTTTTTCTTTTTCTTTAATAATTTTTGTGGAAAAAAAAAAGTTATTTTAATTTATAAAAATCCAATGTTGCTTTCATAATTTTTTTATTAAAATTATATTTTTATGCAGACTTGTAAAGTTTTTACAATTATATATTTTGATGCATTTTTATTTCAAGTATTTTTCTGTTCAGAAAAAAAATCTTGTTTTTTACTTATTTGGCGCGTTATTTGACCAAGAAGTTGGAGTTATCGCCACCTAACAATAGCCGCCGTCTGCATACTACAAAAGTGCCCCCCTACCCAATGACTTAAAAAGTAATGATGCATAAAACCAGACCCTAAGTTTCAAACATGGCGGCTGGTCTGTCAACTAAGTTATGGAAACACAAAATGGATACAATAGTTCCGCTATTCTTCAAAACTGATTATTTTGGGGCAAAATATTAAGATATTTTTGCTAATATATTTTTTCCTAATATAGTTACGTTTTCTTTTAATGCACTATATTTAAATATGCTTTATTTACCATATACTTTATGTAAATATGCGCAGTTGATTACGATTCTCAAATAACTATGTTTATTTTGTCAAACTGTTTAGATATTTCTATGCGATTAAAAACGCAAAATCAATTGACAAAGGAAGTTTCGGTATTTTTATATATTTTTATTATAAGGAGTAAAAAATAAACGTGAAATATTAACTATAACAATATTTTTTTACATCGGCGACGATCATAATAGAGTGCACAGGTTTTAATGAAGAATCAAAAACGTTTTTGAGAAAAAAAACGTATATCTATAAAAGTGTGTGTGTGTATATATATATATATATATATATATATATATATGCACACACACCCACACATTTCCCTACCTAATAACTGTAAATTTTCGGTCTAGAGACTCGAGATTTGACATAAGGAGTATTGAGATTTGGGAAAATCTTTTTAATCGGTTTTCGGCCAGAAATTTGGCTGTCGAAGTTCAACGATTTAACCTTTGAAAACTGTACCAAACTCCTCCGCCAATTTTGGGTCTAACGACTTGAAATTTTAAATGTAGGTTACTTGGACATGGATCAAACTTTTCAATTTTATTTGAGCACCCCCTCCCATGTTAAGGGGTCAAAATTTTTAAAAATTTCACCTCTGCTGTCTCTACCAAATTACTCAGCCAATTTCTGGTCTAAACATTTGAAATTTTGCATAAAGGGTATTCAGAGATAGGGCAAGTTTTTCATTCAGTTTGGGTCGAAAATTTGAGCTGACAAAGGGTCAAAGTTCAAAAGATTTGACCTTTGCGGTGTCTAGAAAACTACTCGGTCAATTTGGGGTCTAAACATTTGAAATTTATACATAACGGGTATTCAGACATGCGGCAAGCATTTTAATCAGTTTTGGGGCGAAAATTTGGCTGCCAAAAGGTCAAAGTTGACCTTTGCAGATTCTACCAAATTTCTCCGCTAATTTTGGGTGTAAAGGCTTGAAATTTTAGATGTAGATATGGGTAAAACTTTGTATTTTGATTTGAGACCAAAATAATAAATGTTAATGGCCAAAATTGGGGTCAAAGTTAAAAAAAAAAAATTGAACTCTGCAGCCTCTACGAAATTACTCTTTTTGGTCTAAACATTTGAAATGTTACATAAAGTGTATTCACATGTAGAATATGAACAGGAATTTAGGAAAACTGGTCCCTTATGGAATAAATATCGATTGAAAACACATTTATGACCGTTCTTCAAGAAGATATTGTCTTTAAAAGAGAATGCGCATCCCATATTTAAAAAAAATATTTTGACTTGTTTACTGTTTTCAAAAAAAATTAAATTGATTTTTCTAAGTTTTCGTTTTCTACCTAGCTTTGTAAGGTTTTGCTGTTTCAACTTATTTTAAAATTTATTTAGTTAAAAAAACAAAAACAAGCAAGTACTTTTGAACAAAAAAATGTCTGATATGAGAGAATCACATCTTAGGAGTCTCGATAATCGCTCAAAAATAGAAATTAAAGAAAATACTGAGGTAGATATAGTTTTAAAACTATAGCGATGTACGATCCTGATACCTTTTATAACGATGATGTACGATCCGGCACGATTCATAACGTTACCGATGTGGCAGGTGTCCCTTAATCGTACCTTGTCTCGTTACAAGTTGGCCTGTTGATCGTCCTTACCCACTGTGTTTTCATGGAGGGGCGGTTTTCCTCTCGATCGAATCGTCTTTCTTCCATGTGTAGGGAGCCTCCGGGTACCTCAATCATTCCACTGGTCCTTGCGACTTGCTGAAAAAATCAAGAATCCTCACCACAACAAACAGAACTCCGGGTTATAACAGCAACAAACTATTTATTGTTTTCATTACTTCATAACAGCTACTGACTAATTTGAGGTGACTGACTATAGCAGTGAAACGATGTAAGACCAGACCAGTAAAGTCACAGAGTTCCCATTAACACAGGCTAGTTCCCATCATAACATCAGGCCCTGAAGGGCTCTCCAAATCGGGAGCGCCTGACAAGCCCAGCTGTTCAGCTTGCTGGCTACGACTCCTCTGCTTAGAAATCTTTTTTTCTAACCCTAACCCCTTTTTCCCACCTCTCCTTCAGAGAGTGGTTACAAACACCTTTCTTTCTTTCTCTTAGAGCTTATCTCTACCAGACCTCAACCCCCACCTGCACTGAGGTTTTCACTTATTACCAATTAGGCGTGATTAGTCACCCCAAGTCGAACAATGCTTGGCGGCGACCCCTGCCCTTGACCCCCATTCTTCATACCTATCAAGAGAGGTTTTTAAAAACAACCTTTTCGTTGTTAACAGATATATAACAGCCATGAGATAAAATAATTATCATTTGTTTTTTTTCTCTCTGACAAAATCCCATAGACAGTTCTGTTTAAACAACATCAAACCATCGTCATCATCATCATCATTAGAATTCAGCAGTGCGAATTCCTCTGAATTCGTGTCGACTAGCAAGGTCACTCGGCATCGCCCGGTCCCCATCGGGTCACAAAACGACCCCCCCCTCCAAAAGAAAATAAATTTGCATATTTTTAGGTAATATCCAAGATCACTGCTCGGAAAAAAAATCAAGCTACCGGAAGTGGATACAGTTGATTATTTAACGAAACCGAATGAAAGACACGAAAAACGAAACCATATTTTTATTTATTTATTAAAAAAAATACTTTAGTTTTTAACATTCCTTGTGTTATTACGAAACAAACAAGAAAACACTTTTTGTATTATCAAATAAAACAAATGTTTTAATTAGAATAATTGGCATTTCACGGGGAATGTGGACCCTGCATAAACGGTGTTTTTATTTAATGATTGCTCCCTCAAAGCGCATGCACAAAAGGTTTTCTTTGGTTTATTTAATCCTGAAAACTTTTTTAAGGTACTATTTGAGGCCAAAAAAAGGGAGGGACAAAAACATTATTTGAATGTTTGAAAAAATAATTTAACAAAAAAATATTTAGTGGAGAAAATTGAAATAAAACGAACTAAAAACAAAATAAAAACAAGTACAAAATAAAAGTATGAATCAAATTCACCCAAAGAAGAAAAAATATTCAAAAAAATAAAATAAATACAAGCGTTATTAAAAATAAAGTCTGAGATATATACGAAGAAAGTGAAAGAAAACGCTTTGAGGGAGCAATCATTAAATACATTCCGCTGTTGACTGGCGGTCTTTTTGCTTGGAAGTTTGCGACAACTTGTTACAAAACTAAGACCCAATAGGAGACCAAGATATTGAGGTTAAAATCGATGAAACTTTAATCGTTCGACGAAAATGTAACTGAGAAAGAGTCCTCAGTCAAATTTGACCTTTTTGAGGACATTGAAAAGATTTCCAAACGGAATTTCGTGATCGCTTTGACAGGCCCCAACGACCGGAGAAACGATAATCTACATGTGATATTCGTTTTCAGCATACCCGAAAACCAAAATAATTTTGAAGGTGGGTGAATTTGAATGTTCTCCTTTTATTTTATATACCACAATTTTCTTTAAATGATTTTTATACGTTTTCATCTATGCTGAATACGAAAATCACATTGAAATTTTGCAGAGACAAGTAGTTATCGAGATATAAAGACAAAAAATGACTATATTTTTTTTGGGTGGGGGGGCAGTGTCTGTTTCAGAAAAGTGGATTTTTGGCGGATCTGTACGAGATTTCCCACCCCCTAAAAATGTGCGTTTTTCACCTTTTTTTTTAATTTTTTTTTCTGACGATTATCACAGGTTGCAGACTTAAATATCATATTAATTTTTTTTCTGACGATTATCACAGGTTGCAGACTTAAATATCATATTAATTTTTTTTCTGACGATTATCACAGGTTGCAGACTTAAATATCATATTAATTTTTTTTCTGACGATTATCACAGGTTGCAGACTTAAATATCATATTAATTTTTTTTCTGACGATTATCACAGGTTGCAGACTTAAATATCATATTAATTTTTTTTTCTGACGATTATCACAGGTTGCAGACTTAAATATCATATTAATTTTTTTTCTGACGATTATCACAGGTTGGAGACTTAAATATCACATTAATTTTTTTCTGACGATTATCACAGGTTGCAGACTTAAATATCATATTAATTTTTTTTTCTGACGATTATCACAGGTTGCAGACTTAAATATCATATTAATTTTTTTTCTGACGATTATCACAGGTTGCAGACTTAAATATCATATTAATTTTTTTTTCTGACGATTATCACAGGTTGCAGACTTAAATATCATATTAATTTTTTTTCTGACGATTATCACAGGTTGCAGACTTAAATATCACATTAATTTTTTTTCTGACGATTATCACAGGTTGCAGACTTAAATATCATATTAATTTTTTTTCTGACGATTATCACAGGTTGCAGACTTAAATATCATATTAATTTTTTTTCTGACGATTATCACAGGTTGCAGACTTAAATATCATATTAATTTTTTTTTCTGACGATTATCACAGGTTGCAGACTTAAATATCATATTAATTTTTTTTCTGACGATTATCACAGGTTTCAGACTTAAATATCATATTAATTTTTTTTCTGACGATTATCACAGGTTGCAGACTTAAATATCATATTAATTTTTTTTCTGACGATTATCACAGGTTGCAGACTTAAATATCATATTAATTTTTTTTCTGACGATTATCACAGGTTGCAGACTTAAATATCATATTAATTTTTTTTCTGACGATTATCACAGGTTGCAGACTTAAATATCATATTAATTTTTTTTCTGACGATTATCACAGGTTGCAGACTTAAATATCATATTAATTTTTTTTCTGACGATTATCACAGGTTGCAGACTTAAATATCATATTAATTTTTTTCTGACGATTATCACAGGTTGCAGACTTAAATATCACATTAATTTTTTTTCTGACGATTATCACAGGTTGCAGACTTAAATATCATATTAATTTCTTTTCTGACGATTATCACAGGTTGCAGACTTAAATATCATATTAATTTTTTTTCTGACGATTATCACAGGTTGCAGACTTAAATATCATATTAATTTTTTTTCTGACGATTATCACAGGTTGCAGACTTAAATATCATATTAATTTTTTTGCTGACGATTATCACAGGTTGCAGACTTAAATATCATATTAATTTTTTTTTCTGACGATTATCACAGGTTGCAGACTTAAATATCATATTAATTTTTTTTCTGACGATTATCACAGGTTGCAGACTTAAATATCATATTAATTTTTTTTTCTGACGATTATCACAGGTTGCAGACTTAAATATCATATTAATTTTTTTTCTGACGATTATCACAGGTTGCAGACTTAAATATCATATTAATTTTTTTTCTGACGATTATCACAGGTTGCAGACTTAAATATCATATTAATTTTTTTTCTGACGATTATCACAGGTTGCAGACTTAAATATCATATTAATTTTTTTTCTGACGATTATCACAGGTTGCAGACTTAAATATCACATTAATTTTTTTTCTGACGATTATCACAGGTTGCAGACTTAAATATCATATTAATTTCTTTTCTGACGATTATCACAGGTTGCAGACTTAAATATCATATTAATTTTTTTTCTGACGATTATCACAGGTTGCAGACTTAAATATCATATTAATTTTTTTTCTGACGATTATCACAGGTTGCAGACTTAAATATCATATTAATTTTTTTTCTGACGATTATCACAGGTTGCAGACTTAAATATCATATTAATTTTTTTTTCTGACGATCATCACAGGTTGCAGACTTAAATATCATATTAATTTTTTTTCTGACGATTATCACAGGTTGCAGACTTAAATATCATATTAATTTTTTTTTCTGACGATTATCACAGGTTGCAGACTTAAATATCATATTAATTTTTTTTCTGACGATTATCACAGGTTGCAGACTTAAATATCATATTAATTTTTTTTCTGACGATTATCACAGGTTGCAGACTTAAATATCATATTAATTTTTTTTCTGACGATTATCACAGGTTGCAGACTTAAATATCACATTAATTTTTTTTCTGACGATTATCACAGGTTGCAGACTTAAATATCATATTAATTTTTTTTCTGACGATTATCACAGGTTGCAGACTTAAATATCATATTAATTTTTTTTCTGACGATTATCACAGGTTGCAGACTTAAGTATCATATTAATTTTTTTTCTGACGATTATCACAGGTTGCAGACTTAAATATCATATTAATTTTTTTTTCTGACGATTATCACAGGTTGCAGACTTAAATATCATATTAATTTTTTTTCTGACGATTATCACAGGTTGCAGACTTAAATATCATATTAATTTTTTTTCTGACGATTATCACAGGTTGCAGACTTAAATATCATATTAATTTTTTTTCTGACGATTATCACAGGTTGCAGACTTAAATATCATATTAATTTTTTTTTCTGACGATTATCACAGGTTGCAGACTTAAATATCATATTAATTTTTTTTCTGACGATTATCACAGGTTGCAGACTTAAATATCATATTAATTTTTTTTCTGACGATTATCACAGGTTGCAGACTTAAATATCACATTAATTTTTTTTCTGACGATTATCACAGGTTGCAGACTTAAATATCACATTAATTTTTTTTTTGACGATTATCACAGGTTGCAGACTTAAATATCACATTAATTTTTTTTCTGACGATTATCACAGTTTGCAGACTTAAATATCACATTAATTTTTTTTCTGACGATTATCACAGGTTGCAGACTTAAATATCATATTAATTTTTTTCTGACGATTATCACAGGTTGCAGACTTAAATATTATATTAATTTTTTTTTCTGACGATTATCACAGGTTGCAGACTTAAATATCATATTAATTTTTTTTCTGACGATTATCACAGGTTGCAGACTTAAATATCATATTAATTTTTTTTTCTGACGATTATCACAGGTTGCAGACTTAAATATTATATTAATTTTTTTTCTGACGATTATCACAGGTTGCAGACTTAAATATCATATTAATTTTTTTTCTGACGATTATCACAGGTTGCAGACTTAAATATCATATTAATTTTTTTCCTGACGATTATCACAGGTTGCAGACTTAAATATCATATTAATTTTTTTTCTGACGATTATCACAGGTTGCAGACTTAAATATCATATTAATTTTTTTTTCTGACGATTATCACAGGTTGCAGACTTAAATATCATATTAATTTTTTTTCTGACGATTATCACAGGTTGCAGACTTAAATATCACATTAATTTTTTTTCTGACGATTATCACAGGTTGCAGACTTAAATATCACATTAATTTTTTTTTCTGACGATTATCACAGGTTGCAGACTTAAATATCATATTAATTTTTTTTTCTGACGATTATCACAGGTTGCAGACTTAAATATCATATTAATTTTTTTTCTGACGATTATCACAGGTTGCAGACTTAAATATCATATTAATTTTTTTTCTGACGATTATCACAGGTTGCAGACTTAAATATCACATTAATTTTTTTTCTGACGATTATCACAGGTTGCAGACTTAAATATCACATTAATTTTTTTTTCTGACGATTATCACAGGTTGCAGACTTAAATATCACATTAATTTTTTTTTCTGACGATTATCACAGTTTGCAGACTTAAATATCACATTAATTTTTTTTCTGACGATTATCACAGGTTGCAGATTTAAATATCACATTAATTTTTTTTCTGACGATTATCGCAGGTTGCAGACTTAAATATCATATTAATTTTTTTTCTGACGATTATCACAGGTTGCAGACTTAAATATCATATTAATTTTTTTTCTGACGATTATCGCAGGTTGCAGATTTAAATATCATATTAATTTTTTTTCTGACGATTATCACAGGTTGCAGACTTAAATATCATATTAATTTTTTTTCTGACGATTATCACAGGTTGCAGACTTAAATATCATATTAATTTTTTTTCTGACGATTATCACAGGTTGCAGACTTAAATATCATATTAATTTTTTTTCTGACGATTATCACAGGTTACGGACTTAAATATCATATTAATTTTTTTTTCTGACGATAATCAGAGGTTACGGACTTTAATATCATATTAATTTTTTTTCTGACGATTATCGCAGGTTGCAGACTTAAATATCATATTAATTTTTTTTCTGACGATTATCACAGGTTGCAGACTTAAATATCATATTAATTTTTTTTCTGACGATTATCGCAGGTTGCAGACTTAAATATCATATTAATTTTTTTTCTGACGATTATCACAGGTTGCAGACTTAAATATCATATTAATTTTTTTTCTGACGATTATCACAGGTTGCAGACTTAAATATCACATTAATTTTTTTTCTGACGATTATCACAGGTTGCAGACTTAAATATCACATTAATTTTTTTTTTGACGATTATCACAGGTTGCAGACTTAAATATCACATTAATTTTTTTTCTGACGATTATCACAGTTTGCAGACTTAAATATCACATTAATTTTTTTTCTGACGATTATCACAGGTTGCAGACTTAAATATCATATTAATTTTTTTCTGACGATTATCACAGGTTGCAGACTTAAATATTATATTAATTTTTTTTTCTGACGATTATCACAGGTTGCAGACTTAAATATCATATTAATTTTTTTTCTGACGATTATCACAGGTTGCAGACTTAAATATCATATTAATTTTTTTTTCTGACGATTATCACAGGTTGCAGACTTAAATATTATATTAATTTTTTTTCTGACGATTATCACAGGTTGCAGACTTAAATATCATATTAATTTTTTTTCTGACGATTATCACAGGTTGCAGACTTAAATATCATATTAATTTTTTTCCTGACGATTATCACAGGTTGCAGACTTAAATATCATATTAATTTTTTTTCTGACGATTATCACAGGTTGCAGACTTAAATATCATATTAATTTTTTTTTCTGACGATTATCACAGGTTGCAGACTTAAATATCATATTAATTTTTTTTCTGACGATTATCACAGGTTGCAGACTTAAATATCACATTAATTTTTTTTTCTGACGATTATCACAGGTTGCAGACTTAAATATCATATTAATTTTTTTTTCTGACGATTATCACAGGTTGCAGACTTAAATATCATATTAATTTTTTTTCTGACGATTATCACAGGTTGCAGACTTAAATATCATATTAATTTTTTTCTGACGATTATCACAGGTTGCAGACTTAAATATCACATTAATTTTTTTTCTGACGATTATCACAGGTTGCAGACTTAAATATCACATTAATTTTTTTTTCTGACGATTATCACAGGTTTCAGACTTAAATATCACATTAATTTTTTTTTCTGACGATTATCACAGTTTGCAGACTTAAATATCACATTAATTTTTTTTCTGACGATTATCACAGGTTGCAGATTTAAATATCACATTAATTTTTTTTCTGACGATTATCGCAGGTTGCAGACTTAAATATCATATTAATTTTTTTTCTGACGATTATCACAGGTTGCAGACTTAAATATCATATTAATTTTTTTTCTGACGATTATCGCAGGTTGCAGATTTAAATATCATATTAATTTTTTTTCTGACGATTATCACAGGTTGCAGACTTAAATATCATATTAATTTTTTTTCTGACGATTATCACAGGTTGCAGACTTAAATATCATATTAATTTTTTTTCTGACGATTATCACAGGTTGCAGACTTAAATATCATATTAATTTTTTTTCTGACGATTATCACAGGTTACGGACTTAAATATCATATTAATTTTTATTTCTGACGATAATTAGAGGTTACGGACTTTAATATCATATTAATTTTTTTTCTGACGATTATCACAGGTTGCAGACTTAAATATCATATTAATTTTTTTTTCTGACGATTATCACAGGTTACGGACTTAAATATCATATTAATTTTTTTTCTGACGATTATCACAGGTTACGGACTTAAATATCATATTAATTTTTTTTTCTGACGATAATCACAGGTTACGGACTTAAATATCATATTAATTTTTTTTCTGACGATTATCACAGGTTACGGACTTAAATATCATATTAATTTTTTTTTCTGACGATAATCACAGGTTACGGACTTAAATATCATATTAATTTTTTTTTCTGACGATAATCACAGGTTACGGACTTAAATATCATATTAATTTTTTTTCTGACGATTATCACAGGTTACGGACTTAAATATCATATTAATTTTTTTTTTCTGACGATAATCACAGGTTACGGACTTAAATATCATATTAATTTTTTTTCTGACGATTATCACAGGTTACGGACTTAAATATCATCTTAACAGCAAAAATGTTGAACAAAAATAAATTTAATGACTAATAAGATGGGGTTCTAATTACGTGACACGTCGGTCAAGAAATGAACCGTCAGAGAGCAATGAAGTAGAACTTTATAACGAGACGGAGAACCAAACGACCTGCCTTAGCGTAGTATAAACACCCCCCCTCAACCGCTCATGTTAAGAACGAGTTTCGGACCCCCCTCCCCCCCCGCAACCTCCCCATGTTAAGAACAGCTTTCGAAGTCGAGGTGTTTATTCCAAAAGCTGTTCTTAACATGGGGAGGTTAGGGTGTTTATAATACGCTGGGGCACATCGTAAAAATTTACCGGACCAACCCTTTTCTTAAGTCATTAAATTTGTTTTCAAAATTTTTTTTCCGTTAATGATACTTAAGTCTGTAATCTATGATAATCGTCCAAAAATAGTTTTAAAACAATTGTAAAACACACATTTTTAAGGGGGCACTCTCGTACAGGTCCGCCAGATATTTCCCTGTTAGGAGGCAGAGGGGAAGGGGGAGTCTCAGAAAAGTGCATTTTGTTGTTGCTAGCTGGCACTGTCGGTCGCAGATGAATAAATTTGTTTATCGCACGTGCACACACGTAAAAAGATGGCTGCCAAAGAATACAATGCATAATACAGTTTTTTATATCTCGATAACTACTTATTTCTGCAAAAATTCCATGTACTCTAGTAGCTCATGCTGGTTATATATGCACTTTAATGTATACAGCTAAACTCTTCAGAAGTTTACTAATTGAAGGTCACTAATTAATGTTTGCTAAGTGACACATCTGTCACTGACGGTGAAATTGACGAAATATCCATGCCCATTTTTAGCGAAGTACGATCACCTACCAGCACTGTATCTCTGAAACCATTGAGCGTAGATGGTCATGTGACCACTCAAAATGTCCAAAATTGCCACATTATGGGGGGTGGGTCAATAACACATTATGATGTTCTAAAACCAATTGCTTTCGAGATATTTGCAATAAACTAATTTTAACACATTTCGAACCTATGTTCCGTGTAATTTACATGGATGTACTATACATGTAATGACATGACTAATGCGGCGATTGCCCAGGGAGTTTTGCAACTGAGCGTTCATGAAAATACCAAGTATTTTATATATTTATTTATTTATTTATTATTTTTTTTTTTTTCTTTTAGTAAGTGATTAGGTTTAGGTCTTTTGATGGAAAGTAATTTGAATTTTAATCACTGCATTGTAACGTGGTAAGATTTCATTGTTGTTTCATCTGAACATTTGAATGAAATCTGATGTTACAAAGACATTATTTGTACCCATCCTTCCATATGTTGCAACCAAAATGGACACAATATTTACATCGATGCTTAATTTTCAGGATGTCTTGAAGCAAAAGAATGCCACATCAGGAGCATTATGGTCTGATGAGGCGGTGTATGCTATCGCAAAAGAAATACAATTGCTGAAACCCAAACAGTTTGGTAACATATTCCTTGGAATGGGACCATTTCACATGAATAAGATTGTAATCGCTTGCCTCGGGAAGTATCTTTGCTGTATCTGTATAGATTTGGCTTTGATTGAGACAGAGGCTTTTGGAAAGATTGTTGTAGAAAATAGTATTATGACAGGGGGTCACTATTGTAAAAGCAAGGAGGCAATGAGTCTGATATCAGAAGTTATAACAGCCTTAATGTTTGAAAGATTTCAGTCAGAAAAAGACAAAGATCACTATGAAATAGAAAGGCACACTGAAAACTTGGATGCAACAGACATTAGATGCTAACCATGCAGAGTTTAGACAGATTTGGAACGAAAGCAAGATATTGAATGAAGACCTGAAGAATTCCTTCACAGAATGGAAAGAAACGGAGTGCAATGAGAATGTAAGGTGCTGGAAGTTGTTTCTAGATGATCTGTATCCAATCTTGAGAGATCTTTCACATTCTATCCGACAAGGCAATTGTCATATGTTCATTTCAGCCATTCGAAGGTGCATGCCCTTGTTCTTTGGATTTGGTCGAACAAACTATAGCAGATGGGGTACACTCTTCTTTGAAGATTGCCTTGACTTAGAAAGGAAGTTCCCTGGTGCAGATGCTTCACACAAGGCGGATGGGTGATGTACCACACTCTTCGACAAGGCAACGCAGTAGGATTTGACATGCCACTTGAAAAATGTTACAACAAACCTGCCAAGGTTGTAGGGGGTGTCATTGGAATAACAAGACAAAAGGAAGCAGTAGGTTTATGGAAATTCTTAAAGCGTGAGAAAGATCTTTATGCAGCACAACTGCTTGAATGGTGTAATTTGGACAAGCATGATAGTGAACTCAGTCTACACCACGAGTTCAATCCAGCCTCTACAAAAATCGGCTATGAACGTGCTAGGACACTTTTGGATTGCATAAAATCTATTAATAATCCTTTCAGTACTGGCACCAAATTACACAACATCTCAACTGATATACCCCCAATACGTGGTTGATGGATTGCTAGAGTGCCTGGCAACTGGTGAGAAAAATTATCAAGAGTTTGTTACAATGAGACTTCAGAATAAGGAGAAGCATCTACATGCTACAATAGGGCAGGTCGATTTTGGAACCCCGGTGAGGCAATGGTGATGATAGTTGGGGTTTGACATAGAAAAGATCTACACGAAATATTTTTCTCAAAATCGTTATCTTTGCTTGAGGAAATGACTTTAAAAGTTGAAAAATTGAAGCGATTAAAACTTTTTCGGTGAATTGTCACGAACGTCCCGTCATCAAAACAATCCGTACTGTTAAGAAAATGGAATCATTATTTAGAATATATTTTAAACTACATTTTTAAATAAAATGAGTGAAGATAATGAATTAATAAAATAAATATTAACTTTAAAGACAAAACTCTTTTTTAAATAATAACGACCAAAGTTCGCCTTTTCATTTCAGGAACTTTTTTGAGGTGGAAACATTTTAGATTTCACCGTCGCAAAAACACGCTCGTTATTGATATTGAAAATTAACGTTTGTTTATTATTTAATTTGAAAACATTACGATTTAGGATTTAGGAATAATTATATTCCGAAAGGAAAAAGCGAAAAAGACTTGTTTAAAATACATATTATTATATTTCAAGTGTCTGCAGTGAATTTAAACATATTTATTTTATCTTTTTTTAATTTGTTTTTCTATTAGGTTGGTGCAAAAATGTCTTGTTAATATAGACCTGAATGGTCGGAAGTGCCTCATTTAATTTCTGCTTAGGGAAGAGGTTGACACTGGCATATTGTCCCCGACCCCATTTCCTGCACAATCCCGAGCCATATGACCAGTCTAATTACACCAGTAGCAGTGAACAGCTGTCAGTCACCACCGGCAGTTCCTCACAATGTGGCCCTGGCTATTACACCTATAACATACGACTTTCGCATGAGGAAATGGTCTATCATCTACTGGTTCTCTAATCTCATAGTTATTCTTCATCACAGTCCTGACCCGACGGTCTACCAGGTAATTAAGGGATAACAAAGCTATGCTTGAGCTAGCTTGCAGGAGTTGCTTTGCTCCAGGTGGGAGCCCTGCCAGAAATTTGCATGCCAAGGCCCGCTCAGGCAGCCCACTGAACAACTTTGTCAGCTTGGCCAAATGTCAACAGTTTCGCCTGGACATAAGGTTCTTGCTTTAACTTGCTCCCAGGCAGTGGTGGGGTTGATAGCAAATGCCTTGTATAGTGCTGTCTTGATCCCTTCATAATCCTGTTGTTCCTCAGGACTAAGCTGTTAATACACTGCGAAAGCGCCACCAGACAGACTTAGAGGAGTCACATGTTCAATGCTATTCACGCTAGACCACAGGCAATGCAGTTCCACCTTTTTCACCTTTTTTAAGTACCAGTCGAGCCATCAAATTTTAGTATTAATTTAAGGTTGAACTTGTCCTCCATTACGCCGAAATAGCTTGCAGTTAAATGGTATTTTGGGAGACAAAAAAAAAAATTCACGGATAGAATTTGTCACTTCCTTCTCACAACTTTCACTCTCAACTTCCAGCATCTGTCACTCTTACCTCTGCCAACAGGCGGTTTATTAAAAAAAAACTGACTGCATTTCATTTGCATATGTGTGTGGTGTGATCTTGTTTGATTCCATGAGACCACACCTTATAAAGCCACAGCCGCCATCTTTAATCTTTTTCTCTCAGATTCCACCTGAAGGTAAGTTGTATAGCCACACAATGCACACACACATGGGTGCTTGCTTCTTTGATTATGACATTCAACTCTACAGTTGTTTTGGGTCAGTATGAGTAAAACAGACATTTGTAAAAATTTGTATCGTTTTTCTTTGCTACCGAAACTGCAGAAGGAGCTAGTACTTTTCCACCATGCATCTTCCGTATGTTCGAGTGTGTCTTTCATGTATGTGTTTCTGCTGGGAGGCATGTTTGTGATGTTTGTAAATGAATGATGCACAGTGCGGCAAATTACCAAAAATAAGAGGTGGAACAACATGCAAAGATACAGTTAACCCATAAAAGATGGCAAGGAGAATGGAACTTGGCAGAAGACTGCCAGAATACCTTGATCTTCCAACTGACTCTTACACAGCAGAGACCAGATCTTGTTGTGTCGAGTGAAAAGAAGCTTAGAATTATGCTGGAGCTGACTGTAATGTTGGTGCATAATTTTTCAATAGCAGTAGACAAGGAGGCTAAGAAATAGGGGGATCTATTGAGCAAGTGCCATAAAAAAGATGGAGTGTGGAATATTATGATTTAACTGTGGGAAATTGAGGATATGTTGAATGAAGGCTAATCAACATACTGCAAAATTTGTTTTTGTTGCAAGATCAAATTTATGTAAATAAATTTATGGCAGATGTGCAAGAAGCAGCTGAGAAAGCATCATACTGAATCTGGTTTTAAAGGAACGATGTGTTGGACAGAAACGTAACTCACGCTAGCAGCACTGATCCGACTGCCTGATGGAGGAGCTTCACTATTTTAGAGATGCAGTAGAGAATTAGGGGCCAAAACTGATGTGGTTCCTCCTGATAATTGTGGTATAGGATCTGATTGTAGAGTTGTTTGCTGCTGTGCACTGAAGACGGTGCGTAAAAGATTAAATATCTGACCTAGAAGGATCAAAGGATATTTATACCGGCATTACTTGAATACATACATAGAAACTCGTGACGTATAGACTCCATATAAGTCCTTGTGATGTGTCCGTATACTATGTAGTCATGTTGGACCAAGGTAAATGAGTTTCTCTCTTGGTTATTTCTTCCTTGCTTGCAAAAATTGTAATCATGTATTTACAGAGATAAACAATGATATTTATTTGTCATTAATGCTCTGATCCCCATTTGGCATCAATTGAAATGGATGGCTCTCGTCTAGGAGAAGCTCAATGTTTTGACAAGCTTCTGGGTTTGACCTTTACTCCTGATATGAAATGGAACACGTACATCAAGTCTGTTGCCAGGGTCGCTGGAAAGATGGTGGGTTCCTTCTACCGCTCCAGAAGATATCTCACTACTGATGCAATTCTCTATCTATATAAAAACCAAGTACGTCCAAGGATGGAATACTGCTGCCATATCTGGGCAGGAGCTGCTAAAAATAGCCTATCCTGCCTTGACATAGTACAAAATAGACTTCGTTGCTTAGTGGGGGATGCCCTTTTCTCTTCCCTGCAACCTCTCTCCCACAGAAGAGAGGTTGCGAGCTTGTCTTTGTTTTACCATTATTTCCATGGCAAGTGCTCGTCTGAGCTCCAATCTCTGGTCCCCCCTCGCCAATCTTTTATGAAAAACACCCGTCTAGCTGAATCCACTGTCAAAAATTTTCCCTACTCTCTATCTGTGTCTAAATCAAAACGTAGATTCCATGAACACAGCTTCTTTCTTAGAACAGCACGCCAGTGGAACTCTGTTCCGTCTGCCTGTTTCCCATCTGACTACAACTTGGATGTCTTCAAATCCAATGTAAACAAATTCCTGATGAACCGCCCCCTTAAGTAGACACTTTATGAAATCTCAAAACTAACATACAACGTATTGTACATGCAATAACCCTTATCCCTGAGTGGCTTCCAGGTCTTGATAAGTGGTGACCTCCTTGTAAAAAAAAAAAATTATGAAATCTTTTTACGTATCCCCTCCCCTCTCTCTCTCTATCTTTCTCATGCCATATTTCTTTTTTCTTTCTCTCAAAATGATCACCAGTGATTAAATCATTTCTTCACAATTACATTTTATACAATTGAATAAGTTCACACAGCTTAAAAATTCTAAAATATACAAAAGGACACTAATTAACATGAGAAAGCTATGTTATATGTTAGACTGGTGAAAAGAAACATTAATATTTTTTAAAAAACTTTCTTATATCCTAAATAAGTTTCCACTAAAAAATATATATTTATTCTGTTCAATAAACACAATTTCTGTTAAATATTTCATGATATTCTCCCCCCCCCACCTTTTTAAAGCATCATTTTAGAATTCATCTAATTCCATCTCTAAAATGTTCTACAATATTAATTTGAGCTGATCACTTGCACCAAAAAAAAAAATATATATATATATATTAGCTGTACCCTGCCACGTGTTGCAGTGGCTCAATTTGGTGTAATGGAAAATTCTAATAAAAAGAGAAAATGCATGTTTCTTATATTCTTAGTACAGCAATCCACTCCAAAAAGGCGAAAATGAAAAAAATGGTACTCTTGTAGAATTTGATCCGTATCCTTGGGAGTTTCCATTCCATATGGTTTGGGCTCGACCAACAATCAGTGGATGAAGCTGAACGTAGCAAAAATGTTGAAACGCTAAATGTTTTTTTGTTTTTTTTACCGTATACAAAAATGTGAGTTAGTAATTGATATTTGGGTGATGTGTGTGTGTGTGGCGGGGGGGGGGGGTTGCTATACACAGATTCGAAAAAGTTGTCCAAAAACAAATAAATGAAAGCAAAGGTAAGGTAAGTTACGTTTCTACCTAACTGGATAATTGTTTAGTGTTTTTATGTAATGTAAAATGTTTAATCGGCTCCAAAAACAGAAATGGTCGCGGACTCTGTTGAATACGTTAAGTTTGGGAAAGTAAGTTGAAAACTAAAAACTATACAAAACAGTGTCAGAAACCCACCCAATATATGTTACCATGACATAGGCTGGCATAATCGGTGGGTTTCTGACAGTATTTTGTATAGTTTTTTAGTTTTAACTCACTTTCTCAAACTTAAGTTAATCAACAGTGTCCACCACCATTTGTAGCTTTCAAATACACCGATAAACACTGTTTTTCGAGCCGACTAAACGTTACATTACATGAAAAGGGTTTGTATTACTAAACACAGATACAAAGAAGTTGTCAAAAAATAAATATATAACAAATAAATGTTGTCAAAGGCAAGAAAAGTAAATGTTCTACCTAACTGGATAAGATTTTAGTGTTTTTATGTAATGTATAATGTTTAATCGGTTCAAAAACGTTCAATGTTTATTGGTATATTTGAAAAATATAAATGGCGGCAGACTGTATCGAACATGTTAAGTTTGGAGAAATTTTGGGAAAATGAGTTTAAACTAAAAAACTATACAAAATACTGTTAGGAACTCACTCAATATATGTTACTGTGATGTAAGCTGGCATATAATCGGTGGTTTTAAACTTTTGCTCGATACAGGTGATGACTTTTAAGAGTCCCTTTTAGTGATTACCTGGTTTGAGGATATTTGTACAATCTGCCCCCAAAAATCCGGTATTTTACTTTAAGGCCCGTTTCACATTCGTATATAACGAAATATTTTATTTAAGATTTCGGTGTGCTAAAAACAAATCTGAAAACTGTTTCCGTCGCAAAAAGAAAGTTTTCATGATATGAAGAAATTACTTTTTTGAAAAGTGGGTGATCATATGTAAATTTAACTTAAAATGAGCACCCACTTTCTGGCCACCTGAAAGAGGGAATTTTTCTGCGTGTTTCTTGGCTAAAAAGTTTTTTTGTTTGATTTCTTTTGCATGGTAATAACCCGTGACCTCTGGGACTATTTTCCATTTCACAGACGTAGCCTTTGTTTACACTACGTGCGAGCATAAACGAAGGCTGTTAAATATGCACTCGTGTACCAAACTGCCTTGTCAAAAACCTTTAAGCCAATAAACACGAAAATAAATGCCCCTTCCTCAGGTAGCCAGAAAATAGGTGCTCATTTTAAGTTAAATTTACATGGAAAAGTGATCACCCACTTTTCGAGAGAGTAATTTCTTCATATGAAAACTATTTTTCGTACTCCTTGGACGTTGAGTTCCATGGCGACCCGCAGAATTATTTGATGGTCGTTCCCTTAGTCCCCCCACCTCAGTCAAGGCTAACGCATCTGCACATATTTATTTATTTACTTACGTTGCCTTTCGCACTTTTACAAACATTATTTACGTTGACTTAACTCTTTTCATAAATAAAAAAAAAGTAACTAAGCTATTTATTGATAATTTGTCATGTGTATAAACATTTATTTACGTTGGCTCTTTTCAGGAATAAAAAAAGTTTTACTATTTAAAAATAATAAAAGGAAAAAGTTACTAAACATTTATTAATTTCTCACGTACTTACGTTGGCTACTATTAAGAAGATAGTAAAATGTTGTAATTCGAAAGTCGTCAATGTGTGGTGCAAGTGAAAGGCTCATTTCTACCGGAAATGAAATGGCGGACAGTCTCGCAGTTACAAAAGATATTTTTATTTTATTTAATATTTTTATAATCCGCAATGTTACATTATTTTAATAATATGAAAACATTCCTTGACATTACAGATAGATTTTCTGAAAATTTCAATTAAATTGGTAATGTAGAAATATGGTTTTATCGATTTTGAACGAACCAAAAATTACATTTTTATATATATAGACTAGCTGTACCCTGCCACGCGTTGCTGTGGCTCAAATTGGCGCAACAGAAAAAGTTCCAAAATGAGAAAAAGCATGTTTCTTATAGGTTTAATTTTCCATTTTGCATGGGTACACAGTTTTTGTTGTTCCATTTTCTTAGCTGATATAGAGATTTTCTGGTTTGGTGACTCTTGAATACGTAACATAAATTGTCCATGTGAAAAGACAGTCAGTGTGTAACTGTAAGACCCACAATTGTAAAGATTGTTCCCTGTGCTTTGTTGATGGTTATTGCAAATGACAATAAAATTGGAAAGTTCAATTTCCTAAAGTGTAATGATGTATCCGGTGGAATCATAGGAATGCATGGAATGAAGATATATTCATCTGTGAAAGGTCCTGTTAAGATTGCTGTTTCTATGATATTGTTTGTTAATTTTTTTTACTGCAAGCTAAGTGCTATTGCAAAGCTTGGATTGGTTTATATTTCACAACATGATAATTAGTACACCAAATTTCAGTTGCAATACATGCGGTAGCATCCCTGGCAAATGTAGCTGTTGGATTATTACCCACTTTATCTGCTTTTACAACAGTGTCGATGGATTTGTATTTGACTACCTCACTTGGAATTTTACATTGAATAATAGCGTTAAGTTCATGGGCATCTTTGTATTGACCTGCAAGAATAGCTCATTCACTCAGTCAAATGGAATTCTTATAATTTGAATATCTGCAAAAATCTTTAAACTAACTATTCTTTTGATGAAATAAAATTACAGAAGTTAAAAGTCAAAGAATTTTGCCCTTAACTCTCATCAGCTGGCACTTTTTCGTACCCAATTTTCCACAAGTGACGCAAAAGTTTTTGTGCGGATCGAAAAGTCTGCAACTGGATATGCATATTTTTAGTTAAGTTTAATGTCTTCACATGAAACAAAAAAGTAGAGTATTTGAGGCAAGCATTTATTTCATCTGCTGGTGTTGATTGAAGAATAACAGGTAACATTTGTCTGAAATCTCCTGCAAGCAATGTTACTGCATTCCCAAATGGTCTGACATTGCCACGCAAATCTTGCAAGGATCGACCAAGAGCCTCAAGTGATTTTTTGCATACCATTGTGCATTCATCCTAAATAATAAGTTTGCATTTCTGCAATATTTTTCCCCATATTGGATGTTTTGGAGATGTTGAACATGAGATTTTTGAAAAATTGAATGTTTTAAAGTAGAATAAATAATTCTTCTACTTGGCAGCAAGGTCGCAGGTATTCCTCATGCAGCAAGGGCTAAGGCTATGTCATTTTGTTACCAACTGGCTGCCAAAATCAATTTAATTAGAAAGGTTTTACCAGTTACTTCTGGTGTTGTTCAAGGTAGCAGTAATTTCCAAATAACTTCTATTCTCACAGTCAGTAAATTAGGTGACTAAAATAGGATTTATCCATGTTTTGACAATGCCTTATTCACTGTAATTAATTTAGGAGACTAAAATAGGATGAGGGATTAGAGATGGGCAGACAGAGAGGAAGATATGTAGATGGAAAAGAGAAAGTGAGAGGAAAATAGAGAAAGAGAAGGAGATAGAGAGATAAAGGCATTGATAGATAAACAGAGAGAGAGAGGGAGAGTTAGAAACAGAGAGGGATGAGACAGAGGAAAGGAGAGAGATAGAGGGTGTTAGAGAGAGAAAGGGGCTCAAAGAGAGATGGAGAGGGTGATATAGAGAGAAAGATAGATTGAGAGAGGGAAAGGGAGAGATGGATAGAGAGAGATATTAAGAGAGGAAGAGAGAGACTGAGGCAATTTTAATGTTTTGGTATTACCCAGAGTACCCCTTTTTGGGGGGGGGGTGATTTTCCTCACATTAGAAACCGACCAGGTTATCTGCACTTTCACTTAACAAATTAATAAAAGAAAAACATATTGTAAAATTTGAATTTAACATGAAAATACTATTTTTAAAAATAGCACGATAACATAAGTGCATAAGTGCCACTTTAGGTACTCATTGTGCGTTGAGGCCATGGCGACCAGTATAATTATTTAATGGTCGCTCCCTTAGACCCCCCCCCAGTCAAGGCTAATGCATGTGCACGTAACATTTTTTATTTACTGACGTTGGCTTAGTAACTAAATGATTTATTGATGATTTCATAACCCTTAAACGCCAGAAGATTTAAATTGGTTCATTATTGTTGTAATGAAAAAAAAGAAGTTTCATTTAACACAAAACCAAAAACACATATTAATGATAAATGATTTATTATTCTATTCATTGAAATTTACTAATTTTTATATAAATAAACGTAAAAAAATAGTTGCTTATGTGCGCATAAAAAACTTGTTTTTTTTTTGTTTTGTTTTTTTAGATTAGGTCCACCTTATAATCACCCCCAACCTCCTCATCTTAAGAACAGCTTCCGGAATAAACACCACTTTTGGAGGGGGGGGATTTTTTTTTTTTTTTTTTTTTACAAAGGCATCCCACATTATCAAGGCCCAGAGGCCACTCAAGGATAAGGGTTAAAGAGTGTACAGTAGAAATTGGTCAATATAGTAATCATTAGTAATGAAAATTTGTTAAATTTGATAACTTATATGGAACAGCTCATCAAGAACTTATTTACTTTAGACTTGAACACAACCATATTGTAGTCAGCCGGAAAGCAGGAAAACGGAAGACAATTCCATAGGCGTGCAGTTCTAAGAAAGAAGCTTTGTTCATGGAATCTACGTTTAGGTTTAGGCACAGATAAAGAGTGGGGGGGAATTATTGATAGTGTTTACAGCTAGACGAGTGTTTCTTGTGAAAGTTTGGCGAGGGGGGACCATAGATTGAAGCTCAGTTGAACACTTTCCATGAAAATAACGATACATCAGAGACAAACTCGCAACATCTCTTCTGTGAGATAGAGGTTGCAAGGAGGAGAAAAGGACATCTCCTATGAGGCTACGAAGTCTATTTTGAACTCTATCAAGGCAGGACAAGTCCTTTCTAGCAGCTCCTGCCCAGATGTGGCAACAGTATTCCATCCTTGGACGTACCTGGCTCTTATATAGATAGAGAATAGCATCAGCAGTGAGATATCTACCGGATCGATAGAAAGATCCCACCATTTTTCCAGCGGCCTTGGCAACAGATTTGATATACGTGTTCCATTTAAGATCAGGAGTAATGGTCAAGCCCAGAAGCTTGTCAAAACTTGAGGCCTCCTGAAGACGAGAGCCATTCATTTCAATTGATGACAAATGTGGATTAGAATGTTGATGATGTAAAGAGAGAAGCTTTGTTTTCAATGCATTAAAAGTAACCAGCCACTCCTTTCCCCATTGTACTATGTGCTCAAGATCAGAGGAGAGAGAATTGGAGAGAACTTGGTCGTTTACTGTCTTAGATGTGGTACCATAAATGGTAGTGTCGTCAGCATAAATGTCTACAAATGATGTAAGGATATGATTTGGAAGATCATTAATGTAGATCAGGAAAAGAGTTGGGCCCAGGATGGATCCCTGAGGGACACCGGCATTAATACTGTGAGCTTCTGATTTTTGCCCCTCAACTACTACTCTTATGAACCTATCAGAAAGAAATGATTTAATAATTGAGAAGACTTTTCCAGCTATACTATAGCTAGCGATCTTATGAAGTAAACCTTTATGCCATACCCTATCAAAGGCTTTAGATATGTCAAGAGCAATTGCCCTAGAAAGATTGCCACAGTCGAGAGATTTGCTAATCCTATGTGATATAACTGTAGATCTAGCAGAACGGAAACCATATTGAGTGTCACTAAGAAGGTTATTTTTGTTGAGATGGTTGATTACTTCTGTATTTAACACAGATTCTAGCAACTTACTCATGACGCACAGGAGACTTATTGGCCTGTACTGAGAGGGGGATGAGCGATCACCTGAATTCTTAAATACAGGGCATACTGGTGAGATTTTCCAGGGAGATGGGAAACTATTCTCCTTAAGACAACGTTTAAACAGTTTTGTAAGTATGGGTGCTAGTTCAGGTTGAAGTTTTTTGAGTACTATAATTGGAATACCATCAGGGCCAGTTGCTTTACTCGAATCAAGGTTTTTGATTAGCTTCGCAACATCACGTACAGATATACGTATATCACATAGCGTGTTTTCTGATACAGGAGGAAATATTGGGGGTTGGCGGTCTTGGTCGCAAAGGGTAGAATTAGCTGCAAAGTTCTTGACAAAGAGTTTGGCTTTGTCTGATGCTGACGAGATTACCTCAGGTTCATTGATAATAGTTGGGATGGAGCACACGCTTCTGTTCAGGATTCTGTTTGCTATTTGCCAAAACTGGTGGGAACCAAGCCGCTGTTCAGCTATTTTGGACTTAACAGATTGAGCATACAACTCTCTTGCGTTCCTTATTACTTTCTTACAATGGTTGCTGGCAGTCCTGAAAACGGCTTTAGTTTCCATACATCTATTACGTTTGAAGCAGTGGAAAAAGTGATTTCTGTGCGCAATGGCAGCAGCACATTCTGGAGAGAACCATGGCTGGCTGTTAGGTTTTTGCTGAAACTTTTTAGATTATTTGCAAAATTTAACTGATATTTGTTGTCAGCATACCCACCCGAAAATACTATTAAAAAAAAAAAAATTAGGGGTCAGTGCCCATGGCAGAGAAGTAGATTTATTTATCAATAAAAGTTGCGGAGAAGTAAATTTATTTATCAATAAAAGTCGTCATTTAAAAAAGAAAATTATGGAGGTGGACCTAAATGTAAATATTTACCCAAAAAATTATCCCGAAGTTTATTACAAAAACGTTTTGTTTTCGCACTATTCAACAATTTGTTCATCTGCGCATGTAAATTAAAAAATATTTGTAAAAGTGAGAAGTTATCAGTAAATGATTTAGTTTTTTTTTTAAATTTATTTATTTATTTATTTTTTTTACATTAGGTCCACCTCCACAAATGTTAAGAACGGCTTTCAGAATAAACACCCTCAACCTCTCAATGTTAACAACGGATTTCGAAATAAACACCATTGGGGGGGGTTGTCAACATACCCATCCGCAAATACTATTAAAGAAAAAAAAAAGTCGATAAAAGTCATTTAAAAAGAAATTTAAAATCAAATGTTTGTAAAAGTGAGAAATTATTAATAAATGTTTAGTAACATTTTTCGGTGCTAATATAGAGAGTGATCCACGCTATTTTTTAAATCGTATTTCCACGTTTAATTAAAGTTTTATGTTTTTTTTTTATTCAATTGCAAGGTTAAAGTACAGAATAGGTACAAAACACCCTCCCCTCCCCCATGTTAAGAATGGCTTTTTAAATAATAACGTTATTATTTCAACACGGATCACTCTCTGCATGAGTACCCATTTTTCTTTTAATATTCATAAAAAGTAAAAAATTTTTTCAAAATAAATAAATAAATGTTTGTAAATGTGACAAATAATCGTTTAGTTACGGCAACGTCAGTAAATAAAAGATGTTACGTGCGGGGTGGGGTGGGGACTAAGGGAGCGACTATTATTTTTTTCTTCTGGTCGCCATGGAACTCAACGCCCAAGGAGTACCAAATTGTAATTTTTTTTTGTCAAATAAATAAATTTCAAGCAATTTTTACAATAAATAATAGATAGCAACTTCGTTAATTTTACGACTCGCCCCACGCCCCAGCATATTATAAACACCCTAACTTCCATATGTTAAAACGGCTTTCGGAATGAATCTCCCCATATTAAGAACGGCTTTTGAGGTTTATGGAAGGGCGTTTTTTTTTTTAACATGGGGAGGTTAGGGTGTTTATAATACGTTGAGGCATGTCGTAAAAATGAAACAGTTTAGAAAAAGTTAAAACAAACTTTTTTATGTAAACAAAAAAGAAAAGAAACTAAACAATTAAAACGTAATGTTTCATGAGTGAAAAGCCTTAACATAAATAAAGGTATTTAAAATTTAAAAATTGGTAAGTACATAAATTAATTTAAATTTTTAAAATATGGGATTTTTTTTTTGTGCTAATGCAGAAAGTGATCCGCGCTATTTTTTAAATCGTATTTCCGCGTTTAATTAAAGTTTTATATGTTTTTATTCAATTGTAACATTAAAGTACAGAATAGGTACAAAACACCCTCCCTTCCCCATTTTAAGAATGTTTTTTTTAATAATAACGTTATTATTTCAGCACGGATCACTGTCTGCATGAGTAACTTTTTTTTACTTATCTTGTAATTTGAGAGTAGTTGAAACGGAAGTTACCAGAAATATTATTGGGCAGTCTCGCAGAAACGACTTCGAAAAATATTTATATTTTATTTAATATTTTTATAATTCGCAATGTAAAATTATTTTAATAACATGCAAACATTCGTTGACTTTACAGATAGATTTTCTGAAAATTTCAATTAAATTGGTAATGTAGAAATATGGTTGCATAAACTTTGAACGAACCAAAATTACAGTTTTATATAGATTAGTAAAAACAATTCTAAAATATACAAAAAGACATTAATTATTAAAATATACGTGAGAAATCTGTGATATATGTTAGACTGTACAGTAATATTTTTTAATGTTTTTTTATCCTAAATTACAGTTTCCATTAATGAAATACATATTTACATTAAACCTTCATTTGAAACACAGAAAGTTTGTTACTTTTTAGTTTTTGTTATACATTAACATTGTGGTGTCTGCGTTTGTGCCAGACAAGCATAAGCAGCAAATACTTCAATAGTTCAAGTTTGGGGCATGGAATTTCCTGAGTTAACCTTTTTCCTAAACAATGCAGAGGCACAGATCAATTAGTTTGTAATAAAACACTTCTCTTGACGAAAATTGTAATTATGTTGTGTTCACAGAGAAAAACAATGACTTTTATTTGTCATTTTGGATTTAAATTTATTTAAATTAGTAGCAGAACCCGTGGAAATTTCATGGTAGTATTTATTTTTATAAAAAAAAACACATCAATATGAAATATCACATAATCAAACAATTACATTGAGGTTGGACTTAATTCAGAGCTTTGTGATTTAGTTTTCAGGGTCTAGTATCTCTGCTGACAATTGCATCAATTTGATGAACTGTTTTGATCTTATCCAGATCTCACAACATTATGATCATAATATGATCATAATATCATAATCATGCTATGATTATCATATTATGATTATGATATGATTGAATACTCTTGATCCCTCTATCACATAAAAGGAACATAATTTCCTAATCACCGTTATGTTATACCAACAAACGAACCTGGTGTCTATTCTTCCTTTGTGGGGAGGCAAAGTAAATAGGAACAATATATAAACAATGATATCGGTATTTCAGAAGTTAACAGTTTTAAATAAGCAGAACTTACAGCTTTATTTTTTTCTTTTTAAGAAAAAACACTTTATTTATTTTTAATTTTAAACAATATAAAAAAGAACTTTTTACAACTTTAAACGGTAAACTTTTACTTGTTTTCCACCTGAACATTTTCCTTTAAAATGATAACTTCAAAGATTTTTGGATATGCTGAAAACGAATATCACATTTAAAGTTTCCACAAATAAGTAATTTACCGAATATTAAGCAATATAATTTATGTTAAAAGTGGTGGCAATAGTTGTACACAAAAAATATGTGCACTTGCACGTACAACTATGGCCAGCACTTTACACATAAGAAATTATATTGCTTAATATCCGGAACTCTACTACAATTAAATGCGATATTCGTTTTCAGCATATAAGAAAACCTATCAAAGTGGTTATTTTAAAGGAAAAAGTTAAGGTTGAAATCAAAACCAACTTTATCATAAACTCTTTCACTTCTTTGCCACATGCATTTCACAACATGAATTTCACCATATGAATTTCACCACATGAATTTCACCACATGAATTTCACCACATGAATTTCACCACATGAATTTCACCATATGCATTACACCACATGCATTTCACCATATGAATTTCACCATATGCATTTCACCACATGAATTTCACCACATGCATTTCACCATATGAATTTCACACTATGAATTTCACCATATGAATTTCACCATATGAATTTCACCATATAAATTTCACCACATGAATTTCACCACATGCATTTCACCACATGCATTTCACCACATGCATTTCACCATATGCATTTCACCATATGCATTACACCACATGAATTTCACCACTTGCATTTCACCATATGAATTTCACCACATGCATTTCACCATATGAATTTCACCATATGAATTTCACCATATGAATTTCACCACATGAATTTCACCACATGAATTTCACCATATGAATTTCACCATATGAATTTCACCATATGAATTTCCCCATATGAATTTCACCACATGCATTTCACCATATGAATTTCACCATATGAATTTCACCACATGAATTTTACCATATGAATTTCACCACATGAATTTCACCATATGAATTTCACCATATGAATTTAACCATATGAATTTCACCACATGAATTTCACCATATGAATTTCACCAGATGAATTTCACCACATGAATTTCACCATATGAATTTCACCACATGAATTTCACCATATGAATTTCACCATATGAATTTCACCACATGCATTTCACCATATGAATTTCACCATATGCATTTCACCATATGCATTTCACCATATGCATTTCACCATATGCATTTCACCACATGAATTTCACCACATGCATTTCACCATATGAATTTCACCATATACATTTCACCATATGCATTTCACCATATGCATTTCACCATATGCATTTCACCACATGAATTTCACCACATGCATTTCACCATATGCATTTCACCATATGAATTTCACCATATGCATTTCACCATATGAATTTCACCATATGAATTTCACCACATGCATTTCACCATATGAATTTCACCACATGCATTTCACCATATACATTTCACCATATGAATTTCACCATATGCATTTCACCATATGAATTTCACCATATGAATTTCACCACATGCATTTCACCACATGAATTTCACCACATGCATTTCACCATATACATTTCACCACATGCATTTCACTATATGCATTTCACCATATGAATTTCACCATATGCATTTCACCATATGAATTTCACCACATGCATTTCACCACATGCATTTCACCATATGAATTTCACCATATGCATTTCACCATATGAATTTCACCATATGCATTTCACCATATGAATTTCACCACATGCATTTCACCATATGAATTTCACCATATGAATTTCACCATATGCATTTCACCATATGAATTTCACCATATGCATTTCACCATATGAATTTCACCATATGCATTTCACCATATGAATTTCACCACATGCATTTCACCATATGAATTTCACCATATGCATTTACATATGAATTTCACCATATGAATTTCACCATATGAATTTCACCACATGCATTTCACCATATGAATTTCACCATATGCATTTCACCATATGCATTTCACCATATGAATTTCACCATATGCATTTCACCATATGCATTTCACCATATGAATTTCACCATATGCATTTCACCATATGAATTTCACCATATGCATTTCACCATATGAATTTCACCACATGCATTTCACCACATGCATTTCACCATATGAATTTCACCATATGCATTTCACCATATGAATTTCACCATATGCATTTCACCATATGAATTTCACCACATGCATTTCACCATATGAATTTCACCATATGAATTTCACCATATGCATTTCACCATATGAATTTCACCATATGCATTTCACCATATGAATTTCACCATATGCATTTCACCATATGCATTTCACCATATGAATTTCACCATATGCATTTCACCACATGAATTTCACCACATGCATTTCACCATATGAATTTCACCATATGAATTTCACCATATGCATTTCACCATATGAATTTCACCATATGCATTTCACCATATGCATTTCACCATATGAATTTCACCATATGAATTTCACCATATGAATTTCACCACATGCATTTCACCACATGCATTTCACCATATGAATTTCACCATATGAATTTCACCATATGAATTTCACCATATGAATTTCACCATATGCATTTCACCACATGAATTTCACCACATGCATTTCACCACATGCATTTCACCATATGAATTTCACCATATGAATTTCACCATATGAATTTCACCATATGCATTTCACCATATGCATTTCACCACATGAATTTCACCATATGAATTTCACCATATGCATTTCACCATATGAATTTCACCATATGAATTTCACCATATGCATTTCACCATATGAATTTCACCATATGAATTTCACCATATGCATTTCACCATATGAATTTCACCATATGAATTTCACCATATGAATTTCACCATATGAATTTCACCATATGAATTTCACCATATGAATTTCGCCATATGAATTTCACCATATGAATTTCACCATATGAATTTCACCACATGAATTTCACCACAGGAATTTCACCACATGAATTTCACCACATGAATTTCACCACATGCATTTCACCACAGGAATTTCACCACATGAATTTCACCACATGAATTTCACCACATGCATTTCACCACATGCATTTGACCACATGCATTTCACCACATGCATTTGACCACATGAATTTCACCACATGATTTTCACCACATGCATTTCACCACATGAATTTCACCACATGAATTTCACCACATGAATTTCACCACATGAATTTCACCACATGCATTTCACCACATGCATTTCACCACAGGAATTTCACCACATGCATTTCACCACATGATTTTCACCACATGCATTTCACCACATGCATTTCACCACATGAATTTCACCACATGCATTTCACCACATGCATTTCACCACATGCATTTCACCACATGCATTTCACCACATGAATTTCACCACATGCATTTCACCACATGCATTTCACCACATGAATTTCACCACATGCATTTCAGAAGTTTCTGTTTTCGACTTTTCTCATTTATTTATTTTTTTTTTTTTACAATGGGACCATAAACCTTCTATGGTTTTGTTATATTCGCATATCCCTCTATATTTACATGATAAACCAGAAAAGCAGCAGCTGCAACAGCGTAAATAATGGCAATGCTAAGACAAAGATATTCGTCGACTTAATACAAATGAACTCCATAAATACACACATCAATTTCAAAGCCCATTCTCTCACACACATTCAATAGAATAGCTTGCACATCACTTCAACCAAGAAAACCGCCAGATAAGGCTGCACAACAAAAGAAAAAAACAAAATGTAAAACACAAGCACCGCAGTAAACGTAACTCGGGGAGAATATTAACGCAAATAAGTATTACACAAAACATTGCAACAATTCAACACCGACTAGGTTACATTCACAACTTTTTCAGCTTTGAATTGATATAACACGTGCATACATACACTTAACAGACTATTCTCTACAACCAATTTAGACACAATAAACAAACACAATTAAAATAGCAAAATGTAAGCTAATTATCAATTTGCCCTTTGTCTTAAACTACGTCCGCGACACCACAATAAAAACACTAGCCGTCGCGACAAAATGTTAGTCGCCCAGAGTCACAGCAAATCTACAGCATGGGATAATTATCGGCTCCGTCGGATCTCTTCCTGACGTTAAATCCACTCTCGTGCACATCATCCTTACGAACTTTGAACACTTTGTTTATTTTTACTTTCTCGTTAAGTTTAATTTTTATAAATAAACGATTGAGAAATCAATTATTTAAAATTTAAACACATATTGTTTGTCTGGTTCCTTCTCGCCACCATATGCTTATTCATAATATAATTGTTTGCATGTGTATCAAGGAGTCAATAATTTCGTTATGTTGATATTTTCCATAATCGAAGGGGTCTCGACGTTTATAGACTGGCCATCCATCCAATATAATTGACTCTAACAAAATACATATTAAAAAAGAGAATACATGTGTATAATTAAATTTTAAAATTGTTTATAAAAAAACACATGATTGAATTTTCAATAAACACGAAATTAATAATCGATCAATAGGAGAATAGTTCTATTTATATTGTTTAAAATCCAAAATTAAAACAAAACGTTTATATACTTTATCTAAAATAATAAAAAAGTTCTATTTAATTAGTTTAGTTTAAAATAAAAAGAAACTTCTGCATATATTGTTTAAATTTATTTTGTTAATTTTTTGTTAAAGTTCTGTTTATATTGTTTATTTTTGAAAAAGAACTTCTAACCGATATCATTTTTTATGTATTGTTTGCATTGGGAAAGTATCTGTTCCAATACTACACTTCACCATTTCTGACCTCTAGGCATCTCCAAACCGTTGTGTAAAACATCACTATTGTACACATTAATAGCAACTTCAATTCGTGTGTTGACTATAGCCTTGAAATAAAATTTACAATAAAAAAATGGATAAAAACAATATAAGACTTACCTTCTGTAAAACAAATACATTTTTATTAAACAAACTACACAGACAAGAAAATTAATTTTAATGTATTCCGTTGACTCCTATGTATCGGAATATAATGTTGCTTACAGGCCTCCATACTTTTTTGGAAAAAAAGGCGCAAAAATTGATTAACACTCGCTATCATTTTAATTAATCAAATCCAAACGAATTTTAGTTTTAGTCAATTTTGCTTTTGCAATTTTTATTATCTCAAGACTTATATATTTTATTATATGAATGTATTTTTTTATATTAGAAACCGGTTTTAAAAAATCTTTGTTTAAACTTCATATTGCATAATATGTGTATTTAATATCATTTAAAGCTTTTTAGAAATAATTATTTTTAAAATTCTGTTATTTGTTTAATTCAAATAATTATATCACAGAGAAAAAAAAAAATTAAGAAAAAGCGTTTTTTTTTTTTTCATAATAATATTGATTTTATGTCAAATTACAACTTTAAGGTAAGTGAAATATATAATGGGCTTTTATATATAAATAAAAATAACTATTTTTTAATTATTTGAGCTTTTCAACTTTAACAAATGTTGAAACCTGCATTTATTTTGTTTAGTTTTCATAACATGAAATATGGGGAAGCGGGGGGGGGGTAGAACACCTAAAAAAAAAAAAATTCCTCTAATATATTTAATGAAACATACTTTTATTATGTAAGTTTATTTCATAATGAATAAATATAGAAAATTTCAGGAAAATATGACGATTTTTGCTAGATTTTTAAAACATGGGTATGTCTACGGCTTCAAAAACGTCACAACATAGGAACGGTTTTTGTATTGCATTTTCATTATTTTTGTATGCTGCAAAAAATTTTTTTAAATATTAGCTTCAAATAAACTTAGATAAATGTTTAGCTTCAAATAAACTTATTTGAAGCTAAATTTAAATGGTAAAACAGTTAGGATGATAATATTAAATTAAATTAGTTACATCTTGTTACATACGGGAGGGGAGAGGGTAAAACTGTGGTGCACGTTGAAGGTACCTACTGTCATTGATCAGTGAAGGAGAAATCGTTCTAAACAGAGGCAATTCTTAATTTTGTTCCTATCCAGAATACCTCTTTTTTGGGGAGCTGTATTCCCCCACATTAAAAACCGACCTTGTGTCTAACTCTGCCCTCGAGAGGAGGCAAGTAAATAGGAACATAACAGTGATTAGGAAATTTGGTTTCATGTGATATAGCGATTGACCTCTGCCCTCCCTCTTCTAAGTCAGTTGTAAAATCGTTTTTTTTTTTACCTTAATAATCAAGTAAACTATTGAGTTTTTAGTTGATTTAATAATTCGAAATAAGAAAAAAGATTTTTGCTTAAATTTTATTATTTTTAATCTATATCACTATGAAATAGGTAAAAACTTAAGAATAAAGAAAACACATAGTCCGTCACTACGAATAGAAAAATATTCCATCAAATTTGATTTTTGAGTAAATAATTCGAAATAATATGCATAACTACCATTTTTTTTATGATTGTTATGCATTTATGTTACCGCACTGAAATCGTTATTTAGAAATCCATTCTTAACATGGGAGTGGAGGGTATCTTGTAACTATGTTGTAATTTCATCTAACAATTTAATTTAGATTTTGAGGTATTTAAACTGTCAATTTCTGGTTATGATTAAAGTCCAGCATTAGAGTTCACTGTCAAAACTCTTATCCCAAAATAAATAAATAATAAAAATATACAAATATATAAAGAAAGGAAACAATAACTTGTAAATACTTTTTTTAAAAATAGCGCAGTAACATGCAAATGTTTTTTCTTTTAATTTAATTTTATTTACAAACAAATAATTTAAAATTTTAAAAAGAATCTATTACATTCAGATAAAATTCACACAATAGACTCCTCATCTAAACAATTTGAGTTATTTCTATACGTTTTTATAAATAAATGTTAATATATACATTATTAACGCCATTTAAGCCAACTGCCATGTTTTTTTTTTTTTTTTTTTTTTTTTTTTGAGTTATCATTGATAAACAAGATTCTTTTATCCAATCAGGATGTAGCTAGGGTTTTCATCAGCCAATTAAAATGTGATAACGGTCGTAGAGACAAGTGCATAGATTAGAAATAAAGGACTTTTTTTTTTTTTACTTTTCTGGTTCCTGTTTTACATTAATATCACACACTCAAACACTCCTGAATGAATTCGATAATTCAAGGTTGGGTTATGCAATTGCTTTCCTGAGCAGTGGCAGGGAACAGGTCAGCTAGCAGAAATTGCAATCATGTATTTACAGAGAAAAACAATGGCATTTCTTTGTCATTTTGGATTTCAATTCATTTTATAGATTAAATTGAATAAATATTTACTAAAAACAAAACTAACATTGAAAATCTTTTTAACCAAACATCTTTTTATATTTTTTATGTTAGGTTGACAAAGTTCTTGCAATTTTTTACTTTTAAATTCAGATGAACATATCTCAGCTCAAACAAAAATGTATTGATCGAAATAAGCACCATTAGAATGAACACACTTTTGCCAATGCAAAACAAGTGTATGTATGATAGTAATGTAAAAATCTTGCGTTCTGGTGGCAATAAAGTCACTGAAGGCGTTTCTGATGTTGTTTAGGTCTTTGAAGCATTTCTCATGCAGAAAGTTGTCGAGATGCTTGAAAAAGTGATAGTCAGTAGGGAGAGTATGTCGGATAAGGCAGAGTTTCATAGCCCAATTCGGTCAACTTCTGCAAGGCTGGTTTAGCAACGTGCAGTCGCGCATTGTCGTGAAGGAGAATTGGGCCTTTTCTGTTGATGAATACTGGGTATTGTCAAAGTTTCTGATGCATTTCATCCATTTGTTGACAATACTTTTCTGCCATGACTTTGCCTGCATTAAAAAAACTGTAATGACCAATTGCAGACCACCAAACAATCATGACCTTTTGGTGCAACTTTTGTTTACAGAAGTGTCATGGAGCTTTGTCGGCATCTAACCACTGAGCTATGTATCCTGGGTGGTGTAAAGAACCCACTTTTCATTGTAAGTCACAACCCAGTTGAGAAATGGATCGATCTTGTTGCGTAAAAGAAGGGAAGATGGCGTTTCTTCATAATGGTGTTTCTTTTAGTTGTTGTTCAATTCATAGGCCACCCATTAATCAAACTTTTGTCTTTCGAATTTCTCTCAAGCGGTTTAAAATCGTTGTATATGTTACGTCTGATTCAGAAGCAAGGTCTCACAGTTGTGTGTGGATTAGCTTCGACTAAAGCTCTTAATTAATTGTTGTCAATATCTAACACAACACTCATCATCTTCAAGACTCTCGTCACCTCTACGAAATTTCTTAAACTTCCATTGTGCTGTGCGTTCAATAGTGGCTCCTGGATCAAATGTTTTGTTGATATCGTAAGCTGTTTCAGTAGCTTTTCGGCCTAGCTTGAATTGAAATAAGAAAATTGTGCGAATTTGCTTATTTTCCATTTTGTATTAACGTTCTGAAAAGCAGAAATAATTGTTTTAAAACAATTCTAATTTAAACGATTAGATAGAGTGAATAACGCTCTTTAAAATAATATATAAAAGTATTATAATGAAAACTCATTTGAAAATACATCATTTGAAATCAAAATAAAAAATTCAAACTAATATAAATAAAAATAAGTATTTATGCATCTTCCAAGTTTAAATGAACAAAAACATTTCCATGTAATACAATATGAACGTACAGATCAGATTCTGTTAAATATTTAATCTGATAGTTCCTTCAAAATGAATACTTTTTAAAGTGTCATTTCAGAATTCATTTAATTCAATTTCTAAACTGTTCTATGATAATGATCTGAACAGATAATTTGTATCAAAAATATATTACTCTATTAATAAAAAAAACAATAATAGATTTTGTTTGTGAGATGGACTGAACACAGTTCAAATTTCTCAACTAGAAATATGTTAACACGAAAAAATTGTCTGCAAGAATATGGAACAAAAAAAGTCTATATGCAAGAATGCAAAGCTGAGTCAATTTTTCTTTGTATTTTTATAGATTAAGCTGAATTAGGCTGAATCCCCCTCCTCAAAAAAAAAAAGATGAGATTCTTAATTATTTCGGTGATTATATGTAAATACCCTGAAAAACTTAGTGGAAGAAAAATAAAATTATTTTTAGATGGATCAATGCACCAACACGAAAGATTGCAACATTCTTTTATGGTTTTATACTAAAAATTAGACAAGATTCAAGATTGAGGAAGTTTCAAATTTTAAAGTTGAACAGTTTCGATTTGCAAATCACTTTCCATTACGTTTTAAAAATACTAACTCGGTCAGTTTTCATGATAAACCAATAAATCTTCCATGTTTTCAGCATCAATCTTTCACATGAAATAGTTGCCAGTGATGTTGAATCATCGCTTATACCTTATATCTTTGGTTATTCCTACCTCACCTCGATTCACATAAGTCATGTTTTTTCAAAGTTGTTCACATTTCCTTCTCCTCAACCTCATCCTCAATGACTAAAGCATTTTCCATATTGTCACAGCTGCCATCTTAGCAATGGCCACATGCAATGGTGCAGTCTAGTCGATGCCCACATGCAGGTACACCTTAGGGTAATGCATATTTCCAAACAGTTGCAGTGAATCATCTGAAGCAGTTCATCTAGAGCCAAACTTTTTTCTGTCATCACTAGTTTGTCCTCTTCTACCTTCCATCCCCACTCAGATGATGCCACTACATCCCATCCACTCCATAACCTGGTAATAAGTCTGCAGACAATGAGATCTACAGGTAGAGGTGGTTGGAGAGTCATTCTGGCATGATGAACATCTTTGCCCTTGCAAATTTCTTGCCGAGCATATTGTATCTAACCGATGCTGGTGAGTCATTCTGGTCTTCATAAAACTGCTATCATTGCCTTAGAACCATAGATTTCGACAACATTCTGCGTTTGCTTTGGTTGAGAGAATGCTTTTGAACAGTTTTTCATTATCTTTTCTTTTTTGATGATTCGTTGGAACCTCGACTTCTTTCCAATTCCGACCACCCTAGACACTGAATCATATCCTGTAAAGGCATGCAGAAACAATAGGTCATTGCAAACTGCTTCACCATTTGATATTATAGACATAGGATTTCACCTTGTCAGAGCGGAAATAGAGTGCAGTACATTTGGAAACATCTGTATGAAGTAGCAAGAGAACAACATCTGTGTCTTCTATAATAGAAATCTCACCTTTCTGTTTTAACTAGCGGGGGTACCCGGCGTTGCCCGGGTGTTTGTAGGTGTGTGTGGTGTTAAGTAAAAAAGAACCCGGGGAGGGGGGTAGGATCGAACCCGAAATCTTGAGGCGAAGTTTGAAAATAAAATCGGCCAGCCAGAATGAGTTAGTGAAAGATGTTTGAATTTATTTAAGTAAGAAGCAAATTGACAGGTGCACGCCCGGAAGTCGTTGAGTGTTATGATGACGATGACGATGACGATGACAACGACAACGACAACGATGTAGGTTTGTTTGTTATAAGCGAAGTAAGAAAAGAAAACAACGTTTTACTTAAGCGGGGGAGGGGAGAATCAAAACATAAAAAACCACAAAAAAACTAACGTAAGGCAAACGAACGATGAAAACAGAAAACGAACACGTGAAAAATGGCTTAAATAATCCTGTTTCGATATTAAAATTTAAAAAATCGGTAGGTACCCAGGTGTTTTGGGGGTGTGTGGTCGGGGGTGGATAAGTGAAGTAAAAAAAAAAAACAGAAAAACGAACGTTACGTGAAAAATGGCTTAAATAACACTGGTTCAATATTTAAATTTAAAAAAAAAAAAAAAAAAGACATCTCACACCACGATTCGAACCAAAAATGTTTAGATAATGAACTAACGCGCTAATCGACTGACCTAACGCAACATACATGAAATTTGTTCAGTTTTTCAACTATTTAAAGTAAATCAGGACATGACGTCATTTGGCTCATGCATAGAACCGCTCGTCATGAGAAGACCGTTTTTGTTGAGCCCCCCCGCCCCCTGTCGAAAATTGTCGATTTCGGGGAGAAAAAATGAACGTTTTTGGCCAATTTTTTTGATATTTTTCGAGCGAAGGATGGAGCTTCGATATGATACCAAGTTTGTGAATTTTCGTCGTGTCTGTCGAAAGTTTTTAGCAGACACACAAACATACACACATACATTTTCGCTTTTATATATATAGACTAGCGAGGGGTACCCGGCGTTGCCCGGGTGTTTTTCGGGGTATGCGAAAAAAACCCGAAAATGTGGAAAAAAACCGAAGCCTTCACAACGCGCAGTTGGAAAATAGTAAAGTGTCTAAAAAAAAACAGGTGCGCGTTTTTGATTGACGTGATGGCGATAGGTATTCAGCAGTTAGCATTTTTTGCGGGACAGTTTTGAATAAGGTGAATAAATCGGTTTGTTTTTTAAAACCCGCTCCCTGTTTATTAGGAGGAGCGAAATGAAAGCTACAGTCTGATATGACGAAGTCGACATTGAACAAATGTTACTTAGCTCTCTTGAGACAACTGGCTTTCGGCCTGTGATTAGAGTCGAGTTTCGCTTTTTTTTATACCGAAAACCGAATGTAATGCGTACCGATGCGGGAAATGTGGAATAATTAACGTTTGAAAGTCAATAAAATTAAATAGACAGGCGAGCTCCGTGGGTAACTCTGAGATATTACAATTTATAGATGATATAAAAAGTTTTAAGAAGTTGTGAACTGAGCAAGCGCTTCTCTGAAAGAAGCCTTTTGTGGACATCGAGGAAAAGCGTACATACATACATACACACATACATTTTCGCTTTTATATATATAGATGTATGTATGAATGTATATATATATATGTTTGTATGTCTCACAAAAACTTTTGACAGAGGCGACGGATTTTTACAAGATAGGTATCATTTTGAAGTTCGACCCTTCAGATGACAAATATCGAAAAATTGGCTAAAAACATTAATTCCTTCACCCTCAACTGGGCACTTTTCTACAAGGAGGGGTCGCTTTTTTCGCCAATATTTTCGAAAGTCATCACCTCTTTTCGATTGTCTAGCCTTAATTTAAACCTACGTCACTGAGCACATTAGTGTCTGCTCGATCACAAGCTCAAAACTTTCCTATTAAATTTGTTAATTGCAGCAGTGGGTTAGGAATTTTATCCCTAGATGGTAAGGAGATGTCACTGAGGAGTATCACATCTTGGTTGGAATGCTATGATGATTATTATAATTTCATAGTTGAGACAAAAATTACAAACATCTTGTTTCTGAGATTTGAGAAATGTCAAACAATTGTCAGAATTATGTCACTGATCAAGAGAGACTCGAAAAAATGAGTGAGACTTGAAGTCAAAGTGAGTGGATGTTCCGCTTTTTGTTCTCTCCAGCTGATTCGATCAGGAAGTTCACGATTCTAAAGGGAATTCTACCTGAAAGTTGTGAATTCAAACCCTGGTGATGGAAGTTAAAAACATGGAAAGATTTGGCATCAGAACAGTTTATGACATGAGGAAGTATCCAACATGGCTTGCTTCATATCTCTAACTTAATTTAGCATCAACTTAAAAATTATATCACATGATCTTGTTCAACCAATCACAACTTCGAATTTATCAAGTCATAATTACCAATAGGTTCCAGAGGCTTCTACAGTTTTATCTGCATGCAGTATGATGATTATATGGACAGAAATGACAATGTATGTGTAATGTGAGGAAAAAAGAAGGATGAATAAATAAAAAACTGAAATTTCCATAACTTTGCAGAAAGCAAGATTTACTGTTATCACAACAAATTGTTCAAATAAAAATAATCTCATGCATTCCATGTTTTATAAGCTTTACAACAATTTAAACATATTTTTCATGATAGTTTGTATTTTATTACAAATAAATTCGCTGCAAATACTCAGATTGTTTTTTTTTTCTTTCTTTTTTTTTCACCATTTGGATGAATTTTTGCATCTGGGAAGATTTGAAACCTGATCTTCAATTCACATTTTATTCACAATATCACGCAACATCTTTATCTTTAGAGATGATAGATGCCCCTGAAAGAGCGTATACATGAGGAGTTCAGTCTAACAAGGGTTGCACAATCACCAACTGCATTTTTCCTGATTCAGTTATTAGTTTTTACACATTTTTGGTATACCATATTTCTAAGAGTCACTCATCCAAATCCTGATTAGCCTTAGTTGCTTAACATCTGTTATTTTACAAGCAACAGTTTTTTATTGTTTTACTCTATTCGAATGTATTTGTCTTTTGAATATAAATAAGCTTTCATGTTCGTGTTTTTTTTCCTTAATAAATTGGTACCATAAGTGCATAATTTCATGTGAACTAATCTCAAATGATGATTAACCTTGCTGAATGTCATCTCGTCTTTCTAGAATTTTGTGTGAGTAATCCATCTAAAAAGAATCGCAAGTCTAATTTAGTCATAACTTGAAAATGTTTAGATTCAGAAAAAAAGAATAGTCAAAAATATAGTTTGGTCAACTGAATAAAAAAAAATCTTCAGACGGTTTATGAATAATGGGGAGATTTGAAACCTCATTTTTAACTTTCACATTTTTGGCACATCATATTCTTAAGAGTCACCCATCTAAGTCCTGATCAACCACAGTTGCTTAACATCTGTTCTCTTAAAAGAGACAGCTATTTATTAATATTTTTTGACTCTATTCAAATGTATTTGTTCTCTGGATATAAATAACCTTTCATATTTTCATGTCTTTTCTTTATAAATTGGTATGATACAAAGTGCATAATTTCATGTTTGCTAATCTCAAATGACTTGTTGAATGTCATCTTATCTTTGTAGAATTTTGTACGATTAACACAAATAAAAAGAATCGCAAGTCTAATTTAGTTTCAGACCTTAGTCGTAACTTCAAAATGATCTTGTTCAACCAATCACAACTTCAAATTTGTCAAATAACAACTACCACCACTCCCATTTTTTTTTTTTTTTTTTTTTTTTTTTTACATAGGCATCACCACATTATCAAGGCCCAGAGACCACTCAAGGATAAGGGTTAAAGAGTTAAAGAGTGTACAGTAGAAATTGGACAATATAGTAATCATTAGTAATGAAAATTTGGTAAATTTGATAACTTATATGGAACGGCTCATCAAGAACTTATTTACTTTAGACTTGAACACAACCATATTGTAGTCAGCCGGAAAGCAGGAAAACGGAAGACAATTCCACAGGCGTGCAGTTCTAAGAAAGAAGCTTTGTTCATGGAATCTACGTTTAGGTTTAGGCACAGATAAAGAGTGGGGGAAATTATTGATAGTGTTTACAGCTAGACGAGTGTTTCTTGTGAAAGTTTGGCGAGGGGGGACCATAGATTGAAGCTCAGTTGAACACTTTCCATGAAAATAACGATACATCAGAGACAAACTCGCAACATCTCTTCTGTAAGATAGAGGTTGCAAGGAGGAGAAAAGGACATCTCTTACGAGGCTACGAAGTCTATTTTGAACTCTATCAAGGCAGGACAAGTCCTTTCTAGCAGCTCCTGCCCAGATGTGGCAACAGTATTCCATCCTTGGACGTACCTGGCTCTTATATAGATAGAGAATAGCATCAGCAGTGAGATATCTACCGGATCGATAGAAAGATCCCACCATTTTTCCAGCGGCCTTGGCAACAGATTTGATGTACGTGTTCCATTTAAGATCAGGAGTAATGGTCAAGCCCAGAAGCTTGTCAAAACTTGAGGCCTTCTGAAGACGAGAGCCATTCATTTCAATTGATGACAAATGTGGATTAGAATGTTGATGATGTAAAGAGAGAAGCTTGGTTTTAGATGCGTTAAAAGTAACCAGCCACTCCTTTCCCCATTGTACTACGTGCTCAAGATCAGAGGAGAGAGAATTGGAGAGAACTTGGTCGTTTACTGTCTTAGATGTGGTACCATAAATGGTAGTGTCGTCAGCATAAATGTCTACAAATGATGTAAGGATATGATTTGGAAGATCATTAATGTAGATCAGGAAAAGAGTTGGGCCCAGGATGGATCCCTGAGGGACACCGGCATTAATACTGTGAGCTTCTGATTTTTGCCCCTCAACTACTACTCTTATGAACCTATCAGAAAGAAATGATTTAATAATTGAGAAGACTTTTCCAGCTATACCATAGCTAGCGATCTTATGAAGTAAACCTTTATGCCATACCCTATCAAAGGCTTTAGATATTTCAAGAGCAATTGCCCTAGAAAGATTGCCACCGTCGAGAGATTTGCTAATCCTATGCAATATAACTGTAAGGACATCTGCTGTAGATCTAGCAGAACGGAAACCATATTGAGTGTCACTAAGAAGGTTATTTTTGTTGAGATGGTTGATTACTTCTGTATTTAACACAGATTCTAGCAACTTACTCATGACGCACAGGAGACTTATTGGCCTGTACTGAGAGGGGGATGAGCGATCACCTGAATTCTTAAATACAGGGCATACTGATGAGATTTTCCAGGGAGATGGGAAAATATTCTCCTTAAGACAACGTTTAAACAGTTTTGTAAGTATGGGCGCTAGTTCAGGTTGAAGTTTTTTGAGTACTATAATTGGAATACCGTCAGGGCCAGTTGCTTTACTCGAATCAAGGTTTTTGATTAGCTTCACAACATCACGTACAGATATACGTATATCACATAGCGTGTTTTCTGATACAGGAGGAAATATTGGAGGTTGGCGGTCTTGGTCGCAAAGGGTAGAATTAGCTGCAAAGTTCTTGACAAAGAGTTTGGCTTTGTCTGATGCTGACGAGATTACCTCAGGTCCATTGATAATAGTTGGGATGGAGCACACGCTTCTGTTCAGGATTCTGTTTGCTATTTGCCAAAACTGGTGGGAACCAAGCCGCTGCTCAGCTACTTTGGACTTAACAGATTGAGCATACAACTCTCTTGCGTTCCTTATTACTTTCTTACAATGGTTGCTGGCAGTCCTGAAAACGACTTTAGTTTCCATACATCTATTACGTTTGAAGCAGTGGAAAAAGTGATTTCTGTGCGCAATGGCAGCAGCACATTCTGGCTGTTAGGTTTTTGCTGAAACTTTTTAGAGGGTATGAAATGGTCAATACCTACAATTAACCATTCAGTCAGGTCTAATACTATAGAGGACACATCCTTTTTAAACATGGAATGCAGAGGTAGATTTAGTTTCAGAAATATTCTACACGCGTTATTTCATCTGTATGCAGTGTGATGATTACTTGGAGAGTAATGAGAATGTTTAACCCATGAGGGGGGAAAATAAGGATAAATATGTTGGATGGCAAGACTGTTGAAGGGGTCAAGAGGATTTTGTTACCTTACTGATACCATTAGAGCATAGTGGGGAGCAGTAGAATTAGGAGGGATGGGGGTAAGTTCAGGGAATATCAGCAAAGCGCTACCATTATCGTCCAAGAGAAGAGTCTATTGGGCATGTATATGCAGTGTGATGATGCATGGAAGTGAAACCTAGTCAGTGATGGTCGAGGACATGTGTTGCATGGAGAGAAATCAAATTGAAATGCAAACTTCCTACTTTTTTTATTGTATGTTTATTTTTATTCATTAATTTTTATTTACTAATTTTTATTTACTAATATTTATTTACTGTTATTATTCACTGTTTTTACTTACTAATTTTTAATTACTATTATTTACTAATTTGTATTGACTGTTTTTATTCATTAACTTTTATTTACTAATTTTTATTTACAACTTTTATTTACTAATTTTTATTTACTAATTTTTATTTAAATTTTTTTATTTAATAATTTTTATTTACAATTTTTATTTACTAATTTTTATTTACTAATTTTTACTTACAATTTTTATTTACTAATTTTTACTTACAATTTTTATTTACAATTTTTATTTACTAATTTTTACTTACAATTTTTATTTACTAATTTTTATTTACAATTTTTATTTACTAATTTTTATTTACAATTTTTATTTACTAATTTTTACTTACAATTTTTATTTACTAATTTTTACTTACAATTTTTATTTACAATTTTTATTTACTAATTTTTACTTACAATTTTTATTTACTAATTTTTATTTACAATTTTTATTTACTAATTTTTATTTACAATTTTTATTTACTAATTTTTACTTACAATTTTTATTTACTAATTTTTACTTACAATTTTTATTTACTAATTTTTACTTACAATTTTTATTTACAATTTTTATTTACTAATTTTTACTTACAATTTTTATTTACAATTTTTATTTACTAATTTTTACTTACAATTTTTATTTACTAATTTTTATTTACTAATTTTTACTTACAATTTTTATTTACTAATTTTTACTTACAATTTTTATTTACAATTTTTATTTACTAATTTTTACTTACAATTTTTATTTACAATTTTTATTTACTAATTTTTACTTACAATTTTTACTTACAATTTTTATTTACTAATTTTTACTTACAATTTTTATTTACTAATTTTTACTTACAATTTTTATTTACAATTTTTATTTACTAATTTTTACTTACAATTTTTATTTACAATTTTTATTTACTAATTTTTACTTACAATTTTTACTTACAATTTTTATTTACTAATTTTTACTTACAATTTTTATTTACTAATTTTTACTTACAATTTTTATTTACAATTTTTATTTACTAATTTTTACTTACAATTTTTATTTACAATTTTTATTTACTAATTTTTACTTACAATTTTTATTTACAATTTTTATTTACTAATTTTTACTTACAATTTTTATTTACTAATTTTTACTTACAATTTTTATTTACAATTTTTATTTACTAATTTTTACTTACAATTTTTATTTACTAATTTTTACTTACAATTTTTATTTACTAATTTTTACTTACAATTTTTATTTACAATTTTTATTTACTAATTTTTACTTACAATTTTTATTTACAATTTTTATTTACTAATTTTTACTTACAATTTTTACTTACAATTTTTATTTACTAATTTTTACTTACAATTTTTATTTACTAATTTTTACTTACAATTTTTATTTACAATTTTTATTTACTAATTTTTACTTACAATTTTTATTTACAATTTTTATTTACTAATTTTTACTTACAATTTTTACTTACAATTTTTATTTACTAATTTTTACTTACAATTTTTATTTACTAATTTTTACTTACAATTTTTATTTACAATTTTTATTTACTAATTTTTACTTACAATTTTTATTTACAATTTTTATTTACTAATTTTTACTTACAATTTTTATTTACAATTTTTATTTACTAATTTTTACTTACAATTTTTATTTACTAATTTTTACTTACAATTTTTATTTACAATTTTTATTTACTAATTTTTACTTACAATTTTTATTTACTAATTTTTACTTACAATTTTTATTTACTAATTTATACTTACAATTTTTACTTACAATTTTTATTTACTAATTTTTACTTACAATTTTTATTTACTAATTTTTATTTACTAATTTTTACTTACAATTTTTATTTACTAATTTTTACTTACAATTTTTATTTACTAATTTTTATTTACTAATTTTTATTTACTAATTTTTACTTACAATTTTTATTTACTAATTTTTATTTACAATTTTTATTTACAATTTTTATTTACTAATTTTTATTTACTAATTTTTATTTACTAATTTTTACTTACAATTTTTACTTACAATTTTTATTTACTAATTTTTACTTACAATTTTTATTTACTAATTTTTATTTACTAATTTTTACTTACAATTTTTATTTACTAATTTTTACTTACAATTTTTACTTACAATTTTTATTTACTAATTTTTACTTACAATTTTTACTTACAATTTTTATTTACTAATTTTTACTTACAATTTTTATTTACAATTTTTATTTACTAATTTTTACTTACAATTTTTATTTACTAATTTTTACTTACAATTTTTATTTACTAATTTTTACTTACAATTTTTATTTACTAATTTTTACTTACAATTTTTATTTACAATTTTTATTTACTAATTTTTACTTACAATTTTTACTTACAATTTTTATTTACTAATTTTTACTTACAATTTTTATTTACTAATTTTTACTTACAATTTTTATTTACAATTTTTATTTACTAATTTTTACTTACAATTTTTACTTACAATTTTTATTTACTAATTTTTACTTACAATTTTTATTTACTAATTTTTACTTACAATTTTTACTTACAATTTTTATTTACAATTTTTACTTACAATTTTTATTTACTAATTTTTACTTACAATTGTTATTTACTAATTTTTACTTACAATTTTTATTTACTAATTTTTATTTACTAATATTTATTTACTGTTATTATTCACTGTTTTTACTTACTAATTTTTAATTACTATTATTTACTAATTTGTATTGACTGTTTTTATTCATTAACTTTTATTTACTAATTTTTATTTACAACTTTTATTTACTAATTTTTATTTACTAATTTTTATTTAAATTTTTTTATTTAATAATTTTTATTTACAATTTTTATTTACTAATTTTTATTTACTAATTTTTACTTACAATTTTTATTTACTAATTTTTACTTACAATTTTTATTTACAATTTTTATTTACTAATTTTTACTTACAATTTTTATTTACTAATTTTTATTTACAATTTTTATTTACTAATTTTTATTTACAATTTTTATTTACTAATTTTTACTTACAATTTTTATTTACTAATTTTTACTTACAATTTTTATTTACAATTTTTATTTACTAATTTTTACTTACAATTTTTATTTACTAATTTTTATTTACAATTTTTATTTACTAATTTTTATTTACAATTTTTATTTACTAATTTTTACTTACAATTTTTATTTACTAATTTTTACTTACAATTTTTATTTACTAATTTTTACTTACAATTTTTATTTACAATTTTTATTTACTAATTTTTACTTACAATTTTTATTTACAATTTTTATTTACTAATTTTTACTTACAATTTTTATTTACTAATTTTTATTTACTAATTTTTACTTACAATTTTTATTTACTAATTTTTACTTACAATTTTTATTTACAATTTTTATTTACTAATTTTTACTTACAATTTTTATTTACAATTTTTATTTACTAATTTTTACTTACAATTTTTACTTACAATTTTTATTTACTAATTTTTACTTACAATTTTTATTTACTAATTTTTACTTACAATTTTTATTTACAATTTTTATTTACTAATTTTTACTTACAATTTTTATTTACAATTTTTATTTACTAATTTTTACTTACAATTTTTACTTACAATTTTTATTTACTAATTTTTACTTACAATTTTTATTTACTAATTTTTACTTACAATTTTTATTTACAATTTTTATTTACTAATTTTTACTTACAATTTTTATTTACAATTTTTATTTACTAATTTTTACTTACAATTTTTATTTACAATTTTTATTTACTAATTTTTACTTACAATTTTTATTTACTAATTTTTACTTACAATTTTTATTTACTAATTTTTACTTACAATTTTTATTTACAATTTTTATTTACTAATTTTTACTTACAATTTTTACTTACAATTTTTATTTACTAATTTTTACTTACAATTTTTACTTACAATTTTTATTTACTAATTTTTACTTACAATTTTTACTTACAATTTTTATTTACTAATTTTTACTTACAATTTTTATTTACTAATTTTTACTTACAATTTTTATTTACTAATTTTTACTTACAATTTTTATTTACTAATTTTTACTTACAATTTTTATTTACTAATTTTTACTTACAATTTTTATTTACAATTTTTACTTACAATTTTTATTTACAATTTTTACTTACAATTTTTATTTACAATTTTTACTTACAATTTTTATTTACTAATTTTTACTTACAATTTTTATTTACTAATTTTTACTTACAATTTTTATTTACTAATTTTTACTTACAATTTTTATTTACTAATTTTTACTTACAATTTTTATTTACTAATTTTTACTTACAATTTTTATTTACAATTTTTATTTACTAATTTTTACTTACAATTTTTATTTACAATTTTTATTTACTAATTTTTACTTACAATTTTTACTTACAATTTTTATTTACTAATTTTTACTTACAATTTTTATTTACTAATTTTTACTTACAATTTTTATTTACAATTTTTATTTACTAATTTTTACTTACAATTTTTATTTACAATTTTTATTTACTAATTTTTACTTACAATTTTTACTTACAATTTTTATTTACTAATTTTTACTTACAATTTTTATTTACTAATTTTTACTTACAATTTTTATTTACAATTTTTATTTACTAATTTTTACTTACAATTTTTATTTACAATTTTTATTTACAATTTTTACTTACAATTTTTATTTACAATTTTTATTTACTAATTTTTACTTACAATTTTTATTTACTAATTTTTACTTACAATTTTTATTTACAATTTTTATTTACTAATTTTTACTTACAATTTTTATTTACTAATTTTTACTTACAATTTTTACTTACAATTTTTATTTACTAATTTTTACTTACAATTTTTACTTACAATTTTTATTTACTAATTTTTACTTACAATTTTTATTTACTAATTTTTACTTACAATTGTTATTTACTAATTTTTACTTACAATTTTTATTTACTAATTTTTATTTACTAATATTTATTTACTGTTATTATTCACTGTTTTTACTTACTAATTTTTAATTACTATTATTTACTAATTTGTATTGACTGTTTTTATTCATTAACTTTTATTTACTAATTTTTATTTACAACTTTTATTTACTAATTTTTATTTACTAATTTTTATTTAAATTTTTTTATTTAATAATTTTTATTTACAATTTTTATTTACTAATTTTTATTTACTAATTTTTACTTACAATTTTTATTTACTAATTTTTACTTACAATTTTTATTTACAATTTTTATTTACTAATTTTTACTTACAATTTTTATTTACTAATTTTTATTTACAATTTTTATTTACTAATTTTTATTTACAATTTTTATTTACTAATTTTTACTTACAATTTTTATTTACTAATTTTTACTTACAATTTTTATTTACAATTTTTATTTACTAATTTTTATTTACAATTTTTATTTACTAATTTTTACTTACAATTTTTATTTACTAATTTTTACTTACAATTTTTATTTACTAATTTTTACTTACAATTTTTATTTACAATTTTTATTTACTAATTTTTACTTACAATTTTTATTTACAATTTTTATTTACTAATTTTTACTTACAATTTTTATTTACTAATTTTTATTTACTAATTTTTACTTACAATTTTTATTTACTAATTTTTACTTACAATTTTTATTTACAATTTTTATTTACTAATTTTTACTTACAATTTTTATTTACAATTTTTATTTACTAATTTTTACTTACAATTTTTACTTACAATTTTTATTTACTAATTTTTACTTACAATTTTTATTTACTAATTTTTACTTACAATTTTTATTTACAATTTTTATTTACTAATTTTTACTTACAATTTTTATTTACAATTTTTATTTACTAATTTTTACTTACAATTTTTACTTACAATTTTTATTTACTAATTTTTACTTACAATTTTTATTTACTAATTTTTACTTACAATTTTTATTTACAATTTTTATTTACTAATTTTTACTTACAATTTTTATTTACAATTTTTATTTACTAATTTTTACTTACAATTTTTATTTACAATTTTTATTTACTAATTTTTACTTACAATTTTTATTTACTAATTTTTACTTACAATTTTTATTTACTAATTTTTACTTACAATTTTTATTTACAATTTTTATTTACTAATTTTTACTTACAATTTTTACTTACAATTTTTATTTACTAATTTTTACTTACAATTTTTACTTACAATTTTTATTTACTAATTTTTACTTACAATTTTTACTTACAATTTTTATTTACTAATTTTTACTTACAATTTTTATTTACTAATTTTTACTTACAATTTTTATTTACTAATTTTTACTTACAATTTTTATTTACTAATTTTTACTTACAATTTTTATTTACTAATTTTTACTTACAATTTTTATTTACAATTTTTACTTACAATTTTTATTTACAATTTTTACTTACAATTTTTATTTACAATTTTTACTTACAATTTTTATTTACTAATTTTTACTTACAATTTTTATTTACTAATTTTTACTTACAATTTTTATTTACTAATTTTTACTTACAATTTTTATTTACTAATTTTTACTTACAATTTTTATTTACTAATTTTTACTTACAATTTTTATTTACAATTTTTATTTACTAATTTTTACTTACAATTTTTATTTACAATTTTTATTTACTAATTTTTACTTACAATTTTTACTTACAATTTTTATTTACTAATTTTTACTTACAATTTTTATTTACTAATTTTTACTTACAATTTTTATTTACAATTTTTATTTACTAATTTTTACTTACAATTTTTATTTACAATTTTTATTTACTAATTTTTACTTACAATTTTTACTTACAATTTTTATTTACTAATTTTTACTTACAATTTTTATTTACTAATTTTTACTTACAATTTTTATTTACAATTTTTATTTACTAATTTTTACTTACAATTTTTATTTACAATTTTTATTTACAATTTTTACTTACAATTTTTATTTACAATTTTTATTTACTAATTTTTACTTACAATTTTTATTTACTAATTTTTACTTACAATTTTTATTTACAATTTTTATTTACTAATTTTTACTTACAATTTTTATTTACTAATTTTTACTTACAATTTTTACTTACAATTTTTATTTACTAATTTTTACTTACAATTTTTACTTACAATTTTTATTTACTAATTTTTACTTACAATTTTTATTTACTAATTTTTACTTACAATTGTTATTTACTAATTTTTACTTACAATTTTTATTTACTAATTTTTATTTACTAATATTTATTTACTGTTATTATTCACTGTTTTTACTTACTAATTTTTAATTACTATTATTTACTAATTTGTATTGACTGTTTTTATTCATTAACTTTTATTTACTAATTTTTATTTACAACTTTTATTTACTAATTTTTATTTACTAATTTTTATTTAAATTTTTTTATTTAATAATTTTTATTTACAATTTTTATTTACTAATTTTTATTTACTAATTTTTACTTACAATTTTTATTTACTAATTTTTACTTACAATTTTTATTTACAATTTTTATTTACTAATTTTTACTTACAATTTTTATTTACTAATTTTTATTTACAATTTTTATTTACTAATTTTTATTTACAATTTTTATTTACTAATTTTTACTTACAATTTTTATTTACTAATTTTTACTTACAATTTTTATTTACAATTTTTATTTACTAATTTTTACTTACAATTTTTATTTACTAATTTTTATTTACAATTTTTATTTACTAATTTTTATTTACAATTTTTATTTACTAATTTTTACTTACAATTTTTATTTACTAATTTTTACTTACAATTTTTATTTACTAATTTTTACTTACAATTTTTATTTACAATTTTTATTTACTAATTTTTACTTACAATTTTTATTTACAATTTTTATTTACTAATTTTTACTTACAATTTTTATTTACTAATTTTTATTTACTAATTTTTACTTACAATTTTTATTTACTAATTTTTACTTACAATTTTTATTTACAATTTTTATTTACTAATTTTTACTTACAATTTTTATTTACAATTTTTATTTACTAATTTTTACTTACAATTTTTACTTACAATTTTTATTTACTAATTTTTACTTACAATTTTTATTTACTAATTTTTACTTACAATTTTTATTTACAATTTTTATTTACTAATTTTTACTTACAATTTTTATTTACAATTTTTATTTACTAATTTTTACTTACAATTTTTACTTACAATTTTTATTTACTAATTTTTACTTACAATTTTTATTTACTAATTTTTACTTACAATTTTTATTTACAATTTTTATTTACTAATTTTTACTTACAATTTTTATTTACAATTTTTATTTACTAATTTTTACTTACAATTTTTATTTACAATTTTTATTTACTAATTTTTACTTACAATTTTTATTTACTAATTTTTACTTACAATTTTTATTTACAATTTTTATTTACTAATTTTTACTTACAATTTTTATTTACAATTTTTATTTACTAATTTTTACTTACAATTTTTACTTACAATTTTTATTTACTAATTTTTACTTACAATTTTTATTTACTAATTTTTACTTACAATTTTTATTTACAATTTTTATTTACTAATTTTTACTTACAATTTTTATTTACAATTTTTATTTACTAATTTTTACTTACAATTTTTATTTACAATTTTTATTTACTAATTTTTACTTACAATTTTTATTTACTAATTTTTACTTACAATTTTTATTTACAATTTTTATTTACTAATTTTTACTTACAATTTTTATTTACTAATTTTTACTTACAATTTTTACTTACAATTTTTATTTACTAATTTTTACTTACAATTTTTATTTACTAATTTTTACTTACAATTTTCATTTACTAATTTTTACTTACAATTTTTATTTACTAATTTTTACTTACAATTTTTATTTACTAATTTTTACTTACAATTTTTATTTACAATTTTTATTTACTAATTTTTACTTACAATTTTTATTTACTAATTTTTATTTACTAATTTTTACTTACAATTTTTATTTACTAATTTTTATTTACTAATTTTTACTTACAATTTTTATTTACTAATTTTTACTTACAATTTTTATTTACTAATTTTTACTTACAATTTTTACTTACAATTTTTATTTACTAATTTTTACTTACAATTTTTATTTACTAATTTTTATTTACTAATTTTTACTTACAATTTTTATTTACTAATTTTTACTTACAATTTTTATTTACTAATTTTTATTTACTAATTTTTATTTACTAATTTTTACTTACAATTTTTATTTACTAATTTTTATTTACAATTTTTATTTACTAATTTTTATTTACTAATTTTTATTTACTAATTTTTATTTACTAATTTTTACTTACAATTTTTACTTACAATTTTTATTTACTAATTTTTACTTACAATTTTTATTTACTAATTTTTATTTACTAATTTTTACTTACAATTTTTATTTACTAATTTTTACTTACAATTTTTACTTACAATTTTTATTTACTAATTTTTACTTACAATTTTTACTTACAATTTTTATTTACTAATTTTTACTTACAATTTTTATTTACAATTTTTATTTACTAATTTTTACTTACAATTTTTATTTACTAATTTTTACTTACAATTTTTATTTACTAATTTTTACTTACAATTTTTATTTACTAATTTTTACTTACAATTTTTATTTACAATTTTTATTTACTAATTTTTACTTACAATTTTTACTTACAATTTTTATTTACTAATTTTTACTTACAATTTTTATTTACTAATTTTTACTTACAATTTTTATTTACTAATTTTTACTTACAATTTTTACTTACAATTTTTATTTACTAATTTTTACTTACAATTTTTACTTACAATTTTTATTTACTAATTTTTACTTACAATTTTTACTTACAATTTTTATTTACAATTTTTACTTACAATTTTTATTTACTAATTTTTACTTACAATTGTTATTTACTAATTTTTACTTACAATTTTTATTTACTAATTTTTATTTACTAATATTTATTTACTGTTATTATTCACTGTTTTTACTTACTAATTTTTAATTACTATTATTTACTAATTTGTATTGACTGTTTTTATTCATTAACTTTTATTTACTAATTTTTATTAACAACTTTTATTTACTAATTTTTATTTACTAATTTTTATTTAAATTTTTTTATTTAATAATTTTTATTTACAATTTTTATTTACTAATTTTTATTTACTAATTTTTACTTACAATTTTTATTTACTAATTTTTATTTACAATTTTTATTTACTAATTTTTATTTACAATTTTTATTTACTAATTTTTACTTACAATTTTTATTTACTAATTTTTACTTACAATTTTTATTTACAATTTTTATTTACTAATTTTTACTTACAATTTTTATTTACTAATTTTTATTTACAATTTTTATTTACTAATTTTTATTTACAATTTTTATTTACTAATTTTTACTTACAATTTTTATTTACTAATTTTTACTTACAATTTTTATTTACTAATTTTTACTTACAATTTTTATTTACAATTTTTATTTACTAATTTTTACTTACAATTTTTATTTACAATTTTTATTTACTAATTTTTACTTACAATTTTTATTTACTAATTTTTATTTACTAATTTTTACTTACAATTTTTATTTACTAATTTTTACTTACAATTTTTATTTACAATTTTTATTTACTAATTTTTACTTACAATTTTTATTTACAATTTTTATTTACTAATTTTTACTTACAATTTTTACTTACAATTTTTATTTACTAATTTTTACTTACAATTTTTATTTACTAATTTTTACTTACAATTTTTATTTACAATTTTTATTTACTAATTTTTACTTACAATTTTTATTTACAATTTTTATTTACTAATTTTTACTTACAATTTTTACTTACAATTTTTATTTACTAATTTTTACTTACAATTTTTATTTACTAATTTTTACTTACAATTTTTATTTACAATTTTTATTTACTAATTTTTACTTACAATTTTTATTTACAATTTTTATTTACTAATTTTTACTTACAATTTTTATTTACAATTTTTATTTACTAATTTTTACTTACAATTTTTATTTACTAATTTTTACTTACAATTTTTATTTACAATTTTTATTTACTAATTTTTACTTACAATTTTTACTTACAATTTTTATTTACTAATTTTTACTTACAATTTTTACTTACAATTTTTATTTACTAATTTTTACTTACAATTTTTACTTACAATTTTTATTTACTAATTTTTACTTACAATTTTTACTTACAATTTTTATTTACAATTTTTACTTACAATTTTTATTTACTAATTTTTACTTACAATTTTTATTTACAATTTTTACTTACAATTTTTATTTACTAATTTTTACTTACAATTTTTATTTACTAATTTTTACTTACAATTTTAACTTACAATTTTTATTTACTAATTTTTACTTACAATTTTTATTTACTAATTTTTACTTACAATTTTTATTTACTAATTTTTACTTACAATTTTTATTTACTAATTTTTACTTACAATTTTTATTTACTAATTTTTACTTACAATTTTTATTTACAATTTTTATTTACTAATTTTTACTTACAATTTTTATTTACAATTTTTATTTACTAATTTTTACTTACAATTTTTACTTACAATTTTTATTTACTAATTTTTACTTACAATTTTTATTTACTAATTTTTACTTACAATTTTTATTTACAATTTTTATTTACTAATTTTTACTTACAATTTTTATTTACAATTTTTATTTACTAATTTTTACTTACAATTTTTACTTACAATTTTTATTTACTAATTTTTACTTACAATTTTTATTTACTAATTTTTACTTACAATTTTTATTTACAATTTTTATTTACTAATTTTTACTTACAATTTTATTTACTAATTTTTACTTACAATTTTTATTTACAATTTTTATTTACTAATTTTTACTTACAATTTTTATTTACTAATTTTTACTTACAATTTTTATTTACAATTTTTATTTACTAATTTTTACTTACAATTTTTACTTACAATTTTTATTTACTAATTTTTACTTTCAATTTTTACTTACAATTTTTATTTACTAATTTTTACTTACAATTTTTACTTACAATTTTTATTTACTAATTTTTACTTACAATTTTTACTTACAATTTTTATTTACTAATTTTTACTTACAATTTTTACTTACAATTTTTATTTACAATTTTTACTTACAATTTTTATTTACTAATTTTTACTTACAATTTTTATTTACAATTTTTACTTACAATTTTTATTTACAATTTTTACTTACAATTTTTATTTACAATTTTTACTTACAATTTTTATTTACTAATTTTTACTTACAATTTTTACTTACAATTTTTATTTACTAATTTTTACTTACAATTTTTATTTACTAATTTTTACTTACAATTTTTATTTACTAATTTTTACTTACAATTTTTATTTACTAATTTTTACTTACAATTTTTATTTACAATTTTTATTTACTAATTTTTACTTACAATTTTTATTTACAATTTTTATTTACTAATTTTTACTTACAATTTTTACTTACAATTTTTAGTTACTAATTTTTACTTACAATTTTTATTTACTAATTTTTACTTACAATTTTTATTTACAATTTTTATTTACTAATTTTTACTTACAATTTTTATTTACAATTTTTATTTACTAATTTTTACTTACAATTTTTATTTACAATTTTTATTTACTAATTTTTACTTACAATTTTTATTTACTAATTTTTACTTACAATTTTTATTTACAATTTTTATTTACTAATTTTTACTTACAATTTTTATTTACAATTTTTATTTACTAATTTTTACTTACAATTTTTATTTACAATTTTTATTTACTAATTTTTACTTACAATTTTATTTACTAATTTTTACTTACAATTTTTATTTACAATTTGTATTTACTAATTTTTACTTACAATTTTTACTTACAATTTTTATTTACTAATTTTTACTTACAATTTTTACTTACAATTTTTATTTACTAATTTTTACTTACAATTTTTACTTACAATTTTTATTTACTAATTTTTACTTACAATTTTTATTTACTAATTTTTACTTACAATTTTCATTTACTAATTTTTACTTACAATTTTTATTTACTAATTTTTACTTACAATTTTTATTTACAATTTTTATTTACTAATTTTTACTTACAATTTTTATTTACTAATTTTTACTTACAATTTTTATTTACTAATTTTTACTTACAATTTTTATTTACAATTTTTATTTACTAATTTTTACTTACAATTTTTATTTACAATTTTTATTTACTAATTTTTACTTACAATTTTTATTTACTAATTTTTATTTACTAATTTTTACTTACAATTTTTATTTACTAATTTTTATTTACTAATTTTTACTTACAATTTTTATTTACTAATTTATATTTACAATTTTTACTTACAATTTTTATTTACTAATTTTTATTTACTAATTTTTACTTACAATTTTTATTTACTAATTTTTATTTACTAATTTTTACTTACAATTTTTATTTACTAATTTTTACTTACAATTTTTATTTACTAATTTTTACTTACAATTTTTACTTACAATTTTTATTTACTAATTTTTACTTACAATTTTTATTTACTAATTTTTACTTACAATTTTTATTTACTAATTTTTACTTACAATTTTTATTTACTAATTTTTATTTACTAATTTTTATTTACTAATTTTTACTTACAATTTTTATTTACTAATTTTTACTTACAATTTTTATTTACAATTTTTATTTACTAATTTTTATTTACTAACTTTTATTTACTAATTTTTACTTACAATTTTTACTTACAATTTTTATTTACTAATTTTTACTTACAATTTTTATTTACTAATTTTTATTTACTAATTTTTACTTACAATTTTTATTTACTAATTTTTACTTACAATTTTTACTTACAATTTTTATTTACTAATTTTTACTTACAATTTTTACTTACAATTTTTATTTACTAATTTTTACTTACAATTTTTATTTACAATTTTTATTTACTAATTTTTACTTACAATTTTTATTTACTAATTTTTACTTACAATTTTTATTTACTAATTTTTACTTACAATTTTTATTTACTAATTTTTACTTACAATTTTTATTTACAATTTTTATTTACTAATTTTTACTTACAATTTTTACTTACAATTTTTATTTACTAATTTTTACTTACAATTTTTATTTACTAATTTTTACTTACAATTTTTATTTACAATTTTTATTTACTAATTTTTACTTACAATTTTTACTTACAATTTTTATTTACTAATTTTTACTTACAATTTTTACTTACAATTTTTATTTACTAATTTTTACTTACAATTTTTACTTACAATTTTTATTTACAATTTTTACTTACAATTTTTATTTACTAATTTTTCCTTACAATTGTTATTTACTAATTTTTACTTACAATTTTTATTTACTAATTTTTACTTACAATTTTTATTTACTAATTTTTATTTACAATTTTTATTTACTAATTTTTACTTACAATTTTTATTTACAATTTTTATTTACTAATTTTTACTTACAATTTTTATTTACTAATTTTTACTTACAATTTTTATTTACAATTTTTATTTACTAATTTTTACTTACAATTTTTACTTACAATTTTTATTTACTAATTTTTACTTACAATTTTTATTTACTAATTTTTACTTACAATTTTTATTTACAATTTTTATTTACTAATTTTTACTTACAATTTTTATTTACAATTTTTATTTACTAATTTTTACTTACAATTTTTATTTACAATTTTTATTTACTAATTTTTACTTACAATTTTTACTTACAATTTTTATTTACTAATTTTTACTTACAATTTTTATTTACTAATTTTTACTTACAATTTTTATTTACAATTTTTATTTACTAATTTTTACTTACAATTTTTACTTACAATTTTTATTTACTAATTTTTACTTACAATTTTTACTTACAATTTTTATTTACTAATTTTTACTTACAATTTTTACTTACAATTTTTATTTACAATTTTTACTTACAATTTTTATTTACTAATTTTTACTTACAATTGTTATTTACTAATTTTTACTTACAATTTTTATTTACTAATTTTTACTTACAATTTTTATTTACTAATTTTTACTTACAATTTTTATTTACTAATTTTTACTTACAATTTTTATTTACTAATTTTTATTTACTAATTTTTACTTACAATTTTTACTTACAATTTTTATTTACTAATTTTTACTTACAATTTTTACTTACAATTTTTATTTACTAATTTTTACTTACAATTTTTACTTACAATTTTTATTTACAATTTTTACTTACAATTTTTATTTACTAATTTTTACTTACAATTGTTATTTACTAATTTTTACTTACAATTTTTATTTACTAATTTTTACTTACAATTTTTATTTACTAATTTTTACTTACAATTTTTATTTACTAATTTTTACTTACAATTTTTATTTATAATTTTTATTTACTAATTTTTACTTACAATTTTTATTTACTAATTTTTACTTACAATTTTTATTTACAATTTTTATTTACTAATTTTTACTTACAATTTTTATTTACAATTTTTATTTACTAATTTTTACTTACAATTTTTATTTACAATTTTTATTTACTAATTTTTACTTACAATTTTTATTTACTAATTTTTATTTACTAATTTTTACTTACAATTTTTACTTACAATTTTTATTTACTAATTTTTACTTACAATTTTTATTTACTAATTTTTACTTACAATTTTTATTTACAATTTTTATTTACTAATTTTTACTTACAATTTTTATTTACAATTTTTATTTACTAATTTTTACTTACAATTTTTATTTACAATTTTTATTTACTAATTTTTACTTACAATTTTTACTTACAATTTTTATTTACTAATTTTTACTTACAATTTTTATTTACTAATTTTTACTTACAATTTTTATTTACAATTTTTATTTACTAATTTTTACTTACAATTTTTACTTACAATTTTTATTTACTAATTTTTACTTACAATTTTTACTTACAATTTTTATTTACTAATTTTTACTTACAATTTTTACTTACAATTTTTATTTACAATTTTTACTTACAATTTTTATTTACTAATTTTTACTTACAATTGTTATTTACTAATTTTTACTTACAATTTTTATTTACTAATTTTTACTTACAATTTTTATTTACTAATTTTTACTTACAATTTTTATTTACTAATTTTTACTTACAATTTTTATTTACTAATTTTTATTTACTAATTTTTACTTACAATTTTTACTTACAATTTTTATTTACTAATTTTTACTTACAATTTTTACTTACAATTTTTATTTACTAATTTTTACTTACAATTTTTACTTACAATTTTTATTTACAATTTTTACTTACAATTTTTATTTACTAATTTTTACTTACAATTGTTATTTACTAATTTTTACTTACAATTTTTATTTACTAATTTTTACTTACAATTTTTATTTACTAATTTTTACTTACAATTTTTATTTACTAATTTTTACTTACAATTTTTATTTATAATTTTTATTTACTAATTTTTACTTACAATTTTTATTTACTAATTTTTACTTACAATTTTTATTTACAATTTTTATTTACTAATTTTTACTTACAATTTTTATTTACAATTTTTATTTACTAATTTTTACTTACAATTTTTATTTACAATTTTTATTTACTAATTTTTACTTACAATTTTTATTTACTAATTTTTATTTACTAATTTTTACTTACAATTTTTACTTACAATTTTTATTTACTAATTTTTACTTACAATTTTTATTTACAATTTTTATTTACTAATTTTTACTTACAATTTTTACTTACAATTTTTATTTACTAATTTTTACTTACAATTTTTATTTACTAATTTTTACTTACAATTTTTATTTACTAATTTTTACTTACAATTTTTATTTACAATTTTTATTTACTAATTTTTACTTACAATTTTTACTTACAATTTTTATTTACTAATTTTTACTTACAATTTTTATTTACAATTTTTATTTACTAATTTTTACTTACAATTTTTATTTACAATTTTTATTTACTAATTTTTACTTACAATTTTTATTTACTAACTTTTACTTACAATTTTTATTTACTAATTTTTACTTACAATTTTTATTTACAATTTTTATTTACTAATTTTTACTTACAATTTTTATTTACTAATTTTTACTTACAATTTTTATTTACTAATTTTTACTTACAATTTTTATTTACTAATTTTTACTTACAATTTTTATTTACTAATTTTTATTTACTAATTTTTACTTACAATTTTTATTTACTAATTTTTATTTACTAATTTTTACTTACAATTTTTATTTACAATTTTTATTTACTAATTTTTCTTTACAATTTTTCTTTACTAATTTTTATTTACAATTTTTTATTTACTAATTTTTATTTACAATTTTTATTTACTAATTTTTATTTACAATTTTTGATTTACTAATTTTTATTTACAATTTTTTATTTACTAACTTTTATTTACAATTTTTATTTACTAATTTTTACTTACAATTTTTATTTACTAATTTTTACTTACAATTTTTATTTACTAATTTTTATTTACAATTTTTTTATTTACTAATTTTTATTTACTAATTTTTATTTACAATTTTTTATTTACTAATTTTTATTTACAATTTTTATTTACTAATTTTTATTTACAATTTTTTTTTACAATTTTTTATTTACTAATTTTTATTTACAATTTTTTATTTACTAATTTTTATTTACTAATTTTTATTTACAATTTTTATTTACTAATTTTTATTTACAATTTTTTTTTACAATTTTTTATTTACTAATTTTTATTTACAATTTTTTTATTTACTAATTTTTATTTACTAATTTTTATTTACAATTTTTTATTTACTAATTTTTATTTACAATTTTTTATTTACTAATTTTTATTTACAATTTTTATTTACTAATTGTTATTTACAATTTTTGATTTACTAATTTTTATTTACAATTTTTTATTTACTAACTTTTATTTACAATTTTTATTTACTAATTTTTACTTACAATTTTTATTTACTAATTTTTATTTACAATTTTTTTATTTACTAATTTTTATTTACTAATTTTTATTTACTAATTTTTATTTACTAATTTTTATTTACAATTTTTTATTTACTAATTTTTATTTACAATTTTTATTTACAATTTTTTATTTACTAATTTTTATTTACTAATTTTTATTTACAATTTTTTATTTACTAATTTTTATTTACAATTTTTTTATTTATTAATTTTAGTTTACAACTTTTCTTTACTTATTTTTATTTACTAATTTTTATTTACAACTTTTCTTTACTAATTTTTGTTTACAATTTTTTATTTACTAATTTTTATTTACAATTTTTTATTTATTAATTTTAGTTTACAACTTTTCTTTACTAATTTTTATTTACAATTTTTTATTTACTAATTTTTATTTACAATTTTTTTATTTATTAATTTTAGTTTACAACTTTTCTTTACTAATTTTTATTTACTAATTTTTATTTACAACTTTTCTTTACTAATTTTTGTTTACAATTTTTTATTTACTAATTTTTATTTACAATTTTTTATTTATTAATTTTTATTTACAACTTTTCTTTACTAATTTTTATTTACAATTTTTTATTTACTAATTTTTATTTACTAATTTTTATTTACAACTTTTCTTTACTAATTTTTATTTACAATTTTTTATTTACTAATTTTTATTTACAATTTTTTATTTATTAATTTTAGTTTACAACTTTTCTTTACTAATTTTTATTTACAATTTTTTATTTACTAATTTTTATTTACAATTTTTTATTTACTAATTTTTATTTACAATTTTTTATTTACTAATTTTTATTTACAATTTTTTTATTTATTAATTTTAGTTTACAACTTTTCTTTACTAATTTTTGTTTACAATTTTTTATTTACTAATTTTTATTTACAATTTTTTATTTATTAATTTTTATTTACAACTTTTCTTTACTAATTTTTATTTACAATTTTTTATTTACTAATTTTTATTTACAATTTTTTTATTTATTAATTTTAGTTTACAACTTTTCTTTACTAATTTTTCTTTACTAATTTTTATTTACTAATTTTTATTTACAACTTTTATTTACTAAGTTTTTATTTACTATTATTTACTAATTTGTATTTACTGTTTTTATACATTAACTTTTATTTACTAATTTTTATTTACTAAGTTTTTTACTAATTTTATTTAATATTTTTATTTACTAATTTTATTTAATATTTTTATTCACTAATTTTATTTAATATTTTTATTTACTAATTTTATTTAATATTTTTATTCACTAATTTTATTTAATATTTTTATTTACTAATTTTATTTAATATTTTTATTCACTAATTTTATTTAATATTTTTATTTACTAATTTTATTTAATATTTTTATTTACTAATTGTATTTAATATTTTTATTTACTAATTTTATTTAATATTTTTATTTACTAATTTTATTTATAATTTTTATTTACTAATTTTATTTAATATTTTTATTCACTAATTTTATTTAATATTTTTATTTACTAATTTTATTTAATATTTTTATTTACTAATTTTATTTGATATTTTTATTTACTAATTTTATTTTATATTTTTATTTACTAATTTTATTTAATATTTTTATTTACTAATTTTATTTAATATTTTTATTCACTAATTTTATTTAATATTTTTATTTACTAATTTTATATTTTTATTCACTAATTTTATATTTTTATTCACTAATTTTATTTAATATTTTTATTTACTAATTTTATTTAATATTTTTATTTACTAATTTTATATTTTTATTCACTAATTTTATTTAATATTTTTATTTACTAATTTTATTTAATATTTTTATTTACTAATTTTATTTAATATTTTTATTCACTAATTTAATATTTTTATTCACTAATTTTATTTAATATTTTTATTTACTAATTGTATTTAATATTTTTATTTACTAATTTTATTTAATATTTTTATTTACTAATTTTATTTAATATTTTTATTTACTAATTTTATTTAATATTTTTATTCACTAATTTTATTTAATATTTTTATTCACTAATTTTATATTTTTATTCACTAATTTTATTTAATATTTTTATTTACTAATTTTATTTAATATTTTTATTTACTAATTTTATTTAATATTTTTATTTACTAATTTTATATTTTTATTCACTAATTTTATTTAATATTTTTATTCACTAATTTTATTTAATATTTTTATTCACTAATTTTATTTAATATTTTTATTTACTAATTTTTATTTACAATTTTTATTTACTAATTTTATTTAATATTTTTATTCACTAATTTTATATTTTTATTCACTAATTTTATTTAATATTTTTATTCACTAATTGTATTTAATATTTTTATTTACTAATTTTATTTAATATTTTTATTCACTAATTTTATTTAATATTTTTATTCACTAATTTAATATTTTTATTCACTAATTTTATTTAATATTTTTATTCACTAATTTAATATTTTTATTCACTAATTTTATTTAATATTTTTATTCACTAATTTTATTTAATATTTTTATTTACTAATTTTATTTAATATTTTTATTCACTAATTTTATTTAATATTTTTATTCACTAATTTAATATTTTTATTCACTAATTTTATTTAATATTTTTATTCACTAATTTTATTTAATATTTTTATTCACTAATTTTATTTAATATTTTTATTCACTAATTTAATATTTTTATTCACTAATTTTATTTAATATTTTTATTCACTAATTTTATTTAATATTTTTATTCACTAATTTAATATTTTTATTCACTAATTTTATTTAATATTTTTATTCACTAATTTTATTTTATATTTTTATTCACTAATTTTATTTAATATTTTTATTCACTAATTTAATATTTTTATTCACTAATTTTATTTAATATTTTTATTCACTAATTTTATTTAATATTTTTATTCACTAATTTAATATTTTTATTCACTAATTTTATTTAATATTTTTATTCACTAATTTTATTTAATATTTTTATTTACTAATTTTATTTAATATTTTTATTCACTAATTTTATTTAATATTTTTATTCACTAATTTAATATTTTTATTCACTAATTTTATTTAATATTTTTATTCACTAATTTTATTTAATATTTTTATTTACTAATTTTATTTAATATTTTTATTCACTAATTTTGTTTAATATTTTTATTTACTAATTTTATTTAATATTTTTATTTACTAATTTTATTTAATATTTTTATTCACTAATTTTATTTAATATTTTTATTTACTAATTTTATTTAATATTTTTATTCACTAATTTTGTTTAATATTTTTATTTACTAATTTTATTTAATATTTTTATTTACTAATTATATTTAATATTTTTATTCACTAATTTTGTTTAATATTTTTATTTACTAATTTTATTTAATATTTTTATTTACTAATTTTATTTAATATTTTTATTCACTAATTTTATTTAATATTTTTATTTACTAATTTTATTTAATATTTTTATTCACTAATTTTGTATAATATTTTTATTCACTAATTTTATTTAATATTTTTATTCACTAATTTTATTTAATATTTTTATTTACTAATTTTATTTAATATTTTTATTCACTAATTTTGTTTAATATTTTTATTTACTTATTTTATTTAATATTTTTATTTACTAATTTTATTTAATATTTTTATTCACTAATTTTATTTAATATTTTTATTTACTAATTTTATTTAATATTTTTATTCACTAATTTTGTTTAATATTTTTATTTACTAATTTTATTTAATATTTTTATTCACTAATTTTATTTAATATCTTTATTCACTAATTTTGTTTAATATTTTTATTTACTAATTTTATTTAATATTTTTATTCACTAATTTTATTTAATATTTTTATTCACTAATTTTATATTTTTATTCACTAATTTTATTTAATATTTTTATTCACTAATTTTATATTTTTATTCACTAATTTTATTTAATATTTTTATTCACTAATTTTATTTAATATTTTTATTTACTAATTTTATTTAATATTTTTATTTATTAATTTTATTTACTGTTTTTCTTTACTAAGTTTTATTTACTTTTTGCTAATTTTTATTTATTCTTATTTACTGTTATTTACTAATTCGTATTTACTGTTTTTATTCATTAATTTTTATTTACTAATTTTATTTACTGTTCTTATTTAGTGCTTTATTTCTTGCTAGTGCTTTCTCTCCACGGTCTTTCTATCCTACTTGACCCTGTGGTGCCTGTTTATAGTGAAACTCACAAAAGATTAAAAAACTGGGGGCGATTTTTTCATGTATACAGTTTCAGTTTTCCTGATGTTCCTTTGTGTTTTTGCCTCTGTAGCTGTTTCTGTGTCCAGTTTATGTATGGTGTTATTCTCCACATTTAAGGTTTTTCCTTAATATTTCTGCAGTTTTCATTATTGAAATTCGTTGTATTTTCTCAGCCATCCCTCTAATTCCAATCTCTCCCATTCTTTTTTCAAAGTTTTTTGGTGTCGTTCCTAGTGCTCCTACTATTAGTGGTGTTATTTTTACTTTTTTCATTTTCCAGATCCCTTTGAGCTCTCTGGCCAGTTCCGTGTATTTGCTTCTCAATCCCTTTGATCTTTGCTCTGTAGTCTGCTGCAACAGCAAAATCTACAATCTGGCAGGCCTTTTCCTTCTTGTTAACTATTATGACGTCTGGTCTTCGTGCTTGGATGGGTTTATCTGTTTGTATATGCATGTCCCATAGGATCTTGTGACTTCCATTTTCCAGTACTGCTGCCGGTTTGTGTTTGTACCATTTGTTTGTGTGTTCAAGATGCGATTGTTTGTATAAATGCCAATGCACTGCCTTCCCCACTTGATTGTGTCTATTTTTATATTCTTTTTGAGTAAGTTTGCTGCATTCACTTATTATGTGGTTTATTGTTTTGTCTCTTTGTCCGCAGAGTCTGCATTTGTTGTTTTCTTGTGTCTTGTCGATCCTTGCTTTTATGTTTATTTATTGTTTAGTTACAAAAACGATTAACGAATATAAATAAAACTGGTAACGCTTGATAACGTTTTCAGAACAGGAATAGTTTCGATGATTCTCCTGGAGAAGGAATAGTTTTAGTAAAACAGGAACAGGTTTGATGATTTTCTCTGGAATATGAATAGATGTAGTGACGTCTTTGGAACAGAAATGAAAATCTTTCATATTTCTGTTATATGTTATAAAATTTCCATTAAGATTTCTTAGTCAACAATGCCTAACTTATCACAGACAATAATCTCAACAAATAATAAGAAAATTAAAGCAACCCAGGAAATTCCTTTTCCTTTAGCCCCTAAAATAATTTAAAATAATGGTAACTGCCAAAAAAGGGCGATTGCCTTCTCGGTAAACACCTGCATACATAAGGATGTTGTCTATTCTCACACCATAACTGAGATACCTACTAAAGACCCCAAATAAGCACCGCAAATCATTCATAGCCTTTAATCCCACATCAATCATCTTCGACACAGCCCTATTGCTTCTCCTTCAGGTCTCTCAATAGATAATCACAGCAACTATTCTATATGCCCGGAACTATTATGGTAATCATCACTCCAGCAAAAATAAACAGTCTCTACTCAAAACATACACATACATTGGTTCTACTTTCATTTTGATTAAGCTAAAAATATCCAACCACATGTCTTCGTTTAATGATATACAGGCAATAATCAGATGACATCTTCAACTTTAATAAAAAAAAAAAAAAACTTTTAAAAATTTAATAAAAATAAAAAATTTCGATTTAAGAATCTTCACAATCAATTGGTCTATTCTCGGTAATCTAAATCATATACCCCAGGGTCCAAGTCTAAGGCTTTTAGGATACTAACACCAACCTCTAAAAGCGAATCAATTTTCCAATGCAAGCATAAGGCAAGATACAAACAGTACTTAGGCTTTATTAAATCCCATAATCTCCCTAATCATCAACTTTAAATAACTCCCACATATCACTTAACGCAAACAAGCGTACTTTCTAAGATATTAACCCTTATTTCTTCCTTTACTATCATCTTGTTTTTGTCCAACCAACAAATCACTTTGTTTACCCACATATGCTCTCTGTTCTCCTTTAATTTTCTGGAATCTTCTCTGTGTTTTTTATGTTGGATTGTAACTTTCGGGTGGTTCTCTGGACTTTCTCAAACGAAAAAATTGGATTCGATATTTACTTTCCAATTTTCTAATCTTTCATATTTCAGTTATATGTTATGGCTGCCATTAGCTTTGTTTTATTTGCTCTTGGCTTATATTTTTCTCTTTTTATATATATATATATATATATATATATATATATATATATATATATATATATATATATTAGTGATTTTTCTATTATTATTATCATTATTATTATTATCATCATCATCACCATCATTCATTCGTATTATTATTATCATCATTGTCACCATCATCTATTTGTATTCAAATGTTATTAAGATTGTATCTGGATGTTAGTATACAATTTTCTTCACTTTTCCTTTCTGTCTGAACAACATCCAATATACATGCATCTAAATGAGTGCTTTTAAATACATAACCTAATTGTTTGTAGGCCGAGTGAATGAAACGGCATTATACGAAAGCCAGTCAAAAATGAAAAAAAACAACAAAAAAAAACAACCTTTTTCTGAACAAAAGTTTAGTTATTTATGACTAGAAATGTCAGTGTGGTGCTGACTATGTGGGTCAAACTCTTTAGGGCCTGGGGGTCAGACTGTTCCAGCATGTATCTCCCCGAATTCAGAAGTCGTGCATGTCCAACAAGAATATATTAACTAGCACATCTGGGCATTTAAGGAATATGCCTGGATGTTTATTTAGCACATCTGGACACTCACCGATCCATCAGTCGGCAATTGGGCAGTATCTACTCGACAATAAATTATGTGGAGATACCTAATCAGGCAGCTACTTTCGTATTGTACACAGGGTTTGCTCTAAACACTTACTGAATATTTTGGATGCCTTATGTGTTACAATGTATAAACCCTCGCTCTGTAGGCAGAAGGATCTCTCCTATAAATTGGAGCTATTTAAAGAGTTCTAATATATGTAGATAATTTTTTAATACTTACTTGTATGAATGTAATGTATATATATATATATATATATATATATATATATATATATATATATATGAATTATCTGCCTACATTCTATCAATATTATGCCTGTGCGTCTTTATTTAATACCCTAATATTGGCGACATCTTTCTATTTTCTATTTCCCCACCCCACGTTAGTAAAAATCAATTTTAAACGATAGTTACTAATATTTTCGTTTTTAATCATATTCTCTGATGTTTTTCTCTTAATAATGAATTGGTCAAAAGACGTCTTGAGGTTAATTTTAATAGTTTTTCTTGGTCTTTTTTTTTTTAAATCCTTGATCCATCAATTTACCCTGAAATTATTTTTATCAATTGCTTTTTCACTTTCCCCTCAAATTTTTTAAGGGATTGTTTCCCAACTCGGCATAACTCCAAAGACATTGTTTGAAACTATTATGTTGTTTTGTACCACCAAAAATTTTCATGGGAAATTTTCATAATACTATCTGTGTGATTATACAAAAAAAAAATTTTGACTAGAAGAATACTTATAAAAAGGACTTTGGATAAGTTACTTAAGAAAGATGTATCGATGACATCATAGAGAAGGAGAATTTGATAAGCACCTTCGTGTACGTAGACAACGTCACAATATGCAGAAAGGATAAAAAAAAAGCACAATAAGATCAAGGTGTGGTATCTGTTCTTCAGATGCTGCACTTCCATTTCTTGTTCTCTTTTGGTGCAGGATCAGTCCTTCACAACTGAGACAATTTTTTTTATTTTTGTACCTTTTCTCCACGTTAAAAACGACCCTGGTGTCTAACTCTGTCCCGTGGGGAGGCATAGTAAATAGGTACAATCTCCAAAGATTTTATGATGTAGCACAAAGATACATCACACTGAACCAAAGTAAGAACGTCATTTCAGTTACCTCAATCACTTTACTTGGTTACACAATCCAAAACAACCAACTTGTTCTTGATTAAAACTCCTCGAAATGATATCACCTCTAAATCTTGCGTTTCAAAAACGAGTAGTTGGAATGTTCTCGTATTATAGTAACTTTATTTAAAACTTCTCTGATAAAATACTGCTACTCAACCATAGCAAAGAGTTTCCACTGTCCCCCTCTGTCTTAAATTCTTTTCAAACGTTGGAGACTGATCTAAAAAATGGTACACAGATAACAGTTGACCTGGATAAAAAATTTGAAGTAGAAACAGATGCAAGTAATTACTGCATAGCTGCTAAACTAAATTAGCAAGGTCGATCTGTTGCATTCTTTTCATGGATGCTAAACCCGGACGAAATTAAACATCATGCTGTTGAAAAGGAAGCTGCTGATATTGTTAAAGCTCTCCAAAAGTAGCGATGCTTTCTACTTGGAAGACAACTTTAAAGTCATTACAGACCAAAAGATAATTAGTTTCATGTTTGACAACAGTAGGAAATCCAAAATCAAAAAAGATATGTTGTTGGCAGATTGAACTGTCAAAGTTCAAATTCAGTATCGTCTAGGAATGGAAAATGCAGCTGCTGACACATTCTCTCGCATCTCTGCTCTAACTCATACTTTTCCTGTTAGTATTATTGAGACATGATAACGGTGATGCAGGCCATATTATTTCTTCATTATGTAACCAGTTAGGTCCATGTATCCAGAAGTGAAATAATTGATGGAACTTAGAGGCAGTAATCCCTCTAGTCAATAGATCCACCGGATTCTCCAGAGAAGGCGCATACTTGAACTTCGGAAATGTACCATATTTAAGGTTTATCTCCCTTTTAACATTGAGAATATCAGATATTCTGTTTTCTACAAATATATTTTTCTTTGATCCCTTGCCATTCATGATCCATGAAAGTGTCACTTGCGAATCCGACGCAAGATAGAAAGCAAAGACATTAATGAAACTCAAGACTTCCAAAATTTGAAGAACAAACTTGAGGGCGAAATATATGGCCATAGGTTCCAGAGTAGGGAGTGATTTCCCTTTAGGAGCCACTTTTGCCTTAGCAAATAATAAGGAGGATTCACTGCTTCACATAGAAAGTAAATCCATAAATAATAAGACGTGATACATAGAAAGTAAATCCATACGCCTCTTTGAGGCATCACAGAAGCAAATGTACTCTATAAGCGAGTTCTCTGATAATACATGACTAGGGAACTCAAATTCATGTAAACTGTTTAATGTAAAGAAATTATCAGGAATTTGTTGATCCCATGATAACCTGTCTTTCCACAACTGACTGATAATAATTGTATTGTTACAGAGAGCAATACTGATAAAGCAAAAATGCTTGAGACTTGTGAAAGAATCCCATGCTTGGTATTGGTCAGATAGTCCACAGTGATAGGGTTAAGTTTGAAGAAATTTTTAAGTAGAGAATATAACCCAGCACCTTTTCTTGGGTTGGAAAGTGAGCGGAGATTGAGTTGTCTTCCACCATTTTGCTTTGCAACTGTGAACTATTAGAATTGCAGGTCTGAAGTTTGAAACCTGCTCCCTCCAGCCTGGACCGCACAGTGCTATAAACGATAAGAAGTGCATTTTGATCGGAATTGGTATAGACCAGATTGTTGATATAAAAGTAATGGGATATAATGTGAGAAGCCAAATCACCTACATAATGGTCAGCGCGGAATTTAAGAATAAAGCTTAATATGAAGGGGCTTGCATTAAACCCGAAGATTATTGTGTTAGATTTGAAGGCATGCAACTCGCTGTTTATCTTCAGAAAAAACAAAACCTATTCTTATCCTCCTCAGACTTCAGGAGGATCTGCAAAAAGTCCTTGCTAATATCACCCAGTAGAACGTAATAATTTTTTTAGCAACCCAACAACAAATCCAAAAGCTGGGCCATCAAATTGATTCCTGAATAAGCAGCATTGTTGATAGAGGTGCCTCCCTGTTTTTTCAACGAGCAATTGAAGACAGGATGGATTTTAGTGGTTACCTTCTTTAATCACCAGATAATGGGGTATCCAAATATAATTATAATAATCTTCCAGAGGGACCGAAAATGATTGAATAATTCCCCAGTCTTCATATTCCCTGAAGGTAATCATCATATAATCCTTTTTTTTCTAAGGAATTGGCTATTCTCTCCATAAGCTTTAAAGAGATAACAAAATTCGAACTGACTTAAGACAGTTTATAATCCCCAGACAGATCTATATAACACTTGTTGTCTTTCAGTATGATAGACTTCTCGAAAGTTTTTATCATTTCTTCGTGAGAAGATAACTTACTACTCTCATCGATCCCTATAGAACCAAGGGACAAAAATTTCTCTAATACTCGTTCAACTGAATATTCAGTGAAACATTGTTGAAGCGCGTCCTCGTATGTCAAAATGGGATTCAAAACACTGTCAATTGAATAAAACTAACAAGAAGGTAAAGAATTCATGAGCTTGTCGAAGGGAGATAACTCCTCCCTTACAGAATTATTGGACAAAAATTTATGTCCTTCCCCAAAGGGTATGATATATTTGGAAATTTTTCAAGCACTACCACTAAGGCATTTAACCACACGAAAATTTTGAATCTGCGGGATCAGATCTAACCTAATGATGCCATTAATATCACAGTGGTTTAATTGTTTATAACCAGGAAAAAGATGAAAACCTTTACTGGTTAGATTAGTAGTAATATAATCAAAATTATCTACCTTGAATTTCAACTTTAAATCGTTGGAAAATAAGGTGGAGAAAGGAAGCGTTTTTGTCACTTAAATTGTTAAGGGACACATCAAATTCCAGAAGATTTAAAGAACCAGTTCCAATGATAGTATTTACAGGCATGTTAACTTCCTTGGGTTTATGTTTAACCCTAGCACTCAATTAAGACAAAATAGCCTGCGAAAAAATCACCTCTGGCTACCTGTATCTATCAGGCAGTAAAAGTAACTCAGTTGATTTTTTGCTTTCATAGAAATTTTAAGGACTAGAAAAATGCAACTCCCAGACCCTGACAGTGTCGTCCGTGCCACAAATGCTTTTGGACACATAATTGAAAAATGTTTTTCAGACCACAATTGTTGCAAGGGTAAGGAAAACCTTTAAATGCTTTGCAATTGGTATCTAAGTGTTCGCCCAAACACCTAGGACACAGGTTAAGGTCTCTGCCCTTGGAGACTTAGCTCCGAAAGTTTTAAAATTACGACAGTCTTTAATATAGTGATCAGTAGATTTGCATAACTTGCAATTTTTATTAACTTTGTCATAAACGTTCTGGACGTATTTGGATCCTTCTTTGCATTAAGAACTTTGGCAGTAGAACAATCCGCGATCTTGATTTTCTCTTCAAGGGAAGAAAAAGAGGAGGAAGGAGATTTTGGTGGGTAACGTTCCCGCCTAGAAATTTTGACAGGGGCTGCCATTAAAAAGTCTAAAACGTCAAAACTGTGAGACAAGATAGCTGAAACATTTGGAAAACGTTTGTTTGTCTGATTCATGATTTCTCTGTGAACTACATTGGGGAATTTGCTAAACAAAATGTGAGCAAAAATATCTCCAGACGTTGTATTCTGTGAGAAAAAATATGTACCGAAGGACTTATCCAATTTGGACAAGTCTGACTTGACACATTCAAGATGTTTTTAATTCCTTTAGGGAATGAATGCGTTCACCATGAGGAATATTCTCTTCAAAAACTTGATTTTTGATTATGGAAGGATTTAAAAATTTATCCTTTAAACAGGTCAAGGCCTCATCGTAGTTTACATCCGTAGAATCAAACCTAGAGATAAGTTAGAAGGCCTTGCCTAATAATTTGGTTTTTAGAAAAAGTAATTTATCTGCTTTCCCTAAATTTGAGGAACAGAACTCGAACCTTCTTAGAAATGTTTGAAATTCGAATTTATCTGCCGATAAGGCTCCACTGAAGTTCGGACATACAAGATCCAATCTAACTGGAAGACGTGATACATGTTGACAGGAGTCAACAAGATCTCTTCTGCCATTAGAAAATTTTGTCAATTTCTCCCTGATTTTCGAAACAAATTGTGCCGAATCCTAGCACAATCCTAACCTTTCTTCCACAGGGGATTTTAAAATCAGTTGGTCGAATAATTCATTTAGTTCATCCAACCCTTTATTAAAATCAGTTATACTCGATTCTACACAAGTTGAGGATGAATTCTCCAACCACTCGAAAGTGCCAGAAATCCAAAGCTTTTTCACTTTTATTCTGTTGAGTAATTCCTTAGAAGCCATGTTGAACTATAATCGACACAGGAAGGCTACTTGAAATGGCAGGACTGACCTGTAGCATTAAACTTGACAGCAGGTAATTTAAAGGAATCCGAGAGAAAATTGACTATATGAAATTAATATGAACTTCAAGGGAAACATGAACGATTTCACGTCTAAAATGGATATAACTGTTATTTCACAAAATGAATAAAATCAAGTAAACATATATGAACAGGCGATCTTTGGTAACGATAGCAAAAAATAGAATAGCAGACAGACAAGCACGTAAAGAGATAATTAATAGTATAACTATCATTTAACACAAAAAAATATTCAAACTCATGCGATGTGCGAAAATTCATTTAATTAAAGCAATGAATTAATTTTTATATTCATAAAAACATTCATATATTACCAGCGAGGTAATTAAATTTACTAGTGGTCACCACGTGCTTCAAAAATATTTTTTCATGCTCAATCAGAGAGCACATTTTAAATCCAAGTTACCATGGGTGAATTTAGCAAATTAAATAAATGACAGTTTTTTTTTAGCAATTCAGACAATTAATATTTTATGATAGTTGAGACAGAAAGAATGATGCAACATAAATCTTCAGAATTTAAAATGACTTTAAAAATTCTCAAATCTTCATTTATGAAAGGATTTAAAATTTTATACGTTTTTTTCTTCTTCAAGCATAAACACAGGTGACAAAATCTTATTGTTATGAATCTATTTGTAATTCGTAATTGCAAATTAATGCAAAATATTGAAAATATTGCTAAATAATACAAATAAGTAATTATATATATAAAATTTTATTTATTCACTATTTGAAATTCTTAACTTGTATTTAAGTTGGAAGAAATTTTTTTTTTATTAACTTAAAAAAAAAGTAATGATTAACCATTACTTTTTTCTTTCGTTCTCGCCAATGTGTCAGAAATTATTCAGTCATATGTGACAAGGCACGTGACATGTCTGGTTAGATTCAACCAATCAGGTTGATTGATACAATGGCAGTTAGGACTTGTATTATGACTGAATAATTTCTTACACATTGCCAAGAACGAAAGGAAAACGTAATGGTTAATCATTACTTTGTTTTTTAAATTAAGAAAAAAAAAAAAAATTCTTCCAACTTAAATACAAGTTAAGAATTTCAAATAGTGAATAAATAAAGTTTTTTTTTATATAATCACTTATTTGTATTATTTAGCAATATTTTCAATATTTTGCATTAATTTGCAATTACGAATTGTTTGTTTCTTCTGCTGTCAGATAATGATGACCGGGAGGAACACTATTTTTTTTAATTCTACTTGAGGCAAATCTTGATAATTATTGATACAAAGTTTCCCCAAAGGACCAGTAAATGTTGTTAGGCTTTTTGTTGTTCCATCAATTAATTTAAAAATTGCTCTAAATGGCAGTTCTTCTAATGGAACCTGAAAATTGCAAAATTTACATGTTCAATAATAGAGTCAGATTACATAATAAATATCAATATATTATTTTATTTTCCACAAAAAAGGAACAGGTGAATCTATAGAATTAATTTTACCTTCTTGTTAGAAGGACAAGTGCAGACAATGTGCCTTTTTGACATTTTCCTGTCTTTCACTTTACTGCAAATTCATCACATCTCAAGTCTGGAAGTTTACAGCTACAAGAAAATATATCAGACAATCTGTCTTGCAGTTCCTTCACTTTTTTCACTTTGGTTGCTGCAAGAGATTTCCTGTCAATCTGTTTTACCCTCTTATAGAAAAATATATTGACATTCTGTCCTATATAACGTTCCCCTAACAAGGGCAATTGTGGATTAACTACTTGCCAAATACTAATTAATTCCTTAGCAATTAATATAGAAATCACACTATTTTTTAAGATAACTGTTCTCGAGAAAGTAACTAAACTGGATGGCTTGTTGTGAAGCTGGAGGTGCTGTTTCATCCAAATGACAAGGTGGACCAGCAAATTTTGTGAACCACGAGTTAAAACTGAACGTTGTGCTTTTACTAACATTTTAATCTGAAAAGTAAAATAAATAAATGGATTATAACTAAAGGAAACTGTTTTACGTTATCTTCCAGTTTCATATGTAAAAAAAAATAAGCACTAGTTATAAGAAATAATGAAAAACTTTGTAGAGTTGCATTAGATGTATTGAAGAGAGAGGACAAAACCAAATCATAGTAGTGTTTAGTTTAAACAATTTTAGCAGACTTTAGCTCCTCCTTCGATAACATGAATTTACTCATAAAGAGATTCAATCTTTCTGTAGCTGTGCCATTTTAAACGATTGTTTAGAGTTTGAAAAATCAGTGTTTGCGCATCTATGTTACCATGCTATTTTTAATAGCATTTTCAAGTTAAATTTAATCTTTATGAAATTTTTGTTTATTAAATTTTTAAGTGAAAGAACAGACCAGTTACAGCACAACCTCCTATCTTCCCCATTTTAAGAATTTTTTTTTTAATAATAAAGTTATTTCAGCACAATAAAATGGATGTACAAATAAGGTTGGTTGTTGGTTGTTTTTGTTTTACGGCATATCAACCCTTTTCGGGTTATTTAATGCCGAGTACAAATAAGGAAAACCTAAAAGCAGTTTCCTTATTTACTCGTTAATCTTTGTGTGTTATCTGATTTTAAAACTGTAATTTTAGAAGAAAAATACTGCTTAAAAATAATTACTCCCTGAAAAAAATTTTTTTTAAAATTTGACACTAAATTAGTGTCAAATTTTTTTTATTTTATTTTCAGGGAGTAATTATTTTTAACCAAATTATTTATTAAGTAGAAAAACTTGAAAATTTACATGGTTATGTTTCGTAAAAAATGTGTAGAATAAAATTGTATGGACTATTTTTTTTTTTTTTGCTTTAATATAAAACTGGAGCATTGCCATATTTCAATAAAAATTGAAAATAGAATTTGATGTGAAATATTAGGTTGGTTAAAAAATAATCTGTTTGGCGTTCATTTGAACGTCAAAAATTGCCATTATTTTTGCACCAACCTAATAGAAAAAAAAATTTAAAAAGATAAAACGAATATGTTTAAATTCACTGCAGATACTTGAGATATAATATATATTTTAAACAAGTCTTTTTCGTTTTTCCTTTCGAAAGAATTAAGCTTAAATCGTAATGTTTTAAAATTAAATAATAAACAAACGTTCATTTTCAATATCAATAACGAGCGTGTTTTGCGACGGTGAAATCTAAAATGTTTCCACCCAAAAAAAGTTCCTGAAATGAAAAGGCGAAGTTTGGTCGCTATTATTTAAAAAAAAAAACACACACACATAATTTTGCCTTTACAGTTAATATTTATGGCAGTGTTGTACTCTGTCCCGAAAATGTTCGATAACTCTTGGCGGTTCACAATTTACTATGACATCGTCTAAGCAGGTGCGCGTTCATATTAATTTGATTTTATGCAAACGCAATTGAATAAAATGAATTTAGGAAAACTCGTCTCGGGAAAACTCGTCTCGGGAAAACTCGTCTCCGGAAAACTCGTCCCTTTTCGCGAGGTAGGACAACTGGTCCCTTATTGAATAAATGTCGATTGAAAACACATTTTATGATCGTTCTTGAAAGAGATATTGTTTTATTAAAATAGACTATAACCCCCATAATATTTAAAAAAAAAATAGTTTTACTTGTTTAATGTTTTGGGTTTGTATTACTGTACACATAGATTCGAAAAAGTTGTCAAAAAACAAATATATAACAAATAAATGTTATCAAAGGCAAGATAAATTACTTTTCTACAAAACTGGATATAATTTTCGTGTTTTTATTCAATTTAACATGTTTATTAAGCTCGAAAAGCATACAGTGTTTACCGATTAGAAAATTTAAAATGGCGGCCGACTCTCTTTTGTGAGAAAATAAAAATAAAAATAAAAATAAAAAAAGGAGATTGCTTACTTGGTGGCGCCGGCCTCGAGGGCGGAATTCTAATCTGAGTGGTTGAGAGAACGAGTCTCTTATAGACTTGGAGGAGTAGGGGGAGGCACTATTCTTCTGTTATAAAAGAATTGTGTCTCTGACTAGCGCCAGTTCTGTTAACGACTCTCTTCCTCTCAACGCTACGATTATTTGCTGCGATTATTTTGTAAGTTGTTTATCTCCTCTTTGTCTTTTTCCTTTCCTTCTTCTTCACCGAGTCGGATTTTCTTTTTCTTTTTTTTTTTTTTTTTTGCTCTACTTTTTACTGTTTTTATAACAGTTTTGTTTGAACATTTTTTAACCGTTTTTTTAACGGTTCGGCTATGGCCGCTGCTGCGAGCCAGACGCCCATTATTGTTGACACCATGGAGCAGGAAAGTGCCACACCTTCTTTGTCTAACACTTGGTCTAAACCCCCCAAAATCGACATTGACGTTAAGGACTTCGTGGAAAAGGCAAAACAATGCCTGGAACTCGTCAACGACACCGGCTTAATTGTCAACCTGCCCAAATTAGAGGAGATTAGAAAAAAGTGCCTAACACTATTTGTTGTGGACAGGAAGACTAAAAAGGTTATCAGAGCAACAGCAGACATCGTCATCAACCTCTTGGCCACAGCAGGAGTTAGACCCTTACGCATCATTAAATGTAAGGGTTATAATACCTGGAACATTCTTCTGAACTCTCCTGAAGAATGCATTACAATATCGCAGAAAGAAATTATTACAGCGCAATACATTCTGAGGACCGAATATATGGGGAAACGACAAACTACGGTTTCAGTTTTCCACGTCCCACACCACATCGAAGGAGAACATCTCGGTGCCTTCTTTTTGAAATTTGGAGAAATGGTATCCGTCCAAGTTGACGAGTTCCATGGAATATGGTCTTTTGACATTCTCCTCGATAAAGAAAACTTCACAAACATTCCTTATTTCCTAGAAGTAGGAGAAGAAAAATTACCCATTATAGTAGCTGGCAGGAGACCAACTTGTTGGAACTGTAGTGAAATTGGGCATCTGACATCGGAATGCCCCAAAAAAAAACCCACACCAAACCCCAAAAGACTCACCGGACAACACCTGGGAAGCACAACCACCACAAGCTTTCCTAAACTTACCAGCCACGATACAACCCCGGATGAACCACTCAGAGGAGAACCCTGGCAGATCGCCCCCGGGAAGAAAACCCCTGGACGCCTGAGCCTCGAGCAACAGAGAGAGCAAGCCATGCTCAAAAATGACCCGGGAAAGGATAAATACCTCGAAATTGTTAACCTAAAAAAGAAACTGGACTCTCAAAAAAAGAAAATACCCCAATCCCCGTGCAAATCACCTCCACCAAAAAACATAAAATTAATAAGTCAGTCCCCCACTACATCCAAAACTCCTTCTCCTTTCAAAATGCCTCCTCCAGTCACAACTCCCATTTCTCCCAAAATATCCAAACTAACACCACTAAGTCCCCTTAAGAAACACAAATCCTCCACTCCTGTTACAGCCACCTCTAAGTCCCCTCACAACACTCCTCCTGCCTCTCCTGAAAAAAACCCTACTGACCCTACTAACATGGATACTACCCCCGCTATTGAACAAAAGAAAAAAACCCTCTACCTCCCTGGAAAGGATATCTGTATTCTTAATACAGCTGCTATTAATAACAGCAAAAACCTAAAAGGCCCAGACCTAGGCAAGTTAGCCGATTTCAGGGAGGTAGGGGGGAAGCTAATAGACACCCCCACCAACTTCCCCAATGCAAGACGGGTTTTAACCGTAATAAGAAAAAGAGAAGAAGCTAAGGACCTATGGCAAATGCTGGAGGAGGCAAACAAGACCTTTAATCTTTCCCCTCCCCTAGCTATCTTTAAAGACTCTGATATAAAAAGCCTAAAAAAATGTTGTGTTGGGAGGGTCCCGGTTAAAATGCACCCCTCCTTGTATAGGATAGTAAAACTAACCTATCCCCTGCATGTCGGCGGTATCTCTCGTGACGGACTCATCGATACTGCGATGGGTACCTATTCCCTCACGAGAGCTGTCGGCACGCTCACGACCGCGATGTTCGTTTCTGGTACTCAACCCTAAGGCACCACCATGGATCTCAAGCTTGCTAGTTTAAATGTCCGAGGGCTAAGGGCCGACTCGCGCAAATGGCGCTTGAGTTTGGACCTGCAGCACCTCGGAGTGGATATCTGTTGTGTGCAGGAAACCCACCTTATTCCTGGTGACCATTTGGGTGCACTGTCTAAGACCTTTGAGGCTTACTCAGCGCACTATAATTCTCGCTCGAGAGGGGTTTCCTGGCTAGTTAAAAGGTCTCTAGATGCGTCGTGTGACCCGTGTTACTTGGATCCGGAGGGAAGACTATGTGTTTTGGATGTTACCATAAAGGGTAGGGCATTACGTCTTATTGGGGTTTATGCGCCCAATAGCCATTCTGAGCTGGCTGGTTTTTTTCGGCGGATCGAGCAGTTCATAGATGTTTCCAGAACGGTTATCTTAGCGGGAGACTGGAACGCCGTCCTGGATCCCGAGTTAGATCGATTTGGGTTAACATCTAGGGGAACTAACAAAGATCGGGATGCTGTTGTATTTCATGAATTTGTGGATAAGTTTGATCTTATCGACAAATTCCGAAATGAAAAGCCCCGTGACTTAGTGTGGACTTGGACAGGTAGAGGCGGCTCCGATTCGATACAGGTCTCGAGCTATATCGACCGGTTCTTAGTTAGGCGAGTCGACGTAGGAGTATTGGATTGTCCAAGTTTCCACAATATAGTTTACTCGGATCACAGACTTGTTCGTGTACGGGTAAACTTAGATAGACCTAAGCCTAGATTAGCCGGTTACTGGAAGCTCAACACGTCGTTGTTCGATGTGAAGGGCTTCCGTGACGGGCTATTACTAACCCTACAGCGGGAATTGACGGGGGCAATTATTGGGAATAAGTGGTGGGTAAAAGTTAAGGAAGCCATTAGGTCCTTTGCTGCTGACTTTAGCAAAAGACTCAATCTAGATTCTAGGGCAGCTAAAGTGACACTAGAGTCTAGACTAGATCGGGCGGTGGAGGAGGGGGATAGTGCTAGCGTTAATATAATTAGGGCTCGGCTTGCCTCCCTTGCTGAAAAGGAGCACCAAGCCTTAGCGATTAGGGCTAGGTTAAAAAGAATGCCCCAGGAAGCAACAAACATGGCCGCTGAACTGCGTGCAGAGGAGCTTAGGAAAGCGGCTAATAGGCACATCGCTCGTGTCACATTGCCGGACGGGCGTACCGTGACCACAAACCAGGGTGTGCTGGAGGCGTTTAGATCCCATTTCCAGGAGCTTTTTTCCATGGAACCCGGTCTGTCATTAGAACAGTTTGACACCTATTTGGCTGACTTTTCTCGTCTTTCGACGACCGAAGCGGCTAGGTGCGAAGGTGGCATAACGGAGGATGAAGTCATTGAAGCCTTGAAGCGGGTCGGCCTTAATAAGTCACCGGGGATCGATGGTCTTCCCTACGAAGTGTATTTGAGGTTGTCGCACATCTTTGTCCCCTTGCTGACGGTTTTGTTTAACTCATGGTTTAGGAACGGCTCAATCCCCAAGTACTTTACCATGGGTGTGATAAAGCTTGTTCGTAAAAGCAAAGATGGTGGGGATGGGTTAGGTAATTTCAGGCCCTTAACGATGCTTAACGCTGAGTTAAAGATTTTGGCCAAGATTCTCGCAAATCGTCTGCAGCTTGTCCTGGCTCGTCTTATTAGCCCCGAGCAAACGTGTGCCGTGAAGGGCAGGACAATCCAGGATAACTTGCACTCGATACGCCTGATGATAGAAAAAGTCGACACTGAGGCCGCGCTGATCAATTTAGATCAGTCCAAAGCCTTCGATAGGGTTGACCATCGGTACTTGGGGGCTGTTTTATCGGCGGCCGGTTTTGGCCCGCAATTTTGCTCTTGGGTTCATCTTCTCTATGCTAACCCCGCGGTGATGGTAGAAGTAAATGGGAAGAGGTCGAGACCCTTCAGTTTGTCACGTTCCATTCGTCAAGGGTGCCCGTTATCACCCATGCTATATGTGCTTGCGATCGAGCCATTTTTGCGCAGGCTAAGGGTGAATCCGGTCCTACGCGGAATCACTTTGCCAGGTGTGGATGCCCAGGCGAAGTACTCCGCCTATGCCGACGACGTAACTGTGCTTGTAACGAGCAGTGCTGAGATTAGTGTCGTCGGTGTAGAAATCAGATTGTATGAAACGGTAACAGGGGCCAAAATTAACTGCGACAAGTCTTCAGGTTTGCGCATTGGTGCCTGGAGGGGTATGCCCCTTCAGGGGCCCTTTAGTTGGAGTGATGGGCCTTGCAAGATACTCGGCGTCTGGTTTGGTCCTGACCTCCAGCTGGAGAAAAATTGGTCGGAGGTTCTGAAAGCGGTACGGTCTGCAGCTTCACGGTGGATCAGTAGAAACCTTTCATTAAAGGGGCGAGCGGAGGTGTGTAATACTCACATCTATCCAATCGCTATTTATCGTCTATCAGTGCTTCCAATCCCGTCAGATACGCTGCTATATTTGCAGAGGGCTCTTTTCAACTTCTTATGGCTTGGAAGGGCCCCTAAGGTCTGTCGCGATGTCTGCTACCTACATCCTTCTGAAGGCGGTCTAGGTATGCCAAACGTGGAGATTCGGCTATACACGCTACGGCTCTACTACCTAGATCGAATGTGCACACAAGATAGGGAAAACGGTGGCCTCTGGATGGAGGACACCAAGAAAGCCTTCCCGGCTTTGAGAGGGGTGCACTACTCCGAGGGGGAGGCACACAGGTTGCCCCGAGGTGAATGTCCCTTCTATCGCGAGTGCCGGCGCGCACTGAAGTCCCTCTTAAGAGTGAAGGAAAGCCTCTCTAACACTCTGCTGTTGTCCCGAAAGGCATTATATCGGGTTTTAGTGAGGGGATCCGTAACGGATGTCATCGGTGGGAGGCTCCCTTTGACGAAGGAGCAGCTCCGCTCAATCTGGCCTTGGGCGCCTGGGTCAGGATGCCTCACTAACGACGAGGCTTCCCTGACCTGGCTGGTAATTCGGGATGCTCTATGGGTCGGTAAGAGACTCCACTCAGCTGGCTTGGTGGATTCGCCTATTTGTAAACGGTGCGGCGATGAGGACGAGACTTTATGTCACGCCTTCGTTTATTGTCGCATCGTGGCGCCGCTGATTGAGTTTGTTACAGGTCTCATGGTCCGCATACTAAACACATCCTCATTAACCTTGGTTCCTATTAATGTCTGTAGCAATTGGGCTCCGACAACGGATAGGCTCAGAAAAGATTTGTGTTTGACCTTGCTAGCTGTGATGAGAGGTGTTATCTGGAACACACGTATGAAAGTGGTCTATGGATCTGAGGACTTCGCTCCCCTCGACCTTATACGACTCTTCCGTCATTATTTAAAGGATCGTATCAAGGCCGAGAGAGTTAGACTCTCTCCGTCAGACTTTGTTGAAAGGTGGGTGTCAGTTGCGCGTGTGTGTCGGGTGAGAGAAGCAAGTCTTGACTGGTTCTTGGATGTTCCTTAGGAAAAAGAATTTTGGGTGACAGGAACGAACGTCAGCCCTGACTCGTTTTTAGTCCAGAGTAGGTCACGATATAGGCAAGAGTAGGACCATTATTTAGGCTTCTTTGTTCATAACCTAGCTAGTGTGTGATAGCGATCATTAGGCCCCTTTTAAGTTTGTCCCTGCGTTTTTTTTTTTTTTTTTTTTTTTTTTTTTTTAACCCCACTCCCCTCCCAAATTAGGTGACAAATCGCTTGATTTGCCAGAGATGCGGGTCCCCTTTCGAAGTTTTCGTAAGAGGTGTTTTAAATAAAGCGTTCGGACCCGCATCACCCTTTCGACTGGCGAATCGGTGCATCTGCCATAGTTTAACAACGGGGGGGTCTTTTGTTACTAACATTGTAAATATTTCATTTTTATTTTGTATATAAAATTTTTATCTTCCCAAACCCCCCCTTTCTTATGGGTTTTAATTAGGTTATCATGGTATGATGTTCTTATGGTGATTGATGAAGGATGTATACGCTGATGGATGTATAGTATGAATGTGGTATTATGGTGCAAGTAGAGTGAAAGTAGGAACTAGTTAGGTTAGATTAGTTAGCACTAGTCAGAGAAGACCGTCCTTTCCCCTCCCCCATCTTCGGCCTTGTGCCAAATTTTTCTGAGTTTTTACTATGTAAATTTTCCGAAAATAAATACCTTCTGTTAACGACTCTCTTCCTCTCAACGCTACGATTATTTGCTGCGATTATTTTGTAAGTTGTTTATCTCCTCTTTGTCTTTTTCCTTTCCTTCTTCTTCACCGAGTCGGATTTTCTTTTTCTTTTTTTTTTTTTTTTTGCTCTACTTTTTACTGTTTTTATAACAGTTTTGTTTGAACATTTTTTAACCGTTTTTTTTAACGGTTCGGCTATGGCCGCTGCTGCGAGCCAGACGCCCATTATTGTTGACACCATGGAGCAGGAAAGTGCCACACCTTCTTTGTCTAACACTTGGTCTAAACCCCCCAAAATCGACATTGACGTTAAGGACTTCGTGGAAAAGGCAAAACAATGCCTGGAACTCGTCAACGACACCGGCTTAATTGTCAACCTGCCCAAATTAGAGGAGATTAGAAAAAAGTGCCTAACACTATTTGTTGTGGACAGGAAGACTAAAAAGGTTATCAGAGCAACAGCAGACATCGTCATCAACCTCTTGGCCACAGCAGGAGTTAGACCCTTACGCATCATTAAATGTAAGGGTTATAATACCTGGAACATTCTTCTGAACTCTCCTGAAGAATGCATTACAATATCGCAGAAAGAAATTATTACAGCGCAATACATTCTGAGGACCGAATATATGGGGAAACGACAAACTACGGTTTCAGTTTTCCACGTCCCACACCACATCGAAGGAGAACATCTCGGTGCCTTCTTTTTGAAATTTGGAGAAATGGTATCCGTCCAAGTTGACGAGTTCCATGGAATATGGTCTTTTGACATTCTCCTCGATAAAGAAAACTTCACAAACATTCCTTATTTCCTAGAAGTAGGAGAAGAAAAATTACCCATTATAGTAGCTGGCAGGAGACCAACTTGTTGGAACTGTAGTGAAATTGGGCATCTGACATCGGAATGCCCCAAAAAAAAACCCACACCAAACCCCAAAAGACTCACCGGACAACACCTGGGAAGCACAACCACCACAAGCTTTCCTAAACTTACCAGCCACGATACAACCCCGGATGAACCACTCAGAGGAGAACCCTGGCAGATCGCCCCCGGGAAGAAAACCCCTGGACGCCTGAGCCTCGAGCAACAGAGAGAGCAAGCCATGCTCAAAAATGACCCGGGAAAGGATAAATACCTCGAAATTGTTAACCTAAAAAAGAAACTGGACTCTCAAAAAAAGAAAATACCCCAATCCCCGTGCAAATCACCTCCACCAAAAAACATAAAATTAATAAGTCAGTCCCCCACTACATCCAAAACTCCTTCTCCTTTCAAAATGCCTCCTCCAGTCACAACTCCCATTTCTCCCAAAATATCCAAACTAACACCACTAAGTCCCCTTAAGAAACACAAATCCTCCACTCCTGTTACAGCCACCTCTAAGTCCCCTCACAACACTCCTCCTGCCTCTCCTGAAAAAAACCCTACTGACCCTACTAACATGGATACTACCCCCGCTATTGAACAAAAGAAAAAAACCCTCTACCTCCCTGGAAAGGATATCTGTATTCTTAATACAGCTGCTATTAATAACAGCAAAAACCTAAAAGGCCCAGACCTAGGCAAGTTAGCCGATTTCAGGGAGGTAGGGGGGAAGCTAATAGACACCCCCACCAACTTCCCCAATGCAAGACGGGTTTTAACCGTAATAAGAAAAAGAGAAGAAGCTAAGGACCTATGGCAAATGCTGGAGGAGGCAAACAAGACCTTTAATCTTTCCCCTCCCCTAGCTATCTTTAAAGACTCTGATATAAAAAGCCTAAAAAAATGTTGTGTTGGGAGGGTCCCGGTTAAAATGCACCCCTCCTTGTATAGGATAGTAAAACTAACCTATCCCCTGCATGTCGGCGGTATCTCTCGTGACGGACTCATCGATACTGCGATGGGTACCTATTCCCTCACGAGAGCTGTCGGCACGCTCACGACCGCGATGTTCGTTTCTGGTACTCAACCCTAAGGCACCACCATGGATCTCAAGCTTGCTAGTTTAAATGTCCGAGGGCTAAGGGCCGACTCGCGCAAATGGCGCTTGAGTTTGGACCTGCAGCACCTCGGAGTGGATATCTGTTGTGTGCAGGAAACCCACCTTATTCCTGGTGACCATTTGGGTGCACTGTCTAAGACCTTTGAGGCTTACTCAGCGCACTATAATTCTCGCTCAAGAGGGGTTTCCTGGCTAGTTAAAAGGTCTCTAGATGCGTCGTGTGACCCGTGTTACTTGGATCCGGAGGGAAGACTATGTGTTTTGGATGTTACCATAAAGGGTAGGGCATTACGTCTTATTGGGGTTTATGCGCCCAATAGCCATTCTGAGCTGGCTGGTTTTTTTCGGCGGATCGAGCAGTTCATAGATGTTTCCAGAACGGTTATCTTAGCGGGAGACTGGAACGCCGTCCTGGATCCCGAGTTAGATCGATTTGGGTTAACATCTAGGGGAACTAACAAAGATCGGGATGCTGTTGTATTTCATGAATTTGTGGATAAGTTTGATCTTATCGACAAATTCCGAAATGAAAAGCCCCGTGACTTAGTGTGGACTTGGACAGGTAGAGGCGGCTCCGATTCGATACAGGTCTCGAGCTATATCGACCGGTTCTTAGTTAGGCGAGTCGACGTAGGAGTATTGGATTGTCCAAGTTTCCACAATATAGTTTACTCGGATCACAGACTTGTTCGTGTACGGGTAAACTTAGATAGACCTAAGCCTAGATTAGCCGGTTACTGGAAGCTCAACACGTCGTTGTTCGATGTGAAGGGCTTCCGTGACGGGCTATTACTAACCCTACAGCGGGAATTGACGGGGGCAATTATTGGGAATAAGTGGTGGGTAAAAGTTAAGGAAGCCATTAGGTCCTTTGCTGCTGACTTTAGCAAAAGACTCAATCTAGATTCTAGGGCAGCTAAAGTGACACTAGAGTCTAGACTAGATCGGGCGGTGGAGGAGGGGGATAGTGCTAGCGTTAATATAATTAGGGCTCGGCTTGCCTCCCTTGCTGAAAAGGAACACCAAGCCTTAGCGATTAGGGCTAGGTTAAAAAGAATGCCCCAGGAAGCAACAAACATGGCCGCTGAACTGCGTGCAGAGGAGCTTAGGAAAGCGGCTAATAGGCACATCGCTCGTGTCACATTGCCGGACGGGCGTACCGTGACCACAAACCAGGGTGTGCTGGAGGCGTTTAGATCCCATTTCCAGGAGCTTTTTTCCATGGAACCCGGTCTGTCATTAGAACAGTTTGACACCTATTTGGCTGACTTTTCTCGTCTTTCGACGACCGAAGCGGCTAGGTGCGAAGGTGGCATAACGGAGGATGAAGTCATTGAAGCCTTGAAGCGGGTCGGCCTTAATAAGTCACCGGGGATCGATGGTCTTCCCTACGAAGTGTATTTGAGGTTGTCGCACATCTTTGTCCCCTTGCTGACGGTTTTGTTTAACTCATGGTTTAGGAACGGCTCAATCCCCAAGTACTTTACCATGGGTGTGATAAAGCTTGTTCGTAAAAGCAAAGATGGTGGGGATGGGTTAGGTAATTTCAGGCCCTTAACGATGCTTAACGCTGAGTTAAAGATTTTGGCCAAGATTCTCGCAAATCGTCTGCAGCTTGTCCTGGCTCGTCTTATTAGCCCCGAGCAAACGTGTGCCGTGAAGGGCAGGACAATCCAGGATAACTTGCACTCGATACGCCTGATGATAGAAAAAGTCGACACTGAGGCCGCGCTGATCAATTTAGATCAGTCCAAAGCCTTCGATAGGGTTGACCATCGGTACTTGGGGGCTGTTTTATCGGCGGCCGGTTTTGGCCCGCAATTTTGCTCTTGGGTTCATCTTCTCTATGCTAACCCCGCGGTGATGGTAGAAGTAAATGGGAAGAGGTCGAGACCCTTCAGTTTGTCACGTTCCATTCGTCAAGGGTGCCCGTTATCACCCATGCTATATGTGCTTGCGATCGAGCCATTTTTGCGCAGGCTAAGGGTGAATCCGGTCCTACGCGGAATCACTTTGCCAGGTGTGGATGCCCAGGCGAAGTACTCCGCCTATGCCGACGACGTAACTGTGCTTGTAACGAGCAGTGCTGAGATTAGTGTCGTCGGTGTAGAAATCAGATTGTATGAAACGGTAACAGGGGCCAAAATTAACTGCGACAAGTCTTCAGGTTTGCGCATTGGTGCCTGGAGGGGTATGCCCCTTCAGGGGCCCTTTGGTTGGAGTGATGGGCCTTGCAAGATACTCGGCGTCTGGTTTGGTCCTGACCTCCAGCTGGAGAAAAATTGGTCGGAGGTTCTGAAAGCGGTACGGTCTGCAGCTTCACGGTGGATCAGTAGAAACCTTTCATTAAAGGGGCGAGCGGAGGTGTGTAATACTCACATCTATCCAATCGCTATTTATCGTCTATCAGTGCTTCCAATCCCGTCAGATACGCTGCTATATTTGCAGAGGGCTCTTTTCAACTTCTTATGGCTTGGAAGGGCCCCTAAGGTCTGTCGCGATGTCTGCTACCTACATCCTTCTGAAGGCGGTCTAGGTATGCCAAACGTGGAGATTCGGCTATACACGCTACGGCTCTACTACCTAGATCGAATGTGCACACAAGATAGGGAAAACGGTGGCCTCTGGATGGAGGACACCAAGAAAGCCTTCCCGGCTTTGAGAGGGGTGCACTACTCCGAGGGGGAGGCACACAGGTTGCCCCGAGGTGAATGTCCCTTCTATCGCGAGTGCCGGCGCGCACTGAAGTCCCTCTTAAGAGTGAAGGAAAGCCTCTCTAACACTCTGCTGTTGTCCCGAAAGGCATTATATCGGGTTTTAGTGAGGGGATCCGTAACGGATGTCATCGGTGGGAGGCTCCCTTTGACGAAGGAGCAGCTCCGCTCAATCTGGCCTTGGGCGCCTGGGTCAGGATGCCTCACTAACGACGAGGCTTCCCTGACCTGGCTGGTAATTCGGGATGCTCTATGGGTCGGTAAGAGACTCCACTCAGCTGGCTTGGTGGATTCGCCTATTTGTAAACGGTGCGGCGATGAGGACGAGACTTTATGTCACGCCTTCGTTTATTGTCGCATCGTGGCGCCGCTGATTGAGTTTGTTACAGGTCTCATGGTCCGCATACTAAACACATCCTCATTAACCTTGGTTCCTATTAATGTCTGTAGCAATTGGGCTCCGACAACGGATAGGCTCAGAAAAGATTTGTGTTTGACCTTGCTAGCTGTGATGAGAGGTGTTATCTGGAACACACGTATGAAAGTGGTCTATGGATCTGAGGACTTCGCTCCCCTCGACCTTATACGACTCTTCCGTCATTATTTAAAGGATCGTATCAAGGCCGAGAGAGTTAGACTCTCTCCGTCAGACTTTGTTGAAAGGTGGGTGTCAGTTGCGCGTGTGTGTCGGGTGAGAGAAGCAAGTCTTGACTGGTTCTTGGATGTTCCTTAGGAAAAAGAATTTTGGGTGACAGGAACGAACGTCAGCCCTGACTCGTTTTTAGTCCAGAGTAGGTCACGATATAGGCAAGAGTAGGACCATTATTTAGGCTTCTTTGTTCATAACCTAGCTAGTGTGTGATAGCGATCATTAGGCCCCTTTTAAGTTTGTCCCTGCGTTTTTTTTTTTTTTTTTTTTTTTTTTTTTTTTTTTTTTTTTTTTTTTTAACCCCACTCCCCTCCCAAATTAGGTGACAAATCGCTTGATTTGCCAGAGATGCGGGTCCCCTTTCGAAGTTTTCGTAAGAGGTGTTTTAAATAAAGCGTTCGGACCCGCATCACCCTTTCGACTGGCGAATCGGTGCATCTGCCATAGTTTAACAACGGGGGGGTCTTTTGTTACTAACATTGTAAATATTTCATTTTTATTTTGTATATAAAATTTTTATCTTCCCAAACCCCCCCTTTCTTATGGGTTTTAATTAGGTTATCATGGTATGATGTTCTTATGGTGATTGATGAAGGATGTATACGCTGATGGATGTATAGTATGAATGTGGTATTATGGTGCAAGTAGAGTGAAAGTAGGAACTAGTTAGGTTAGATTAGTTAGCACTAGTCAGAGAAGACCGTCCTTTCCCCTCCCCCATCTTCGGCCTTGTGCCAAATTTTTCTGAGTTTTTACTATGTAAATTTTCCGAAAATAAATACCTTCTGTTAACGACTTACTGGTGAACGGTTGGCACAAATTAGTTACTCGCTGCTCGCCGTACTACAAAACTTGTTACTCGACCCAGTAGGGGGGGTCGCTTAGGGCATCCTTTGCAACCCCTCGGAGCTTACGCTATCACCGGGTAATCTACTTTACCCTCTAAATAGTTTTTTTTTCCACATCTTGCAAAGGGTTTGCTGCTTACTCTTTCGTCGGTTAACTACTGTCATGAACGTCACGAAAGAGCAGCTCCTACGCAGAAGGGAGTCATTGACTCAGAAGATTCAGGGACGACTGAAGATGTGTCGTGATGGAGTTAGGCCATCGGCGTACTCATTCTTAAGGACGGAGATTCAACAATTCATTGTCGAGTTAGAGACTTGTATCACACAGCTGGAGTTAGGCTCCTTTGATGAGAGTACACCTGCCGAGATTGAGGGTGCTTGGCTGCCTCAACTAAAGGATTATTATGAAGACTTGGGCGATTTGGATCAAGCATACCGACAGCCAGAGCCCAGCCCTTACTCAGAATCTGCCTTTGAGTTCTCAAGGGCTTCTGCAACTACCGGGAGAGGTTCTTCCTTCATTGTTAAACCCCCACGTATACAGATCACAGGGCCTACATTTAGCGGACAGGAAATGGAGTCCGACCGCATGAGTTTCAGAAACTTCTTGACTAGGTTTGAGAACTGCGTGATCGGCATGGCCAATGATGCCGAGAGGTTGAACTTCTTGAAGTGTTCACTCTCAGACAGAGCCTTGAGGCTGGTAAATCACCTGAGTTGCACTGACACCAATTACCAGCAAGCCATGGCTATACTGAAGAGGGAGTATCTGGACCTGGATGAAATCATTGACCAAATATTCCAGGATATTCTGGACTATGTACCAAAGAAAGGTGGAGCCCTTTTTGAGCTGGGGGACTTCGTTTCCAGGACGGCATCGCTGTTGGAAGAGCTGGGGAATTCCTTTTCGTGTGACTTTTCTGTGGACGATTCTGGCGGAGCCAGACTGATGGCTAAGATTCTGTTTAGGAAATTTCCTCTCGAACTGAAAGGCGAGATAATAGCGCTAACAAATAGACGGGTGCCACCTTTGTCCTCCATATTGAGACTAACTGGAGAAGCAATAAAGAGATTGCAGATTAAGGGCGGTGTCTCCACTGCAGTTACATCAACAGTAAGACAGAATACGTCTCAAAAGTTTGGTAGGGGGAACGCTATTACTCCTTCTTTTCATGTGGATGTGAACAATGCAACTTCAACCGGGTATTCCCGCACGTTGCCACCCATTCTCTCAGTTACATTCTCTTGTGGACCAAAGACAGTGTCAGTGAATTGCCTACTGGACACGGGTAGCGGGCGGACATATCTGGCGGCAGATGTACTGAGAACTTTGTGCCCAATCGAAACCCTTGGTGTCAATTGTCAGCTGAGATTGTCTACCTTTCTAGGTGAGTGTCAGCGTGGGTTCACAGAGGTAGTCCTGGGAGTTGACTTGGGTTCTGGAAGGACAGTGACATCTCCTGTCTTGGTAGCCGATGGTATGGACTTGTCGGTTCGAGTGGCCAACCTGGAATCTCTATTGCGTGTCTTTCAGGATGCAAAATATGCTTTGGCCGGCCAGTTTGAGACCGGAAAGGATTTAATACCGATCAAGGGAATAATTGGGTTAGACCTGATTGAACACCTGGACTCATTAAAGCTGATCCCGTGTTTGAATGGATGGGCCTTTGCAACCCCGCCTGGATTGGTCCCGTTTGGAGCAGTGGACTCTTTTTTCTTGGAAGATAAGCCCCTCTCTGAGGTTACTCACCTCTCGTTTAATTCGGTAATGGAACATACCCCCCAGGTCGATTCATCACATTTATGTTTTGTCCTTGAAACACAATCAACATACCTGGATCCCATGGCGGAGTGCTTTCCTGACAGTATGGTACAAAGAGGACTAGAACAAATGTTTACGTTGGAATCTCTGGGGCTTCCCAGTCAGGAGGACTTTTCTGATTACGATAAAGTTCAGATGAAGCGATTTGAGGAAACGGTAGAGCTTCGGGATGGAAGCTATTATGTGGAGCTCCCCTGGCATCACGATAGATTAGCCAGAGTCCCCTCTAATCATGCAACTTCCTTGCATGTTTTAGACCGGGTAGCAGCAAACTTGACTAAAAGAAAAATATATGATGAATATTTGGAGGTGTTTCGTCAGCAACAGGAGGACGGTATAATTGAAGAGATTTTTGTCTCCCCTCAGGAGTTCGACAAATATGTGTGGATACCACATAGACCAGTTTTCAAGTCGGACCCTACGGCAACTACCAGGATAAGACCAGTGTTCAACTGTAGTTTGAAGACAGGAGATGGATTATCGCTGAACGAAGCAGCATATTCTGGCGTTAACTTAACAGGGGACATCTTAAAGTTGTTGCTGGCCTTTAGAGCCAACAATTATGTGCTACTAGCAGACATTCGCCGAGCCTTCCTAATGATTCGGCTTAAGCTGGAGGCGGATAGGAACCGGTTTTGCTTTTTTCTTAAACAAGGAAATTGTTTGCGCTGCTTCCGCTATACCACCTTGATATTCGGGTTTACTTCCAGCCCATTTGTGTTGGGGTGCATCTTAAAATTACATGCGGCAAAATACCCTCAAGATGCTTGCCGCAGAATGATGGAGGACCGGTTTTATGTGGATAACCTTGTGGCATCCGTGGCAGACGCGAGTGAGCTTACTACATTGTATTCCCTTGTTAGAGAGCGTTTGCTGGAAGGGGGCTTTATTCTCCAGTCATGCAACTCAAACAGTCAGGCGCTCCGCAATAGGATGAAGGAGGATGGTACTCTAAGTATCCATGAAGAGGAGTGGGAGAGAGTACTGGGCTACCGATACTCCCCACATTCGGAGGAGTTGTATGTCGCTCCGGTAAAGTGCAATCCTGACGTGACAACTAAGAGAGGTGTTCTTTCAGAGTCAGCTAAGGTCTTCGATCCGTTGTCCCTATGTCTCCCGGTTACTATCCGCAGTAGAGTGCTAATCAGGTCCATGTGGAAGAATGGTGCAGGTTGGGATGATCCACTCCAGCCAGCGATCTTGAGCGATTGGAGAGAGCTAGCCAGGGACCTTTCAGGGTTGAGTGATTTCCGTTTTTTGCGCAAGGCGCTTATGGCAGGGCTACCTGGAGATATGTACCTGTTTTGCGACGTGTCCAAGGAAGCATATGGGTTTGCCGTGTATATCGTACAAAATGGTCGGTCATCCTTATTATTTGCGAAAGCTAAGGTGGCACCTATGAAGGACAAGACTTTGCCTGTGTTGGAACTAATGGCCGTTTTCCTCGCCTTCAAGTGTCTCCCCACAATCCTGGACAATTGTGAAGGATTTGTTCCCGAGAATTTGTGTATAGCCACGGATGCACAGGTGGTCTTGTCCTGGATTTTATCTCAAAACATGGCTAGCAAAAATGTTTTTGCAAAAAATAGACTTAAAGACATTCTGCAGATGAAAGTGGAGTTGGAGTCTCGCTATGGCTTGAAGACTCTCTTCAGATATGTTGATAGTACACTCAACCCGGCGGATTTGTTAACAAGAGGATTAACATTGAGAAAGTTCCAATCCAAGATGGAATTTTGGTGTTCAGGCCCTTCCTGGCTATGCGAAGGAATATCTCAATGGCCAGGACAGGATATGCCCTGTTTGAGTGAGATATGCCAGCGAATGACCCGCAGTTCAGCAAATTGTTCCTTGATCCATGATCAAGAGTACACTTCGGCCATACCTTTTCAGAGGTTTTCCTCATTCTCTGGTTTACTGACTGTTACTGCCTTGGTGTTTAAGTTCCTAGCCATCCGATTTAATCGACAATGGGACTACAACTCTAAGGCAGCGATCTACCTTATGAAGACAGTGCAACGGCAAGAATTTCCCGTGGAAGTGGAGTACCTAAAGGAGCCGAGTGGTAAACCCATGCCAGTTAGGGTTCGTGCTCTGGATCTTTTTCTGGACCCTGACGGTTTGATTTGATCTCGGGGAAGAATCAACCAATCTTCCCACTTTGGTTATGAAGTTAAAAACCCCATTCTGATAGGGAAACATCATCCTGTTACCAGACTCATCATTTTAGATTGTCATGAAAGGTGTTGCCACCTTGGAACTGGGTCAACTCTAGCGGAGTTGAGGCGAAGCGGTTATTGGGTCCCGCAGGGTCGACAAGCTGTGAATAAGGTACTGGCTGTTTGTGCCAGATGTAAACGTTATAATTCAACGCCAGTGACGCCGAATGCTGCTGCTGCCCTGCCATCGCACCGTACCGATTTCAGAGTCCCCTATCAACACACTGGGATTGATTTTACTGGCCATCTTTGGGTGAGTGACGGGAAACGAGATACGAAAATGTACTTGCTCCTGTTCACTTGTTTGAATATCAGAGCAATACACATTAAAGTAGTTCCCAACATGAGCGTACCCTCTTTCTTCCAGGCACTGGTTCGATTTACTAACCGATATGGCGTTCCCGAAACCCTTTATAGTGACAACGCGAAAACGTTTATAGGAAGTGGAAAGATTTTCGATCGTCTCTCTCTTTTTACGGACTATCAAAGAAAATACGGTCCTTGTAAGTTAAAACTTAAAACCATTCCCTTGTTCTCTCCTTGGTATGGAGGAACATGGGAGCGATGTATCAAGACCATGAAGAATTGCCTATTTAAGATTCTTGGCAGGGGTAGATTGGATTACTTTACCCTTCTGACAGTGTTATCGGATATTCAGAGGTCTGTTAATAACCGGCCTCTTACTTACCAGGTGTCAGCCGACAAAAATGCTACTCCAATTACCCCTAATATGTTCCTTAAGCCCAATCAGAGCCCCGGGCTATTGATACGACTGGATAGAGAGGATAGAACAACCTTGGTGCCTCCCAGCAGGGAGAGGCTAATTCAAACCTTGGAACTTAGGGACCAATGTCTGACAGATTTCCACAAACTATGGTATGAGGAGTACCTGCTAGAGCTGGGAAGGAAGATTCCTGGTCGATCCCGACTCAGTACAAGAACCCGCCTCCAGAAGGATGATGTTGTGCTGATTAAGAGTCCTTTGAAACCCAGACCGTTTTGGGTCTTAGGAACTATTACTGAACTGATTCCAGGCCATGATGGTGTCGTTAGAGCAGCACGTGTACAAAAAGGGGAGGGCTTGGAGGAAGTACATTCCCTGAAACATCTGTACCCCTTAGAGCTTTCTAGGACTCCTGAAGGACCTCCTGTTGCGGAGGGAGGGGAGACGTTGGATTCACCCCCTAGTGTTGAAGAGCAGGTCTGGTTGTGTCCCCTGTGCAGCTCTCCGCAGCAGAATCAGAATATGATCGGGTGTGACTCGTGCGACGATTGGTACCATTTCCGATGTGTCGGTATCGACTCAGAACCTCCCAACAGGCAAAAGTGGTATTGCCCAGAATGTGCGCCCCTTAAAAAACGACGGGGTAGACCTAGCCTGCTGCCTGCTTGATTGATATCTGGACTGATCGACTACTGCTATATTGTACTAACAGTTGTTTTTTGATTAAGTATTTTGGTGGTCTGTCATTTTTATGTAACTTTTTCTTTTTCTTTTCTCTCTTCTACCTTTTGTTTTTTTTTCTCGTTTTTGTCGGGAGTGTGTGAGAAAATAAAAATAAAAATAAAAATAAAAAAAGGAGATTGCTTACTTGGTGGCGCCGGCCTCGAGGGCGGAATTCTAATCTGAGTGGTTGAGAGAACGAGTCTCTTATAGACTTGGAGGAGTAGGGGGAGGCACTATTCTTCTGTTATAAAAGAATTGTGTCTCTGACTAGCGCCAGTTCTGTTAACGACTTACTGGTGAACGGTTGGCACAAATTAGTTACTCGCTGCTCGCCGTACTACAAAACTTGTTACTCGACCCAGTAGGGGGGGTCGCTTAGGGCATCCTTTGCAACCCCTCGGAGCTTACGCTATCACCGGGTAATCTACTTTACCCTCTAAATAGTTTTTTTTTCCACACTTTAACACGGTAAGTTCGGAAAAAGGTGTAATAAATAATAAACTAAACAAAACACTGTTAGAAATTTGCTCAATATATGTTACCGTAACATAACTTGACATATATTCGGTGGTTTTTTAATAGTATTTTGTCTAGTTTATTATTTATATGTAAGTTTTCCCGAACTTACCGTGTTAAAGAGAGAGTCGGCCGCCATTTTGAATTTTCCAATTACATCGGTAAACACTTTATGCTTTTTGAGCAGAATAAACATGTTAAATTGAATAAAAACACGAAAATTATATCTAGTTTGGTAGAAAAGTAATTTATCTTGCCTTTGATAACATTTATTTGTTATATATTTGTTTTTTGACAACTTTTTCGAATCTATGTGTACAGTAATACAAACCCGAACGGGAAATAATGTCCGGTATATCACATCTTAGGGGTCTTGATAATCGCTAAAAAATAGAAAATTAAAGAAATTACTGAGGGAGATTTGGTTTTAAAAAGAAAATAATAAATTTTAATATTTTTTAAAATATAATTTAGAGAGAGAGAGAGAGAGAGAGAGAGAGAGAGCTGGTGGTGGGGGGGGGTAAAAACTATATCTCCCTCCGAAAAACAACCAACAAAAAATGAAATTAAAAAGATTCTTGATAAACGATAGCGGAGTTTTCAATAAAATTGATTAATAAATTTATTTAGTGATTACTTTCTCTCTTAATGATTGATTTTAGAATTTTGAAGTAAAAATTTTAAAAAATTAAAAATTAGTTAACGAGAGATTGTTAGCACATGGCATCTCTCGCGCCAAAAAATATTTCGTTTTTAATTTATTAGTTAATTTTTGCAAAATTTGATAGGACGACAATAAATGTTGATAATTGATAAAATCATTTGGTATGAGAGAAAACAAAAACACAACAACAAAAAAACTATCATAAATAAAAAAACAAAACAAAAAAGTAACGAAAAATCGAATCGCTCCCTGTTTTTTAATTTTTTGGTTTTGTTTTTAATTATTGTTTTTATGACTCCAAAAAACATTGTTAAAATAAGAACAAAAAAAAATTGTAATTAACTTTGTATGAACATAATAAACGCTTTGGGTTTGTATTACTGTACACATAGATTCGAAAAAGTTGTCAAAAAACAAATATATAACAAATAAATGTTATCAAAGGCAAGATAAGTTACTTTTCTACCTAACTGGATATATTTTTTGTATTTTTATTCAATGTAACATGTTTATTCAGCTTGAAAATCATGCAGTGTTTACCGATGTAATTGGAAAATTAAAAATGGCGGCCGACTGTCTCTTAAACACGGTAAGTTTGGGAAAAGATGTTATAAATAATAAACTAGACAAAATACTATTAAAAAACACTGAATATATGTCAACTTATGTCACAGTAACATATATTGAGCGAATTTCTAACAGTATTTTGTCTAGTTTATTATTTATAATACCTTTTCCCAAACTTACCCTCTCCGAGAGAGAGTCGGCCGCCATTTTGAATTTTCCAATACATCGGTAAACACTGCATGTTTTCGAGCTAAATAAACATGTTACACTGAATAAAAACACAAAAAATATATCCAGTTAGGTAGAAAAGTAACTTATCTTGCCTTTGATAGTATTTATTTGTCATATATTTGTTTTTTGACAACTTTTTCGAATCTATGTGTACAGTAATACAAACCCCAAAAAAACATTAAACAAGTAAAAATATTTTTTAAAAATATTATGGGGGGGGCTATAGTCTATTTAAAAAAATAATATCTCCTTCAAGAACGATCATAAAATGTGTTTTCAATCGATATTTATTCAATATGGGACCAGTTTTCCTACCTAGCGAAAGGGGACCAGTTTTCCGGAGACGAGTTTTCCGGAGACGAGTTTTCCGAAGACGAGTTTTCCCGGGACGAGTTTTCCGGGCACCGAATAAAATACACCGTCTGAAAGCACGCGGTCGCTTTTTCATTAAAGTTTCGATAAATTTGCACGTTTTTTTAATACGCACGTTAAAGTTATTTCAAGTTATTACAAATACACAATTATTTAATTTATTTTTAATTTTCACGTTTTAATTTTTTTTTAAGTTCTTTCTAGTTATTACAAATTAATTAATTTATTTATCTTTATATTATTTATTTTTATTTGTCTGTTCAATATGAGAACAGAAATTGTTAACCGTGTGTTAACAATTGCCGAAATACATGAAACGAGTTGGACATTTGCAAAGTTTACCGAAGTCATTGGAACTGATCAGCTACACGCTGCAGCTTCTTTAGGCCTGATGTTATATTCGCATATCTCTCCACATTTCCATGAATAAACCGGAAATCAGCAAGGCAATGACGGCAGCAACAATGGCGACCCTAAGACAAATCTGTTCGCCGTTACAACGTAGTCAAACACAATAAATACACAGGACAATTTCAAATCCTGCTTTAGGCAAAATTGCAGATACCGTCACCCACCCCGCACCCAAACACAAGCCCTTGTCGCAACAACAGGCAACAACATGCCGGAGACAGAGGACCAGGATTTTCACTTCGGTCAGGACGAGATGTGATGCCCCGCCCGACCCGCTCCAATATCAGCCATCACGTCTTCAACTTTCAAGAGCAATCTAACTATTCACCACTGGTATTTTGCATCCCTGGATCTGCGTAGTGGATATTGGCAGATTGAAATAGATGAGCAGGACCGGCACAAAACAGCCTTCACATGGAAGGACAAATGCTACCAGTACACACGCCTGGCCTTTGGTCTCACTTCGGCCGGACAAATCTTTTCCCGTTGCGTAGCAGAGGCCTTAGCCACGGTCACATCTCGCAGCAACATATCATCTTACATCGACGACAACCTGGTGCATGCTAAGACATTCAAGGAGTACATCATCGCGCTAGAACAACTGTTCATGGCCCTCCAAAAGTTTGGACTTAAGCTGAACCCAGACAAATGCTCCTTCCTCGCACCTGAGGCCAAATTTCTCGGCCGCATAATAAACAGCGAAGGGTTCAAGGCCGACCCCGAATATGTTCGTGCCATAGGAGAAATGAAACCCCCAACCTCAAGAAAGGAACTCCAAAGTCTCATCGGCCGCTTGGTCTGGATCAGACAATTCCTTGAGACGCGCCTTCATGAACAGATCAGATCAAGCATGTTCTCAAAACTCATGGCCCCTATACACGAACTCAACAAGGTCAACAAGCCATTCCACTGGACCGAGAATGCAGACAGAGCATTCAGGAAGATCAAGGACCGATTATCCTCCCCGCCGGTTATCTCGTTTCCAGACTTCTCCATGCCCTTCACGCTCACTACTGATGCCAGTGATGTCGCATGCGGAGCAATCCTGATGCAAGAGTCCAGCAACGGGAAGAAGAACATTGTCGGAGTCGCGTCCCACTCCTTCAATACAACAGAGCAAAACTGGTCTACAACGGAACGCGAGGCATATGCAGTGAAGTGGGCGATACTGAAATTTGACTACTTTCTACGTAACCGTCCCTTCGTGGTGTTCACTGACCACAAATCTCTGACATATCTTGACCAACGGGAGTTCAACAATGCAAAAATACGAAGATGGCAGGATGAGATATCGTGCTACAAATTCGTATTAGAATACGTGGAGGGCGAATCTAACGTTTGGGCTGATATGCTCAGCAGAGGCTGTGGACAGAAGAAGATCAAGACTCCCAGCGACCCCAATCCAGCAGGAAGGACATTCATACTGGATGGCTCAAGCTTACGCATCTACGTCCCATCATGGTGCATCAATGACATCGACAGTCTGAAACTTATTCCCAAGACGCACACACCACGGAACGCCCACACGCAAAGACGCATCAGCGACGCGTTTTTCGCATACCACACCAACTCCTCCATTCCTGCTGAACAAATCTGTGAACACCTGGATATTTCAACCGAACAACAGAAGGATGACACCCTGGCCGGAATCATACACGCACTCCAAACATCATACCCGGACGGCCCACAAATTGACCCCGATGACCACCGAGCTAAGTTATTCAAGAGAAAGCTACATCAATTCTTCTTAGAACCAGGAACCACGGTCCTAATGATAAGAGACCACAAACATACCCCTAGGCTGGTCGTACCATACAAGCTCAGACCCAAATACCTGCATCAAGCACACGACGCCAACAACCACTCAGGCATAACACGGATGCAGGAACTCCTCTCCGGTTACTGGTGGGAGTCCAAGAACAACGACATCAAGGCTTATGCTGATTCCTGCATCACATGTGCAAAATGCAAGGGAAATTATGGCAGACGCACCCGCTGGCCCATGGGCCACTGCAAGCGGGGTAAGAGACCATTTGAACTCGTCTTTGTTGACTTTGTCACAATGTCCAACTCAAAGGGGAAAAGATATATACTTACGATACTGGACAGCTTCAGCCGGCATCTCACAGCTATACCATGTGCAAGAGACCGTGCCATCGACGCCGCCCGTGGTTTATACCAGTTCTTCCTCCGACACAGAGAAATCCCACGCATAGTGTCCTCCGACCGAGGTACACACTTCACAGGGGAAGTCTATCGACAGTTCTGCGAACAAATGGCCATCACACAGGAACTGCATTGCCCGTGGCGCCCACAAAGCTCAGGGAACATAGAGAGACAACATCGAACAATGAAGAACGCCATCTACATGCTGTGTGAAGACAGGAATTGCGAGTGGACAGATGTTCTCGAATCTGTTGTGTCTTCCATGAACGCCACAATCAACAACGCCACCGGTGTCTCCCCGCATTTCACAGTCACGGGCCGCCACCCTAGCATCGGCTTGCCAACACCCCACAGAAGGGAAGCCAGGAGCGATGACCCAGGTGCATATGGCATGCAAATCAACGCCCTGCTAAGACAGGTTCATCACCGTGTCGCCCTGGCCAATGATGAAGCAGATCATAAAATGGAGAACCGCGAAAAGCACTTCTCCCATGAGAACCCGCTACAAGTAGGAGACAAGGTCCTACTTCACCGTCCTCAATCAGCCATGGCCAAATCAACACACATGCAATGGATAGGAAGCTTCACTATCACCAAAACCAACAGCTTGATGTACCAAGTACAAGATGAGAGTGGCATCACAACCTGGGTACACCGGGCGCACATCCGACGAATAGCACCACGCCCGCCGCACCTGTCTATCACAAACCTCCCACCCCCACCCAGCATCACCGACGAACAGCATTCCACGAACGGCCCCACATGCAATCCGGACGAGAATCGGACGCCATCCTCACAAGCCGGCCAACCCAGGAGATTACCAGCCAGAACAACAAGAGGACAACTCCCTACACGCTTCAGAGACTTTATCATGTAAATATGATCGAGATCTGGGGGAGCATTGTTATATTCGCATATCTCTCCACATTTCCATGAATAAACCGGAAATCAGCAAGGCAATGACGGCAGCAACAATGGCGACCCTAAGACAAATCTGTTCGCCGTTACAACGTAGTCAAACACAATAAATACACAGGACAATTTCAAATCCCATCTCTTTAAATACACACATCATTAAAATAACTCGCACCTTACTTCAACATAGAAAACCTCCAGAGAAAGTTGCACAGCAAAAGAAAAAACCTAAATAAAAAATCACAGACACTACCGTAAACGCAACTCAGATAGCATAAAAACGCAAATAATGATTCCACAAAACACCCCAACAATACGACACCGACTAGGTTACATTCACAACTTTCTCAGCTTTAAATCGATATAACACATGCATACACACACCAAACAGATAATTCTCTACAATCCATTAAAGCACGAGAAACAAACACAAATAAAAAATACGACGGCCATTTTGACGCCGGAGCCGATGTGCCTTTTACTACGTCCGCACGTGCCGTATAAATAAGCCGGCCGTCAGAGAAAAAGTCAGTCTTCCAGCAGATCGCTGACCAGAGCAGGTCGCCTCGCTACCAGTTAGAAGCAGATACAGCTGTTCCCCTCAACCCCTTGCACCATACCAGCGACAGCCATTCCTTCAGCTCCATCCAGCAGCAGCAGCTCAGCGACAGCCGTTCCCCTCAACTTTCTAGCAGCAGCAGCGGCAGCAGCAGTAGCCATTCCTTCAGCTCCATCCAGCAGCAGCAGCTCAGCGACAGCCGTTCCCCTCAACTTTCTAGCAGCAGCAGCGGCAGCAGCAGTAGCCATCCCCTTCAGCTCCATCCAGCAGCAGCAGCTCAGCGACAGCCGTCCCCCTCAACTTCTAGCAGCAGCGGCAGCAGCAATAGCCATCTCCTTCAGCTCCATGCAGCAGCAGCAGCTCAGCGACAGCCGTTCCCCTCAACCTTCTAGCAGCAGCAGCAGCAGCAGCAACAGCCGTTCCCCTCAACTTTCTAGCAGCAGCAGCGGCAGCAGCAACAGCCGTTCCCTTCAGCTCCATCCAGCAGTAGCAGCGGCACCTCAGCGACAGCAGTTTGATTCAAAGCGCCTAGTCACCATATCACCGCTTGTTCCAGTCCCGGACGTCATCCCTAGACCGTACCAGCATCTAGGCCCCTGTACCTGCCCGAACCTGATCAGGCCAGGATCCCTACCTCTCTAATCCTTATTCCGGCCTTCCTGACGCCCAGCTGACCGTTCCGGCTTTGATTGTGGATATATATGCTTATTCACTTTGACCCTCAATAAAGGTTGAAACCAAATTACTTCGTTTGTTCTCCTTGCTTCCGTACGCTCGTGTTATTTTATAACACTGATACGGAATACCAGCGTATGCCAAAGTTGCAACAATCGTAGGGTTCTGCATAAACGGTCAAAAACTTCTGATGGATATGTGTGGAATTGTCCCTCAGATTCTTGCAAATCCACAGCCACTATCAGGAAAGGCTCCTTCTTCGAAAGAAGCTGCTTGCCGATAAGTAAGTTGCTGACATTAATATTCTGGTGGAGCTGGAGCATGGAAATGATCCAGCGCAGAATAAAAGATGAAATCGGTGTATCGGAACACACAATAGTTGACTGGTTGGATGTCTTTCATCCGAGAAGTCTGTGAAAAAGATATCATAGACAACCCAATGATGCTGGGTGGAATACAAATAGAGACAAATGTACCAAAAGAAGTTGAGATCGACGAGTCTCTATTCTTCAGAAGGGAATATAATAGAGAGAGAGCAAAAAATGGAGTGTGGGTTTTTGGAGCCGTAGAAAGAGGTAGTAGTCGATGCAATCTTGCAGTGGTAGAACGAAGGGGTCGGGACACACTACTTCCAATTATAAGATCTTGGATTCTGCCAGGGACCAGGATCATCAGTGACGGATGGGCGGCCTACGGAAGTATGCCCAGCATGTATAGTTACGATAAGGTGCTCCACGAACAAAATTTCATAAATCCAGTAGACTCATCAGTCCACACACAAACTGTGGAGGGATTTTGGTCCCACATAAGAAGACTTAGGAGAGTAGTAGCGACAAATGAGAATTTGTTCCACTCATCTCATTGTGGAGACGACGCGAGAAGGAGCACTCATTTCCTCGCATCATTAAATGCATTCGAGAGCAATATGCTTAAAACAAATGTTCTTAAATAATTATCATTTTATTCAATATTTTGTTTGTTCGTGTTAAATAAATTTTATTCAATATTTTTCATTTTTTAATGTCTATGCAAAACTGCACAAGTACCATTTTATTCAATATTTTGTTTCGAGAGCAAGATGCTTAATAAAAATGTTCCTGTTAAATAATTTTCATGTTATTCAATTTTGTATTTGTAATAACTTGAAATAACTTTAACGTGCGTATTAAAAAAAAACGTGCAAATTTATCGAAACTTTAATGAGAAAGCGTCGGGTTATTATTTATTCAAATTCGTCTGCGTAAAATCAAATTAATATGAACGCGCACCTGCTTAGACGGTGTCATAGTAAATTGTGAACCGCCAAGAGTTATCGAACATTTTCGGGACAGAGTACAACACTGCCATATTTATTTTATTAATTCATTATCTTCACTCATTTTATTTAAAAATGTAGTTTAAAATATATTCTAAATAATGATTCCATTTTCTTAACAGTACGGTTTGTTTTGATGACGGGACGTTCTAATTCACCGAAAAACTTTTAATAGCTTCAATTTTTTAACTTTTTAAGTCATTTCCTCAAGCAAGGATAACGATTTTGAAAAAAAATATTTCGTGTAGATCTTTTCTATGTAAAATCCCAACTATCATCACCATTGTCTCACCGGGGTTCCAAAATCGACCTGCCCTACTGGCACAATAGGCCCGGAAGATGACTTCGCTTTTGATTCAGTTTCGCTTTTATACGAAAAACATGAACACGCAACAGAGAAGAATAGCATGAATTTTATAAAAGTCAATGTAAATAAATGTAGATACGACGTCCCTTTGCCAATCATATTATGATCTAGAGAGTATATAAAAAGTTCTAAAGAATAGCATGAATTTTATAAAAGTCAATGTAAATAAATGTAGATACAACGTCCCTTTGCCAATCATATTATGATCTAGAGAGTATATAAAAAGTTCTAAAGAATAGTATGAATTTTATAAAAGTCAATGTAAATAAATGTAGATACGACGTCCCTTTGCCAATCATATTATGATCTAGAGAGTATATAAAAAGTTCTAAAGAATAGCATGAATTTTATAAAAGTCAATGTAAATAAATGTAGATACGACGTCCCTTTGCCAATCATATTATGATCTAGAGAGTATATAAAAAGTTCTAAAGAATAGCATGAATTTTATAAAAGTCAATGTAAATAAATGTAGATACGACGTCCCTTTGCCAATCATATTATGATCTAGAGAGTATATAAAAAGTTCTAAAGAATAGCATGAATTTTATAAAAGTCAATGTAAATAAATGTAGATACGACGTCCCTTTGCCAATCATATTATGATCTAGAGAGTATATAAAAAGTTCTAAAGAATAGCATGAATTTTATAAAAGTTAATGTAAATAAATGTAGATACGACGTCCCTTTGCCAATCATATTATGATCTAGAGAGTATATAAAAAGTTCTAAAGAATAGTATGAATTTTATAAAAGTCAATGTAAATAAATGTAGATACGACGTCCCTTTGCCAATCATATTATGATCTAGAGAGTATATAAAAAGTTCTAAAGAATAGCATGAATTTTATAAAAGTCAATGTAAATAAATGTAGATACGACGTCCCTTTGCCAATCATATAATAATGGAAATACAAGACAAAAATAATGAAAATGCAAGACAACAACAAATGAAAGTTCAAGACAAAAAAAATGGAAATGCAAGACAAAAATAATGAAAATGCAAGACAAAAATAATGGAAATGCAAGACAGAAATAATGAAAATGCAAGACAAAAATAATGGAAATGCAAGACAAAAATAATGAAAATGCAAGACAAAAATAATGGAAATGCAAGACAAAAATAATGAAAATGCAAGACAAAAAAAATGGAAATGCAAGACAAAAATAATGAAAATGCAAGACAAAAATAATGGAAATGCAAGACAGAAATAATGAAAATGCAAGACAAAAAATAATGAAAATGCAAGACAAAAATAATGGAAATGCAAGACAAAAATAATGAAAATGCAAGACAAAAATAATGAAAATACAAGACAAAAATAATGGAAATGCAAGACAAAAATAATGAAAATACAAGACAAAAATAATGAAAATGCAAGACAAAAATAATGAAAATGCAAGACAAAAATAATGAAAATGCAAGACAAAAATAATGGAAATGCAAGACAAAAATAATGAAAATGCAAGACAAAAAATAATGAAAATACAAGACAAAAATAATGGAAATGCAAGACAAAAATAATGAAAATGCAAGACAAAAATAATGAAAATGCAAGACAAAAATAATGAAAATGCAAGACAAAAATAATGAAAATGCAAGACAAAAATAATGAAAATGCAAGACAAAAATAATGAAAATGCAACACAAAAATAATGGAAATACAAGACAAAAATAATGAAAATGCAAGACAAAAATAATGGAAATGCAAGACAAAAATAATGAAAATACAAGAAAAAAATAATGAAAATGCAAGACAAAAATAATGAAAATACAAGACAAAAATAATGGAAATGCAAGACAAAAATAATGAAAATACAAGACAAAAATAATGAAAATGCAAGACAAAAATAATGAAAATGCAAGACAAAAATAATGAAAATACAAGACAAAAATAATGAAAATGCAAGACAAAAAATAATGAAAATACAAGACAAAAATAATGGAAATGCAAGACAAAAATAATGAAAATGCAAGACAAAAATAATGAAAATGCAAGACAAAAATAATGAAAATGCGAGACAAAAATAATGAAAATGCAAGACAAAAAAAATGGAAATGCAAGACAAAAAAAATGGAAATACAAGAAAAAAATAATGAAAATGCAAGACAATAATAATGAAAATACAAGACAAAAATAATGAAAATGCAAGACAAAAATAATGGAAATGCAAGACAAAAATAATGAAAATGCAAGACAAAAATAATGAAAATGCAAGACAAAAATAATTAAAATACAAGACAAAAATAATGGAAATGCAAGACAAAAATAATGGAAATGCAAGACAAAAATAATGAAAATGCCAGACAAAAATAATGAAAATGCAAGACAAAATTAATGAAAATGCAAGACAAAAATAATGAAAATGCAAGACAAAAATAATGAAAACACAAGACAAAAATAATGAAAATGCAAGACAAAAATAATGAAAATGCAAGACAAAAATAATGAAAATGCAAGACAAAAATAATGAAAATGCAACACAAAAATAATGAAAATACAAGACAAAAATAATGAAAATGCAAGACAAAAATAATGGAAATGCAAGACAAAAATAATGAAAATACAAGACAAAAATAATGAAAATGCAAGACAAAAATAATGAAAATACAAGACAAAAATAATGGAAATGCAAGACAAAAATAATGAAAATACAAGACAAAAATAATGAAAATGCAAGACAAAAATAATGAAAATGCAAGACAAAAATAATGAAAATGCAAGACAAAAATAATGAAAATACAAGACAAAAATAATGAAAATGCAAGACAAAAATAATGAAAACACAAGACAAAAATAATGAAAACACAAGACAAAAATAATGGAAATACAAGACAAAAATAATTGAAATACAAGACAAAAATAATGGAAATGCAAGACAAAACTAATGAAAATGCAAGACAAAAATAATGAAAACACAAGACAAAAATAATGAAAATGCAAGACAAAAATAATGAAAACACAAGACAAAAATAATGGAAATGCAAGACAAAAATAATGGAAATGCAAGACAAACATTGTATTTACATTATTGACGCTTTATAACAACGTTCCTATGTAGTGACAGGTTTGAAGCCATAGACACACCCATGTTTTAAAAATCTAGCAAAAATCAAATAATAGTCATAGCTTCCTGAAATTTTCAATATTTATTCATTATTAAATAAACTTATATAATAAAAGTAGGCTTCGTTAAATATATTAGAGGAAATATATTTTTTATGGTGTTTTTCCCCTCCATATTCCATGGTCCAAAAACTAAACAAAATAAATGTAAGTTGATAAATATTTCAACATTTTTTAAACCTGAAAAGACCAAATAATTAAAAAAATAATTTTATATATATATATATATACATATATATATATATATATATATATATATATATATATATTAAATTCTCTTATTTATTTCACTTACCTTAAAGTTGTAAATAAAATTGGACATAAAATTATTATTATTATTATTATTATTATTATTATTATGTAAAAAAAAAAAATAAAGAAAAAAGTAACACTTTTTCTTGAAAATTTTTTCTCTCGGTAATATAATTATTTGAACTATAACAAACAAAAAGAGAATTCTAAAAAATAATTATTTTTAAAAAGCTTTAAATGATATTAAATTCAAATATTATGCGATATGAAGTTTAAACAGATTTTTTTAATAACAAGTTTCCAATAATAAAAAATATATTCATATAAGAGAATATAAGACTATTGAGATAATAAAAATTGTAAATCCAAAATCAACCTTAAAAAAATTCGTTTTGACTTTATTATTTAAATTGATAGATAGTGATCTTTATGCTTTTTTTTTTTTAGATAGTGATCTTTATGCTTTTTTCAAAACTGTATGGAGGCCTGTAAGCAACATTATCTTTAGATTACATAAGTGTCAACAGAAGACGTTAAAATTAATTTTATTTTATTAACTCTTGTATGTGTAGTTCATTAATAAAAATCTATTTGTTTTACTAAAGGTAAGTTATATTGTTTTTTTTTTACCAATATCACCCCCTCTATAAAAAAAAATGTTACTCCATTAACAATTATAACACGAATGCCCATCCATAGAAATTGACACAAACCACAAACACACAAAAAATGACATCACTATTAATATGTACAATGCTGACGTTTTACAATTCGCTGTGGAGATACCTGTAAATTATCGACTAAATTTAATGTTGCTGCTGAATAATGTGGCTAAAGTGAAGATTATAAAAAATTACAATTAATAATTGTCACCAAACGCATCAAAATTGAATTTTCAACCGATCTCTGTATTCAGAACTTTCTGAAACTGTTTAAGTTTTTCTTTATTTCAAAATAAGTTGCTGTATTTCAGAGCTTGTTGCTGCATGTATGCGTCAATTTCTTTTTTTACATTACTTCGAGGTTCCGAAACAAATTCTCAAATAAAAAAACATGTACGAAACGTTTTATAACTGCAAAATTCTGTAGGTCGGGGTTTGTTTTACTATACATATAGATTCGGAAAAGTTGTCAAAAGACAAATATATAACACATTGGGTGGGTTTCTACCACCATTCAGGCAAGCCCGTTCAACAGCAGATATCTTAACTGTAGTTTCTGAACGTATATACCGTTCATTGGATAAAACAGGGGAGGGTAGAGCGATGGCCCTTGATATATCTAAGGCTTTTGACAGGGTATGGCACGATGGTCTTCTAAGGAAAATTAGATCATATGGAATCACTGGAAGAATTCATAACGTAATTAAATCCTTCTTAAGTAATAGAAAAATCAAAGTTGTCCTCGACGGACATACATCCTAACAATATGACATAAATGCGGGAGTACCTCAGGGGTCTATCCTTGGACCTCTATTATTCCTGATATTCATAAACGACCTTCCTGATAATATTGTTTCGGAGATGGGTATATTTGCCGATGACACCACTCTCTATAACAGATATGAGGGGAAAACAAATGAACACATATCCAAGAAAATGGCAGAAACACTAGAGGATGACCTCCAATCCGTAGTGGAATGGGGACAAAAATGGTTGGTCACATTCAATGCTGCTAAGACTAAGCTTGTTTCCTTCAATAACTACAAGAAACCTTCTCTACCACCAATAGCAATGGCCAAGAACACATTGCCTGAAAGTACTTCTTTTAAACTCCTCGGCCTAACGTTTACAGGGAATATGAACTGGAATAGATACATTGAGAGCATTGCCAAGGCTGCTGCAAGGAAGGTTGGCTCCCTCTACCGTGCTAGAAAACTACTTACGCCTGCCAGTATACTATACCTCTATAAGGCCACCATTCGCCCATGTATGGAGTACTGTTGTCACATCTGGGCTGGTGCATCTGCTGCTTGTCTCTCGCTCCTGGACAGGGTTCAAAAAAGAGTCGCCAACCTGATAGGTCCTGAACTGTCATCTAGGCTTCAACCTCTGTCCCATCGACGAGATGTTGCATCCCTCTGCCTGTTCTACAAATACTTTAATGGTGAATGCTCTGACGAACTGCAAACACTTGTACCTCCCCGACGTAACTACCCCCGACAAACCCGACAAGCTACTAAGTCTCATCCCTTTACAGTGGAGATCCCTAGGTGCAAGAAAGCCTTTTACTCCAATAGTTTCTTCCCCAGAACTGCGGGTCTTTGGAACTCCCTTCTGGGATTCTGCTTTCCCAACTGCAATGATATGCAGAAGTTCAAGTGTAATGTTAACAAACATCTTTCTACTCTTCTCCCTTCATAATGACCCCGCTAATTAATTCCCTAATAGTAGCCCCCTGCTTCAAAGTGGCACTGTGCCTTGTTTGGGGTGAAAATTGAATAAAAAAAAAAAAATAAAAAAAAATTTTGGTTTATTTTTTATTTTGAAGTAATAATCATAGACATCGTGGCCATCTTTTTTTTTCTTGTTCGCCGGCAGCCTCCAACATTACTCGTTTTTCAAATTGAATAAACATTTCACATTAAATAAAAACACTAAAAACTTATCCAGTTAGGTAGAAAAGTAACTTATCTTACATTTGAAAACATTTATTTGTTATATATTTGTTTTTTTGACAACTTTTTTGAATCTATATACATAGTAAAACAAACCCGCTTTTTGCATAATTTTTTTTATTTTAAAATCATTAACAACCTTTACATATTTAGGTCTCTGTTTCGCGACCATTTTTTTGTTCTCACCTATCGCTCAACACTATACGTTTTTTCTTTTTAACCAATTAAACGTTTTAAAGTGAGTAAAAACTTGGTACTAGTACAGTTTAACCAAAACATTAAAAAAATGAAAATATCAAAAAAAAAAAAAGATTATATTGTACGTATCCATTTTGGACTGAAGGTCTCCAAAAAAAAAAAATTTCACTTAATTTGATCGAGTTTTTTTACAGCAGAAAAACGTTATTATGAGAGCGCATTGAAGTCAGCTATCTTGAAATTTTTTTAACATGCCACAGGGAGATAACTCAATTTAAAGCGCCGACACTCCCTCCCCATCTTTATTACTAGCTTTTCTTCCTAAAAATCGAACCTTTTGCTCGGTATCATAACAAATTGTTTTTTCGTTGTAAAAAAAAATTACTTGATGAAATTAAGAGAAAATTTTTTTTCGGAGGGCTTCGTTTCATAACGGATACGTACAATATAACCTTTTTTCGATATTTTCATTTTCTAATGTCTTGATTAAACTGCACAAGTACCAAAACATTTTCCAGATAGGTAGAAGTGCCTATCTGGCATTTTCCAGATAGCAAAGCAAGATAGGTACTACCTAACATTTATTTGGTATATATTCACATTTTTGACCACTTTTTCGTACCTTTGTGGATTGTAATTTTGTTATATCAAATTCAATTGTATCATAGTAACAGTTGGAATATTTCGCCAATTTTGCTTGGTGTTAAAATCAATTCTTTGGCTAAAATTTTAATTTTTATCAGCATTCTGGAATATTCCTAGAGACATTTCGATAAAAATTCAGCATCTTTCCACCTTCAAAAAATCCTTTAAGGTGACCACAGTTGAAAGTGTTGCAGTTTGAAAATCACTGTCTCCATTTTTCTTTGTTCTTCATCTCCACTGTTTCCCTTCCTTTCACTTAAACAAACGACACAATAGGCTAATGCCAGCTAAACGTATGAACAATATCCCGGTTCAGTGAATACGTTTACTTTCTCTTTCTTTCCATCCTCGACTCCTTTATGCATGTCGGAACCCAAAAACGTCAATAATTCAAACAACTTTTAGACGAAATTAATTTAAATGCAATCAACAAACTCCCAAGCTACTTTTGATTGCAAAAATTTCGTTCTGGAATTAATTAGAGTCGATTGTTTGTCTTGTGGGGAGCAAAACCACTAATAGCACTCTTCCCAAATGAATAGTCCACTTCAGCGCAGTCAAGTCAGCTCGGCTTGGAGTAGGAGGAGGCTCTCGAAGTGCAACTGATGCTACCAGTCACATCGACTGAATCCATCAGCCAAAGGATTCCCAGCAACAGCAGTTCAAACAGCCTTTATTAGGACTAAACAACCAGCCTTTATTAGGACTAAACAACCAGCCTTTATTAGGACTAAACAACCAGCCTTTATTAGGACTAAACAACCAGCCTTTATTAGGACTAAACAACCAGCCTTTATTAGGACTAAACAACCAGCCTTTATTAGGACTAAACAACCAGCCTTTATTAGGACTAAACAACCAGCCTTTATTAGGACTAAACAACCAGCCTTTATCTACTAATGTGATTCACTACTGCTTGTCTCCTGAGACCCACCAGCAGCGAACTTCACGTCCAGTCTCCAGTGCTTCTTGCTCACTCCTGCAGTCTTCCAGCCCTTGGTGCCTCTAGCTCACTCCTGCAGTTTTCCAGCCACCTCGCCTGCACCTTACTCCTGTGGCCTGCAACCTCGCCTGCACCTTTGCTCTGCTCCTCCGACCTGCAACCTCGCATGCACCTTGCCTCCTCGGTCTGCAACCCCACCTGCACTTTGCTCATTCGGTCTGCAACCTCGCCTGCACCTAGCTCCCTACTTACCGTCCGTTCCTTAACCCTGATCCCTACGCTCTCAGTGTTGCCTGTTCCTTAACACTGACCCCCGCGCTCTCAGTGTCCACCGTCCGTTCCGGCTGATTGTTCCAGACCCAGCGAGCAACCCTAAACCACGCTACGTCTAGAGTATCTGTTTCAGACCTCCAGACCGTAGCCTCTGATGACGTGCGACCTTCCAGACAACCAGCATCCAGATCATAAGATTTTTCGCTGCCTTTGCAAATAAAAGGCGAACCCTCGTCTTTAACCCAACAACCTGTGTCTATCAGTCTTCTTTGCCTTTTTGCTGTTTACTGTTGCCAGTGTCTACCTTGTTAGTTGCTGGGTCGATTGTTCCTGGACGGACGCGGACGACCCTGCAACAAAGGTTTTTGGGGGTGCTGAAAATGAAAAGAATGTTTAAAAAAAGAAAAAAAAATCAATCCAGGAAACAAGTAGTTTCCAAGATGTGAGGTAATTATCATTTCAAAAAATTGGGGGATCACTTTTCTATATTAATTTAACATAAAATGAGCACCCACTTTTTTTGTGTGTGTGTGTGGGGTGAACGTAAAATTAACACAATTTAACGTAAAATGGGTAATTGTGGCCTGGTAGACCAACACAAAACCTACCTTAAGAAATACTGAGGGTTTTCGGGCGTGCTGAAAATGAATATTGCGTTTAAAATTGGGTCCGGCAAATAGTTTTCACGATACTGAAAAAATACTTTTCTGCAGGTTTCATGCGTACAACAATGGCTACCACTTATCACACAAAATATCACATTTAAATTTTCCGCATATAAGTAGTTTTCCATGTTGAAGTGGTGGTTATTGTTGTATGCGCAAGCGCGCGTATATATATATATATATATATATATATATATATATATATATATATTTTTTTTTTTTTTTTTTTTGAGGGTGAAAAGATGCTGCAGTGCTGCACCTTTACCGAAATATCTCAAGTAATATGTCAGATGCCTTTTTATCTTGAAATAATAAAGTTTTACGAATCTTACGAATATAATATTTACCTTGGGTTTGTCATACTGTAAACATAGAATCGAAAAAGTTGTCAAAAAACAAATATATAACAAATAAATGTTATCAAAGGCAAGATAAGTTACTTTTCTACCTAACTGAATAATTTTTTTTAGTGTTTTTATTTAATGTAATATATTTATTCAGCTCGAAAAACATAGTGTTTACCGATGTATTGGAAAATTCAAAATGGCGCCCGACTCTCTGCTGAACCCGGTAAGTTTGGGAAAATGAGTTAAAAATAAAAAATATACAAAATACTGTTCTCAATGTATGTTACCGTAACATAGGCTGACATATATTCGGTTGTTTTTTAATAGTATTTTGTATAGCTTTTTATTTTTAACTCCTTTTTCCAAACTGACCATATTCAAAAGAGAGTCGGGCGCCATTTTTAATTTTCCAATACATCGGTAAACACTATGTTTTTCGAGCTGAATAAACATGTTACATTAAATAAAAACACTAAAAAAATTATTCAGTTAGGTAGAAAATAACTTATCTTGCCTTTGATAACATTTATTTGTTATATATTTGTTTTTTTTTACAACTTTTTCGAATCTATGTGCATAATAATACAAACCCGAGAAATCTTTCAAAACTGTGGCAGTTTTAATCCTTATTCAATTCACAGTTTTAAGGAGCTAAATTTTCTCCAAAAAGCCAACCTTGTGGTTAACTTTTCCTTCATGAAGAGGGGGGCGCAAGTAAGTAGATATTAACTGCTTCATCTTTTTCGTTTTTTTTTTTTAATTTCACTTTTCCTGAAGTTGTTTTTGTTTTGTGGATGTGCGTGTGTGCAATGTTGAATGTTTGTTTACGCGTACTGCCTGGTCAACCCGGATATAATGTATCCTATATCAAAAAGGAAAGAAATGATTTTTAAAAAGAAAGGGAAGAAAAAAAAAAAAGAAATTAAACCAAGCAAATTATGAACTCGCCCGTTTTAGCCGAAGTAAGAAAGGGATGGAAGATTAGAGGCCTATAAAAACCTCAAAACATTTCAATGTGTTCCTTACCGCTTTTCTTCGTCGTCTCCGCAACTTGAAAGTTTCGGAGGTTGTTAATGAATTTCACTTTAAAAAAAAGTTTTATCGCTTCGTAATACCATTTTTTGCGATCAAGAGACCACCCCAAGCTTTAGTGATGAATTATTTCATGTCGCTGACCATTTGGACTGTAGTCATTACTTTTTCGGCGACCTTATCTCATGGAATCATACAAAAGGTAAGTTATTTTTTTACAACTTACGTAAATATTTATATTTTATCTTTCGCCTGTGCAAAATCTGTTATTGACTTCCTTTTAATTTGCTACGGTGTTTCAGTTTCACTGTTTCAGTGACCACATAAATTTTACTGCATTTTTTTTTTTCTTTTAATTTTACGTTTTCTTCAGTTCCACCAAAAAAAAATCTTGGTGCTTCTACATTTTATCGCCGAAATTGGAGACGCGATTTTATTTCGAACACCTGTCGATTACAATCCGAGGGAGAAATCAGGGTAAATGTTTACTTAAACTACAACAAAACACCGACCAATAAAATTTGGTCCTGCTTAGGTTTTCGGGGTCGCTGATAACGAATCTGATATTCAAACCCGTCGCAAATTTACCGTTTGCATGGTATTAACCCCCTGAACCCTCGCACTATCTTACACCATATCACCGTATTCGTTAACGCTACGCGTGAGTAGTTCTTATTGAAATGTACATGTGTAGTCACGTGATCTTTCACAAGGCGCATGGATACATGGCGGATATTTTAAACGACAGAAAATATTGGTACTCATGCACTGCAGGTGTCAGAAATTTCGGGAAAATAGGGAATTCCACCCCATCTTTCCAAGCTTATAACTCCTTGAAAAATGTAATTCAAGCCCTAATTTTTTTTTTTTCAATTAAAGGAGCAAGGACCAAGGTTTCATTAAACAAAAACAACGTATCATTTTTTTTTTTTTTTTTTTTTTTTTTGGAGACGCGATTTTATTTCGAACACCTGTAAAGTCCGAAGTTTAAAACCTTAAAAAAAAAAAAAAAAAAAAAAGTTTTAAACTTCGGACTTTACAGGTAAATTTCTAAAACTTTTTTTTTTTTTTTTTTTAATTTGAATACATTTATTGACCTTTTCTCTTCAATTTGTGATATATAAGACTTTGGTACATAAATTATTTACTTTTTAATAGACATTTCAAAATGGGAGGCGTGAATTATTCGACCCCTTGTCTTTCCAAGCTTATAACTCCTCGAAAAATGTAATTCAAGCCTTTTTTTTTTTTTTTTTTTTTTTAAACCTCGGTCCTTGCTCCTTTAATTGGTAAAAAATTAGGGCTTGAATTACATTTTCTTTTTGAGGAGTTATAAGCTTGGAAAGACGGGGTGGAATTATTCAATATTTGTCACGAAATTTGACACACTTAGTGCTGAAATAACGTTATGTAAAAAGCCATTAACATGGGGAGGGTGTTTTGTAACTATTCTACAATTGAATAAAAAACTTTAAACATAGAAATACAATTAAAAAAAAAAAAAAAAAAAAAGCGCAGAAACTGCATTAGCACCAAAATATTTTACATAAAAAGTTCATCTCTTTGTATACTGCTCGTGAAAACTTTTTTTTTTTTTTTTAAATACGCTACAACAGAACACCGACCACTCTATTTATTTTATTTTTATTTTTTCGGGGTAATCTAGGTCGCTTACAACGAATCTGATAATCAAACTCGATGCAAATTTACCATTTGCATGGTATTAACACCTAAACCCACAAACTACTTTCCGCCATTTTACAGCTTCCGTTTATGCTACGCGCGAGCGCACGGTAACCCAAGACGGTTGTTGAATGCTACCATGACGTGGCAAACTATCTTTTCACATGACGTACAAATCTTTTGTGGGGTATTTAAACTTATACGAAAAAGAAAAGTACTCTAAGTGGAAGGAGGGGTTATGTCGGAAAGACTTTTTTTTATTAGCGGACAATTTAAAATTCGAAGAAAAAATTGTCTAAAACAAAACTTAAAAAAAAAACAATAGGGTAACAGGGGGCATTAAGCACCGCACTTTAGGCACATGAACACAAATCATCTAAAAAAAAAAAAAATCTGAATCAAATGTTAAAATGAAAAGTATCATAGTTTTCTTTACTTATCTGTTATGAATATTCACCACTTGTTGGAATAAAAAATCTATAAATATTCTATTTTTTTATTGACACATACGTAATCTATTTTGGTAGATTTTGGGGGCATTAGGCACCCACCTTAGAGTGCAAAATTCGCACATCCACTCCTCCTCTTCCATGTCTTGAAGGCTCCCAGTGATGGCTGTACATCTGGCATGATACCAGAGGCTACAAACGTCACACTGTATCCAGTTATCACCACCAGCTTGTCCACATTTAGTGTTATCTGATGAGTCAGAGCCAGTCGGGCTCTGTGATCCTGGGCGCTCTGTGTCCTTTTTGGTGGTTTTGCCCCTACCTCTGCTCTTACTCCTACCTCTGCCTTGTCCTCGTCCCCTCTTTGCAGACTTTTCCTCCCTTAACCTCTGGATGCAATCCTCTTCCTGTATTAGAGAAACGAGTCTTTAGCTGGGAAAGGAAAAAGTCCCTAATAGACAAAGGGGAGGATGAAACACCATGCACATCAGATAACACTCCAGCAGTTGGGGCAGTTGATGATCCAGCAGGGAGTGAAGGTGAGGGTACAGGGGAAAGGGTGGATGGCGTTCCCGATGAAGGGGCGGCAAATGCTGTTCCTGATGAAGGGGCGGTAGATGGCGGGGCAGCTGACTGAGTTCCTGATGAAGGAAAAGCAGACAAGTGGTCTGAGAGAGTGCCAGTCAGGGTCTAGAGGAAGAGGCTACAGATGGTGATGGGGTGTTCACTTGCGGCCGATCAAACTGACAGCTTGGGTATTGAACGGGCAAATCCCTGTTGAACTGAAGCCTGCTTTGATCGTCTCAGGCTCAAAAGATTCTTCAAACAGTTTCTTTAACTGGCTGGGAAAGTCCTTCTTGCCCACTGGCCCCCTGTGTGTTCTGGCAAACTTCAATTGTTGCCATTTCAGTTTCACAGGCCGGAACACGGCACGATCAAATGGTTGCAGCAGATGAGTGAGGTGGGCCGGAAGTCGCAAGAGAACAACGTTGTTCTCCTTTGCTTTTTGAATCAAGGCGTGGGAAAGATGGGAAAGATGGCCATCATATATCAAAACCCATGGTTTATCACTGACATCTCTTGTGTTGATCAGGAACAGCTTGGTGAACCAGTCGAAATTGTGGGCCCTCCATCCACCCTTTCTCACTGGTAAAGTAACATGCTCCGTCAGGACCACCTGTGCACCATGCTTCGTAGAGGTTTTTTCCCTTGTACACAATATACGGAGGAAGAACTTTTCCACTGGCAGAGCCAGAACAGTTAACAGTGATCTGTTCTCTGCCAGATCCACCAATGTGCTGGTTGACTCTTTTTGACCCTTTTGCGGCCAAAACGACTTGGGACTTTGGGTCAGTGACAAAGCCAGTTTCATCCGAGTTAAAGATTTGGCATGACATGTCCTTCACGCCAGCATTGGTTAGGATATTGTCCAAGAGTTCAAACCAATGTTTCATTATTTCTGGACATTCTGCTGCAGCTCTTGAGAAACTAAGGTGTTCGGTCTTCCTTGGTGTGATGTCAGGATGGCGAGAAAGAAATCTATCAATCCAGTCCCGACCAGGTCGTCCATTTTTGAAGGGAGTGTTGAGTTTCATTGTGCACACAGTCCTGAACTATATCTTTCACTTCCTCCGATGAGAAGCCCCAGCCCCATTCAGACATTAGTTTGATGCATTCTACCACTTTGGTTTCTACGGTGGGAGACAGTACCGTCTGTCTGCCAACATGGGCATCCACAGGGATTTCACCTTTGGTTCGTTGAAGCAGCGACTTCTTGTTCACACTAAAATGGTTTGATTCTCAGTTGGCAGACATATGTCCATTCATGACTGCATTATATGCGTCATTCATCGCCTGACTGCTGCTGAAGTTCATTCGCCCACCACTTTTCTTTTTCTTGTAAGTACGCACCATTCTATGAAAATGTAAAATGTGAGGGCATTAAGCACCAAATATAAACAATGGACAACTTTATCAAATTTTGAATGCCAATCAAATAAATGGTAATGTGCAAGCTTATAGATATACAAACGAGTTTTGTGGCTGAAATATCATTTATATTGCTATTTTTCTATTAAAATAGCAATGTATATGATTATTATGCATTCAAATTCTTGGGAATGGGGCATTAAGCACCCCTAGGAATTCAGCCTCATAAAACACTTGTGTCATTTCCATTCATTTAAAAGTACCTCATACAAGAAGACACATCAAATTTCATCATGTAAACTAGGCAAAACGATGCTGAACACTTCCATTGATCACATTAATACATATCAACATTCTATTTTCTGTCAAGTTGAAAATAGTACTGACGCTGATCAGCGTTCATGATGACAAGGAAAAAAATAAAATAATCTGAGCATTTCTCATGTAAATTATGAAGGCATTACTTCAATTCAATATTGACTTTGTTCACAATGGAGAAGCTTGGAACTTGTAAAATTTTGGTGAAAACAGAAGTTTTGCTGAAGGACTGTCACAGGGAAAAAAGTTTGTATTCACGTTTCAATATGGCCGTTAAATGATTAAAAGCACGCGTTACAAACTTCCACTTGTAATTTTAGTTTGAATTTACCAACTGAACCAGCAGCAACTGACATACAGGCTTCTGATTGGCTTAAACTCAAACTAGTGAGGGTTGTTGCTCCAAGTTTTATAAGTAGTAGCATAGAGCGCTTTTGGAGTATCCCTCAAGTAATGGGGCTTAATGCCCCCTGTTACCCTACATTACAGTACTTTTTTTTTTTCTTACATAGTAAAAACTGGTTTACAAAAACGTAAGCACCAAACATTTTTATGTTTCGTTTTTAGAGGGATTCAATTATAGAACTTGGGTGGCTTAACAGGTGCTTCTGCAGTTTAATAACCATTTTTTTCCGTAAGTAACGCACCGACACTTACCGATTAGAACACCCTTTAACATTTTTCGGAGATTTTACTGTTTACATTGGGAGGCCTCCCCCAATTTAAACAGAAACCAGTTAAATTTAAGTGTTAAAATTTTTCTAATCGGTAAATGTCGGCGCGTTACTTACAGAAAAACGGTTAAACTGCAGAAGCACCTGTCAAGTTACACAAGTTCTATAATTGAATCCCTCTTCCGTAAAATAAAAAGTTTGGTGCTTACTGCTTATGTTTTTAGGGTTTGTTTTACTGTACGCATAGATTCGATAGTTGTCACAAAACAAATATAGAACAAATGTTATCAAAGGCAAGATAAGTTACTTTTCTATCCAACTGGATGTTTTTAGTGTTTATATTTAATGTAACATGTTTATTCAGCTCGAAAAAGTGTTTACCGATGTATTGGAAAATTGAAAATGGTGCCGACTCTTTTGAATATGGTCAGTTTGGAAAAAGGAGTTAAAAATAAAGTTATACTAAAACCCCACCGAATATGTCGGCCTATGTCACGGTAACATATATTGAGCGAGTTTTTAACAGTTTTTTTTTTTTTTTTTCGAGCTGAATAAACATGTTACAATCATAACATTTATTTGTTATATTTGACAACTTTTTCGAATCTGTGTACAGTAATAAAAACCTGAATTTTCAAATTTTCTTTTCATTGGTGCATAATTTAAAATCCTAAGAAATTGGCTAAAACAATTTTAAAAAAAATGCATAGTACTTTTTTTGTTCTATTATTGCAGACTTTTGTAAACATGCGCAATCTATTACGATCTTTGCCGCCAATTTAACCCTTGCCAGACCACATTATTTTTAACCTTTTTTCCAAACTGATGCAATTAACATTTTACGTCCTAAGTGGCATGTGTTTTGAGTATTCCTTAAAGGATGTTCTCTTAAAAACGTAAATGTTTGAAAAACAAGCAACAAAACGTAAATGTTTGGAAAAATAAAACTGAAATATGTTTGCAAAAACATGTTTAACATTAAAATATAACATTTTTATTTCAAGGATGCCATTATATACATTTTGTGCTTCCGTAACTGGGTGGACAGGCAGTAACGCCACCTATAGTTAAATGGAGGAAACAGGCTCTTTCTTCCAGATTACCATCGAAGATTTTACTGTTTTCTGTTTACATTGGGGGAGGAGGGTGTTGGGACGTGTGCGGAGTAACTCCATGTTAAAGTAATTGAAGAATTTTTTTTAACATTTCTTTAATGAATAAATATCAAATTTCATAAAGACATATGATTTTCTAGTTTTTTAAAACATGGGTAGGCCTACGGTGCGGGAAATTTATTCACTGAGTCCCGTGAAGGTTATCCCACGTGGTTCATGTTAATAAGCCTAGAAAAATCAGGACATGAAAAAATAAAGACAAGGAAATACTTTTAAGAATAAAAAAAAATATTGACATTTTATTGAGGGGGGAAAAAGAAAGCATAAGGGTTGGGGAAAGAAGGCAGCAAAGCTGCAAAGTTCAATTATTGAGAAAAAAGTTTATGTTGTATTTACAAGAGAAAATACAGTTTATATGTTCAATTTACAAGAGAAAATACAGTTTATATGTTCACCAATTCGACTGCCAAAAAATGTCCTTATGGCAAGCACTAAAGGCTTAATTAACACTAGAGAGAGAGTACAGAAATAAGAGAAAATTAGAATAAGAACTTACTGCGTAAAACAATGATTTCGTTTTTTTTAACCTTATTTTTATCTTTATATATATGTGTGTGAGTCCTTTTTTTTTTTCATATATATTTTCTTCACGCCACTCCAAATCGATCTGTCCTCACTTCAGTGACAGAATCCTTGAAAGTTCTTTTGAAAATAATCCTTGAATTTGAAAACTCAATGTTGTTTGGTAAAACCTTCGTTCGTCCTTCTTGTCAGATGAAATTCTCACTGGTTACAACATGGAAAGACATTTCGGTTTCCACACACTGACATTTAATCGCATCTCGTGCGTCAAGTTTATAGATCAATTCTTCTTAGAATTGATTCTTTCTTTTCTTTTCGAGTCAACCAACTTGATTCGACTCTTACTGAAACTCATTATTCATTCCTATGAACAATGAAATAACTTTTACTATTTTTAAGACTTGAATGTCTGAGTAGGACCAGAGCTCGTAACTTGCGTGTTACCCTCGTGTAATCTCTGTCCAAAACTGACTTTTGCTCCGCTCTCTAGTGCACTTGTTGAATTTTCGCGGGAAAAATATCTCTTAGTAGAACCAATTATGGCGTGATTCTTTCAGCAGCAGCAGCTCGTTAAAAAGACGTAAAGTTAAAGAAGGGAGGAAAGATAAAAGACAACGACGAAAAGAAGGAAGAAATTAAATTTCTGACACTCTCCCGAACAAAAAAAGAGAAAAGAAAAAAGGTGGACATATTCCAACTAATACCAGAGATAATCAGGATTTCTCTCTTTAACTGATCTCTGATGTCTAACAGGTCTAGACTGATCCTCACGAACTGATTCCACAACATTTTCACCTTCAGGCAAATCATCACCTTGATCTGCAGCAGGGGCTTGGAAGGAATGAGTTATAGGAAGTTCCAACGGGAATAAATGTTTTATTGAATGCTCTTGCAACGTATCACCTCTTTTAATCAAGGCAGATCTCACCAATCCGTCGGAACCTTGGGTCAGTTTCATCACCCTGCCCAAATTCCAGTGAGGTCTAGACTTAAAACCTTTTATCAACACTACATCATTCACCTTTATCTTGTTATCAAAACTAGACTGGTACAAATCACTAGATAACTCTCTCAAACTCATCAAGTACTGTTCATACCACATAGACCTGAACTTATTCAAAATGGATTCTCGATATTTTAAACTATCGATTAAATCTGACCTACTAGGAGGTTCAATAGAAGACATCTCTTCATCAAAATTCAGAACACAGCACTTCCAGGATATGAACGTAGGAATGCGTTGGGAGTAATAACTTCCAAACCATTATCGTCAGAACAGCGATAGGTCAAAGGTCTATCATTGACTGATCTCTGTATGTCCGACAACAGTCAGCAACTGAAAATAGTTTAATCTACCTCTTCCCACAACTTTGAACAAACAATTCTTCAGTTTTGATCAATCTTTCCCACATAGCTCCGAACCATGCAGAATATAAGGGGATAGTATGATGCTTTATACTACACGTATCAAGACTTCCTCCAAATTCATCCGGCAACAATACCCTCTCCACTATATCACAACCCGCGACAAAGGATAAGGCATTATCAGAGTAGATGTGTGTAGGTACACCATACAAATTAAAGAATCTGAAAAAGGCTAATACTACAGAGTAAGTAGACACATCCGGCAACAATTCCAGATGAACTGCTCTCACATTAAAACACGTGAAAACAAGTATGTACATTTTCCTGACAGCTTCACCCTCACTCACCCACAGATGACCTGTAAAATCAATACCCGTATGTACAAAGGGCCTGACTAAGTTTACACGGTGCCTGGGCAGATTGGTGACCTTAGGATATCTAAAGGACAGCGAATTGTATCTTTTACAAGTGGCACAATCAGCCAGAACAGTCTTCACAGCCTGCCTAGCTTTAGGAATCCAAAATCCAGCATTGCGCAATCTTTCAAGAGTCGCAGCAATGCCCAAATGCTTACACCTGACATGAAAATCCCTTATAAACAATGTAGTAACATGGCTAGACTTGGGTAACAGTACAGGATGTTTCACCTCATCCGAAAAATAGAAGCAACCATCAATTCGTCCACGACAACGAATTATATTTCTTTCATCTAAAAATAGATTGTACTTGGCTACCAGCCTAGGCACTTCCTTCTCACTTGAGTTCAACAAGAAATTCCTCTCTTCCCTGAAGAACTGGTTCTGTACGAATATGACCAAGTACAGCTTGGCCCTGACTAAAGGGTCAACATCCTTAACTTTTTTCAACTTGGCAATGAATTTAAAAACCATAGCCAGAATCCTGATAACCCTAGAGAGAACGGAAAATCTTTCCAACTTTATCACAGGCCCAACATCAGTCTCCACCTCACAGCCAGTGTATGCCGTGGTCAACTCCCGACTCTTCTCACTAAGGCAAGCCAAAGTGTACTCCGGCCATTCCAGGCAATTCCCCCGCAACCATACAGGGCCGCTTAACCAAAAATCCTTCTCTTTAGTAAATTTGTCTAGAGGAACACCTCTTGTTACCAGATCAGCTGGATTCTCTACAGTATTCACACATCTAAACTTGATCGTATAACCCTTATCTGTCAGTTCGTTAACCATCGACTTGATATCTTTCAATCGGTTTCTCGTAAACTGACACTTTGTGTTGATGGTTTCCGACAATAACCACGACAACACTACTTGTGCGTCGACAGCCACTATGATTTCCTTGAACAAATTCGGGAACATCTTAACCAAAATAATTACATATTTAATGCCCAAAAATACAGCCAACAATTCCAACGTAGGAAGGGTTCTCTTGACAGAGGGAGCCACTTTAGCTTTTGCAAAAAATAAGTTAGCCCTTCTTCGTTGGTACATATATTCGACAATTCCGTAAGCACGGTTCGAAGCATCACAGAACATGATCAAGATTACCGGCAAATCAGTTTGAACCAAACATCTATTAAAACCAATGTTTTGAATGTCCTTAAGACTCTTTTGAAAACTATTCCAAAGAGATAATATATCATTAGGAATTGCTTGGTCCCAGCCTATACCTAACTTCCATACTTGGCTCAACATGATTTTTCCCTTTATAGTAATAGGCAACACAAGACCCAACGGGTCAAAGATCGAAGAATTCACAGACAACATGTCTCTTTTAGTTGAGACTACTCTCTCAACACCTCCGCTACTTAATTTCATTTCATCCAACATCGGATCATACGTATAGCCCAAGACTCTCACACACCATTCCGTGAGAGGAACCATTGTTGTCCAACTGTATACGTTTTGAAACTATTTCGCTGTTACTGCTACAAGTTTTCAATTCGAAGCCAACCTTTTCCATGGTAGTTACTGCTTCCACATATAACTTCAGCAATTCAGACTGCGACTGGTGTGTTTTAACCAGATTATCGACATAGAAGTTATTCAATAGCATGTCACGGCATTTTTCTACATGATATTTCACTATATAACACAAAATGAACGGGCTGGACACAAATCCAAAGATCAAAGTGCTGTACCTGAAACAGACCAGCTCGTCCTCTAACTTCAAAAAGAAGCAGAAACGATTCTTGTCAAATTCGTTCTTCAATTTGACCATCAAAAACGCTTTTCTAATGTCCGCTGATAGAACCAACGTATCGGTTCGGAATTTGAACAAAAGCTCCAGCATATCATTGTACAGGTTCACACCCGTATAGGCGCAATCATTGAGGGACGGCTTACCACCCGTTCTCAACGAACAATTGAACACAGGCCTTATTTTTGTTGTGCACTGTGATTCAGTTTTGTAGACAGGACGATGGGGTATCCAGGTGTACTTGGCAAATTCTGAAGGAGGCACAAGAATTCTCTCAATTATGTCTTCGTTCTCCTGATCAAGAAATACTTTGCAATAATCAGAGTACAGATTTTTGTCAGACAATTTATTTACTACTTTGTCTAAGACAGCTAATGCCACATTATAACTAGACGGAACTTCGTTCAACTTATCTAGGTTCCAAGGTAAACTTACATAGTAGCTTCCGTCACGATATTCAATAGACGAACGAAAATCTGCTATTTCTATTTTATCGTAGCTACTGCATACCTCATCTGTAACACCCAGTGTTTCAAGATTGAACATATTCTCTATGGTCCTATCCACTGCCGCTTCATCAAAACAACTCCAAGGATCCAAATGATTCGATTTAGGCTCCAAAACAAAGTATACATGAGTAACATTACACGACGAAAATTTCCCTACGACTCGATTGTAATTCAAGCCAGCCTGCTCCCGCACAGAACAACAGGATTTGAAGTCCGAAACGTCTCCAAACAAAATCATTCCCTGAGACGAACTAAATGCAAATCCGTCTTTAAATTGGGTTAGCTGCAAGGGGCCCAAAAACTTGATTACATCAATACCAATCAGACCATGGACTGGCAGCATGTCGTTTTTCATACACGAGAAATCAGCAGCCAATTTCACCTCGTCCTTTCTCAAGTCAGATATCACACCGCCTAATCCTTCAATTTTAAAAGACAGGTCTAAGTGTTCATCCAACAAGAATGAAACTTGCCTTGATTCATCCTGAAATTTCACACGGAGATCTATCTCCTGCAGGTCTCTTACTTTATTACCCAAAAAGGTCTTTATAAGAAATCTGCGACTTTTCATGGGTGAGGACATGGAAATCTTTCTTATAAGTCCTTTGCAGAGGTAAGATCTCTCACTGCCGGTATCTACCAAACAGTTAAAGGACACATCCTTGCCCCCCACATTAACCGAAATGTTAACTACAGGTAATAAGGACGAACTACTGGTCATCCAACAAGCATTAGAAGAAACAGTAGGCTTGACCGCCATGGGACACATAACGCTATGGTGCCCAGGTCTATTGCAAGACCAACACAGCTCAGACTCCCTTCCATTGCAAGGACAGTCTTTTTCCCCATGGAGATGGCTGATGCATCTAGAACAAATCACTAACTCGTTACACCTTCTCAACTTGTCCTTAAACGTTGGATAGGATTTACACATATGAGCCTTGTGATCATTACTTTTACAAAAACAACATCTATATTTGACTTTAGATGTCTTGACGTGGAAATTCTCCAACGTGGAGGGTCTTTTATCTGGTAAGGAAGGTTTAAACTTGTTATTAGACCTTTTTACAGAGAAGTCTGGTCTACGACTCCCAGGATCATATTTACAGAGCTCAAGAGTTCTAATAATATCAGTACAGTTATCCAAAATCTGCTCCAGAGAAGGGTAATTATTGTTCACTTTGTGCACTAATTCTGTTCTAAAGGTAACGGGTAATTTACCGAATACGATATGACCCAACAATCGATTTCCCGGGGTACCGCATTCCAGAAAATCAATACTGAAGGAATTCTTCAATCTGTATGCCTGCGTCTTCACGTCAGTCAAGAATTTTTTCACGTCCAAATTACTATACAAACGATCAGTATTCAACAAGGACGAGAAAATTGAGTCCACAACACAACTCTCATCTAGGAACTCGTTGGAAAGCAACTCTAATGCAATCTCGTAATTTTCGTCCGATACCAATAAGTGTTTAACAATCTGAAAGGCGTAACCCGTGAGATGGTTTTTCAACACGACCAATCTCCATGAGTCACTATCCAAACTGGATACACAGTTCAGGAACTCCCGGTGAAAATTTAAAAAGGCTAGCTTATCTGTCTCTAAGTCCCTATCATTGAATTTAGGACAGACGATAGAAGGCGTAATATTTACACCCTTGACTTTATCACTCTTCTTCAAACAGGTCTCCGATTCTTCAACTTTGGCAGGTCTCAATCCAGCCAATTTCTCCAGAGCTTGTAATCTAAACAAGGCACAATCCTTGGAGAAAGTTTCCACAATGTCTTCTTCGACATTATCATTTAAATAAATATCGACTAACTGTTCTTCCAACAATGCCGCGTTCGACAAGTATTCTTCAACCTGATTTTTACATAAAGAATATTTGTCCTCTCCCACTTCACGAGATGATTCTATCACTTCTAGCACTACAAGTATTTTATTCTTATTAATTTTCAACTTCTTCAACAGAACATCCTTTGGCGTCGCAGCCATTTTATTTTCAACTAATTCTCACTTAACTTATCAATACTTGAGATAAAGAGAGAGAGAGAGAGCTACCACATAATCTATGACGTCACTCAAAATGGCGCCAACCGTTACCAATCAAGCCAACAAGACAAGATTGCGCGCACAGAAAGCCCGCCAAAAAAGAATGATGCAACAACCAAAAGAACTAAGACTATCCCAAAATGGGAAATAATATCTAGAAAAAAAGGACAGGCAGATACAGTCTGGTGAACATAATACGAAGAATAAGTTAACAGCTTGAGCAGAACCAACCCTAAATTATTTCCAATAAAGGGATAATCCTATATAACGTTTCTCAAGCTTTTGACAGAAGAAATGGTATCTCCCCAAATCTTGTCCGATAGGAGGAAAATAACCATTTCAGATAAGAACACTGCCAACAACTAAAGCACATAGCAACATCCGTAATCTCGGCTTAGGTGCAATTATTTCTTAACAGGGTTCGTAAATTTTTTGGCAGAATGCGGGAAATTTATTCACTGAGTTCCGTGAAGGTTATCCCACGTGGTTCATGTTAACAAGCCTAGAAAAATCAGGACATGAAAAAATAAAGACAAGGAAATACTTTTAAGAATAAAAAAAATATTGACATTTTATTGAGGGGGGAAAAAGAAAGCATAAGGGTTGGGGAAAGAAGGCAGCAAAGCTGCAAAGTTCAATTATTGAGAAAAAAGTTTATGTTGTATTTACAAGAGAAAATACAGTTTATATGTTCAATTTACAAGAGAAAATACAGTTTATATGTTCACCAATTCGACTGCCAAAAAATGTCCTTATGGCAAGCACTAAAGGCTTAATTAACACTAGAGAGAGAGTACAGAAATAAGAGAAAATTAGAATAAGAGAACTTACTGCGTAAAACAATGATTTCGTTTTTTTTAACCTTATTTTTATCTTTATATATATGTGTGTGAGTCCTTTTTTTTTTTTTCATATATATTTTCTTCACGCCACTCCAAATCGATCTGTCCTCACTTCAGTGACAGAATCCTTGAAAGTTCTTTTGAAAATAATCCTTGAATTTGAAAACTCAATGATGTTTGGTAAAACCTTCGTTCGTCCTTCTTGTCAGATGAAATTCTCACTGGTTACAACATGGAAAGACATTTCGGTTTCCACACACTGACATTTAATCGCATCTCGTGCGTCAAGTTTATAGATCAATTCTTCTTAGAATTGATTCTTTCTTTTCTTTTCGAGTCAACCAACTTGATTCGACTCTTACTGAAACTCATTATTCATTCCTATGAACAATGAAATAACTTTTACTATTTTTAAGACTTGAATGTCTGAGTAGGACCAGAGCTCGTAACTTGCGTGTTACCCTCGTGTAATCTCTGTCCAAAACTGACTTTCGCTCCGCTTTCTAGTGCACTTGTTGAATTTTCGCGAGAAAAATATCTCTTAGTAGAACCAATTATGGCGTGATTCTTTCAGCAGCAGCAGCAGCAGCTCGTTAAAAAGACGTAAAGTTAAAGAAGGAAAGAAGGGAGGAAAGATAAAAGACAACGACGAAAAGAAGGAAGAAATTAAATTTCTGACAACGGCTTCAAAAACGTCACCAAATAGTGTCGCTTGCGTGACACTGCTGTCCGAACTTTCACTTTCTGGTTACCACTTGACGCATCTTCTCTCCACTCCAAAACGAACTTCTGCAACTTCAGCTTTTCTCTCCCCGAATCCGATTTTTCTCTTCTACAAATATAACTTCTCTGCTCACAATCTAACTTCAGAATGCCCTCCTTCCCCAAATCACTCCTCTTTTATCTCCAATCAGGGGCATCTCATTTGCATACCTCGTGGTCACCCTGTAGGCATATAAAGAAACAGGGCAGCCATTTTTGTTTCTTTCTTCTTCATTATGAACACGAGGTAAGCCACACAAAATGCGGTCGGTCGTTCTTGTTTCTTTTTTCTTCATTTACACTACACACCCCCCTGATCTTCGAGATCAATAGGATACTTCATAATCCTCCATCCAAGCAGGCCGCCTCCTCTCACGTCAAGGCCTCTGGGGACAACTTCTCAGGGTTAACGTTTTCAGGATCACTACAACGCGGGCCTAAGTCAGGTTGAGCAGCATCATTTGCTTCTCGGTGGCCCTCGATTTCCTCTTCTTCACTGCCCTCACTGCATACTGGCAATGTCACACGACGCAGGTCTAAGATAAGCCGGGGAACGCCATTCACCATCACATTGTTCTTCGACTGCAATCCTGTTACGACCCCTCTCTTCCAACGAGTGGTACACTGTGCATTGGGGGGTTTCACCCACACCTCTTCACCTACTTTGATAGTGGCTTCTTCACTCTCAATTCCTACTGTTTTGTTGCACGGATGCCGCCACTTATATGTGAAAACGGCCCTATGAGGCACAGTTGTCTCATCTTGTTTGGTCTTCGGCGAGATGTTATACCAAAACACCGCCTCTATGGGTGATACGTTGCTTTTTTCCGCAGCGGCTTTAATGGTGCGATGATTCCTCTCCACTATTCCGTTACGACTCGGCCGATACGCTGCTCTGAAAAATTGCCTTACTCCCCACTTATCGCACACCCCTCCGATCGCCCATGCAGCTTCTGCCCTGATCTCTCTCCAAATGGCAAACCTTCCCGGTCCACAGTCGACCATCGACAGATACAATTTGTGGCGATAGTGTGTCACATCAATGGCCAATCGCTTCCAGTCCTCCGCAACGTGTAGCTCTCCTGCTTCGTGTCTGGACGGTCCAGGGTCAATTGATTAGCACTCTCGACAGTTCTCCACCACCTCCCTAACCTCCTCCTCGGTGGTCTCCGGGTAAACCTCTCTGGCTAGGAATAACGTTCGTTCTCGACCAAAGTGGTGCATTTCGTGTGACTCTTTGACTTCTTCCCCTGCACAGCATACCGAGGAGACCTCCTTTCCCTCCTGCAGCCAGGCCTTCTTCACGCGTGTCATCGAATCCGCCTTGTTTTTTTCTGACGGGACCAACACAACAGATACTCTCAACTGGAATTCCGCTATCAGGTCGGTGAGCGCTCCGAGTCTGCGCTTGATCAGCATTTCCGCAGCACCCCTGGTCTTAACTCTCTTATCGCCAGTTACTGCCGACCGAATCCACGACGCTACCATTGCCGAATCGGTTTTGACTTCAATTATTTTCAATCCCCATTTCAGGGCCAGATTGATTCCTTTTATAGCGGCATCTAGTTCTGCTACGTTGATATGGGAGAAGTCGTTGTTTTTTCTTAGCCACGCCGCATCCTCCACAGTTACACCTCCTATCTCTAGTATGACGCCCAACGCCAGGTTACTGGCATCGCACCAAACCACACCCACGTCTTCGCCGCTGACATACCATTTCCCTTTCACTGGGTCCTCATTCCTCACTCTCGCAATGACTTCTTGCAGCATGTTCATGACCTCCTTCGTCACACGGCCCTCCCAGCCATCAGTGCCTGTTTGTCGTTTAATAAAGCTGCATGCTATCCTGAGCCAGCCAGCGATAGGATAGTGCCCGACCAGCCTCCCGCAGACTGAGAAGAGTTCTCGCCTCGTCAGCTCAGATCCGACTTCGGGTATTGCATTCCCTCGTTCGAAGACAAGGCTTTCTTTTCCATCTCGCCTTGGTTTCAACCCCAGCACCGCTCCTCCATCTAGGGCCTCCTCCGGTTTCGCAGTTAACCCATACTTCTCGACATGGCTTCTTACTTTCTCTGCTGTCACCTCTGCCTCCTCCACCAGGATGTCGTCAATGTACGAACTAGTGGCCTCCTCCACTGTACAGTCTTTGCTCAGCACTGTCTTCAGCACGGCAGTCATAATTTTGGGGGCTGAACTCAGCCCAAAGCCTAACCTCGTCAGACAATACACCCACCCCTTGTACCGGACCAGTTGGTACTGCCAGAGTTTTTCATCTACATGGATCTGCAGATATGCCGATTTCAGGTCAACAATCTTAGTGGCCCGCCCCATTCTTCTCCATTTCCTCATGACCTCCTCACATACGTCGATCCCCGTTCCAGTGTGGCAGGCTACGTGTCTGTTCAATTCCCTAAAATCCAGCACGGGCCTAATCTTGTTTTTGGTAGGCTGAACAACCGCCAGTAGTGGCAACACTCCTTTTTCTTCCCCTGTCCACGGTTTCAGAATTCCTTCTTTTATCCACCTCTCCACTTCTTCCTCGAATCCTTTTCTTATTTCTCCTCGCAGGGTGTTTTCGTAGCAGCCCACCTTATTCTGTAGTTCTGGGGGCCCGGAGATCCATTTCCATTCCACCGTCCACCTCACGCCATCAAACTTCGCCAGGAAATCTTTGTCCTCAATGCAGCAAACCTCCGGTTTTGGGGTTCTGACGGTTCTATCACCTTCCACTCCTGCCATCCCCACTGCGCCGAGACGTCCAAACGTCACTTGGCCCCCTCTTAACGTAGCGCCCCCCCCAGTCGGTTAATTGCACTCATACCTATAATCACGTCGACACCACCGACCAGATGATTCAACACTAGGGCTTGCAGTCCAATGAGCACCCCTTGCACCATTACTTCCGCTGTCGTCTCTCCTAGGCATTTCACATCCCTGCCATCCACGGTCCTAATAATCCTGGTTCCGCTCCATGACCTCGCGACATTCCTCGCTAACAACGTTGTAGTGCAGCCTGTGTCGACAAGGGTTATGGCTCTCTTCCCATTGACTACCACCGGTAACCGAGGCAATGTTCCATCATGCGCCATTTCCACACAGAAGGGGTAACCACTGGCACAATAGCTCCCCTTCACTCGTTTCCCTGGTCCCGTGCAGCAACACAATAGCGGCTAATATGCCCCACTTGTCCACATCGGTAGCACGTGATCCCCGGTCTCGGCTCTTTGCAGTCCTTGATCAGATGAGGACCCTGGCACCGGAAATACTTGATGGCAGGTCTCCCCTCCTGTCGCCTCGCCGGCTGCCTCTCATTCAAGTGAGGCCTCATGCACATATTTCCACTCACAGCTGCAGCCACGATTGGGCTTTTAACATTTTTCACTAGGACTCTGGCGTGGACCAAGAGATCGTCCACTTCCATAGAATGGATCCCCGTGATTCTCTGCATGTTCGCAGAGATTTCCTCTGGGAAGCTGTTCACTAGGTACAGCTTTACCGTCATCTCCAGGCTCCTCCCCACGTAACCAGCCAACCCTGCCAGTCTCCTGATCTCTGCCGCAAAGACGTCAACGGACTCGCCGATACACCTCAAACTTGACAGCTTGCCAAGTGCTTCAAATGGGCCCTCAGCGAAGGCCAATTTCAGCCTTTGCTCCACTAAGGCAAGGTCTTCCTTGTCTTCATCTCGCATCTGCTGGTAAATCGTGAGGGCTTCCCCCTCTAAGTATAGCGGCGGCAGGGTGACCACATCTATCTTTTGCAGCTTCGCCACCATTTTTAATTTCTCCAGCCACTTAATCAGGTCACCCTCCCCAGTAAAGGGTCTCAACATCTGAGTGCTCAGTCTCCACTCAGCCATGTTAATTTGCTTGATGCGCCGAAATAGCTTGTCGCTTGCGTGACACTGCTGTCCGAACTTTCACTTTCTGGTTACCACTTGACGCGTCTTCTCTCCACTCCAAAACGAACTTCTGCAACTTCAGCTTTTCTCTCCCCGAATCCGACTTTTCTTTTCTACAAATACAACTTCTCTGCTCGCAATCTAACTTCAGAATGCCCTCCTTCCCCAAATCACTCCTCTTTTATCTCCAATCAGGAGCATCTCATCTTCATACCTCGTGGTCACCCTGTAGGCATATAAACAAACAGGGCAGCCATTTTTGTTTCTTTCTTCTTCATTATGAACACGAGGTAAGCCACACAAAACGCGGTCGGTCGTTCTTGTTTCTTTTTTCTTCATTTACACCACAAACAGGAACATTGTTTAGCGTCGAATGTGAACCTTACCATTGAATAAAAAAAACAAAAAAACTTTAAACTTGGAAATATGATATAAAAATTAGCGCGGATCAGTAAAATATTTCTAACTATAATTTTTCTACTCTAATTCTCCAAATTTTTAGATATATTTGGCAATAAAGTAATGTTGACTCTTAACAAGCACCTTTATTTATATGAAGTTGCTTTTAAGTTAACGCGTACTTCTGTTTTTATTTTTCCGGTGATTACAGCCTTGCTAGCCGAAGCGAGTAGGAAAAACAGTTCAAAGTTATAAGTCTGAAAATTAAATTTACATACAAAACTGATCTTACATGGTGTATGGTGGCTAATGTCATACAAAACTGAGCGTATGGAAAGCAAGAAAGTGACAAGCGAAAAGGTTGAATTTAAACGTTTTAAAGTTTAAACGATTGTGAAACGAAATGTTTGTATCAGGATAATTTGGTGGCGTCGGTAGGAATACCGGTCAGGTGTTGATATAAACTCTGCGACGAGCTTAGTTATTGTCAGGCTGAGGGGAAGCGGGGGGGGGGGCGATGACAGGAATGTGGCTTAGTGTTCTGGTGTCTGGGATGCAGGTGCGGCGATCCTTAATAGCTGGTGTCGCTACCGAGGAGTTGATAGCACAATACAGAAGATGAAATTTGACTATAATAGTCAGAACCCCGAGAATCAACCTTCCCAGAGGGCCACCGGTCCTTCGAATAGCGAACTACCTCCACCCTGATCTAACAGAATTCGCAGAGTAGTCCAGCGACTGGATTTATAAAACAAAACTAAAATCTTTTACAAGTGGGGGAGATTGTTATATTTTCATTTAAATTGTTTTGTTCTTACTATAAAAAAATAAAAAATAAAAATATGCAAATTCAGTTTCTTGTCACGTGATTTTGCATGCATTCCTTTTTCTTTAAAAGACTGAGTTCTTTCTCTTGCTTTAGTAGCTGTGAATTTTGTTCAAACAAACCTTGGAAAGAGGTTTGTTTTCATCATTCATTTACAACACTACACTGTAGTATCATAGTCCTTGTGAAGGGGTGATTTGAAATATGACCTGACCCACAGCAAATTCAGACTTAAAGTTATCTGGTTGGTGTCAAACCGTTTACATCACCACTATTCCAATGAAGAGGAGGTAATCTACATTTTGCAGTTTCTGGCTTGGCGATTTTTATTCCCATAATGTGAGGAATGACTCAAACATTTTAAAGAATTTTTGGTATTGAGGATAATGGAGACAACCTGATCCTTTGGAATTTTTTTTTTTTTTTGACTTGGGTCAGCACTTAAGGTCTGTAGGCCACTCTACGATTAGGTAGAGTGAAGTGATAGTTGTTGATATTCAAAGTTAAATAGCGACGAGTGTGATAACTTTGAGAGCACAGTAGGCCGGCAAGGTTTACAACTTCATCTTCTGTATTTTGGTACTAACGGGACTTGTTTCGGTCAACTGGGTCAGGTCTGCATTTGCAATGTCGGGTTGAATACTTTTAGCAGGATTTTGAGGTCTCAGAGCATGAAAAGCGAGCTAGATTTCTCGGCGTTACTGAATCTTCCCGGCCATCATTATGTCGTATTCTTGCATGTGTAGGGTTAGTTTTGAGGAGTTCCACTACCTCGACAATCGGGTCATATTTGCTCCTGTTACCAAACCGTTTTTAATAATACCTCCCCAGGGTCACAGAGCCAAACAGGTAAAGCAGTACCAGTAGAAGAGCGCCTTTCAAAGTTGAACATGCGTTTGTGAGGAGTTGCATTTGTAGTAATGCACAGCAGGGAGCTAATAACATTTAAAACATCCTGTAGAACATCCTGCCAAACGCTAAGGGTTAATCGTCTAGATTTCAGAGCTAATAACAGGGTGTTCCAAATAATGCTGTTGTAGCGCTCGCATTGACTGTTACCTCTTGGGTTGTATGCAGTAGTGTTTCTGGATCCAATTCCAAATCGCATTAAAACATTTTTGAATTCTTCCAACATAAATGAAGTTCCTCGATTGGAATGGATAAATGAGGGAGTCCGAATATAGAGAAAATATTTGTCAGGCACTGGATTGTGATTTGTGAAGAACAATCGCGACTAGGGAAAGCAAAAGGAAATCGACTATATTCATCGACAGTAAATATGTAACGATATCCCACCAAAGATACCGGGACAGGTCCTTTGTAGTCTATGGAGAGGCGCTGAAAGGGAGCAGTGGAATGGATCAGTGTATTAGATTTATTTTGCCGCAAGTCGTACATGGAATTTTTTGAAATCTTGCACTCATTAAACTGGAGTGAAAAAAGTAACAGAACGGATTTTTCCGGAAAACTCCGGTTGCTTCCCTGGGGGTGCCTTTTGGGTTAAAATGACAAATTTTTCTGCTAATTAAAAAACATTGATGCCTTGGATTTTTATTAAACTTTCTGAAAGTTGTAACTGATTTCTATATTTTGTTTATACTTCACGATAACTCTTAGTTGTGCCCTATGGTCTCTTTTAGGGCTAAGAAAAACACTCCATTTTCAATTTTCTGTCTATTTTGCTGTTTTGCATGGTTTGCAGTTTTGCATGGTTTGCAGTTTTGCATGGTGCTGAACTCAAGTTTAAATTTTAAGGCCTTGGACTTTTGGGGTTAAATTGGAGTGGGGGAGCAAATGGACTTTTTTTTTTTTTTTTTTTTTTGTGCATGGTGCATAACTCAAATTTACATGTTCAGGCCTAAAACTGTTCATTTTCACCAGGATTTGACGTCCCCCCTGGGGACTTTTGGAGCTAAATGGGGGGGAGGTACAAATGCTGAATTTAGAATTTTTTTTTATGCACGGTGCACTCATGGCTGCTTCACTCCCACCACCCCCCGCCCTCAGTCATCTGACCTTCAATTGTAAGGTTCCTATGCGGAAGAGACTACTACAAAATGGTGTGTAGACATTTCTTTGGAGCAATCTATTCTCTGAAAAGAGCTAATTTTACAAAGCTTGCCTACACAAAGCTCTAAAAAACTCAAATGCGTATATTAGGAACACTTTTTTTTTTTTTTTTTTTTTTTTTTTTTTTTTTTTTTAAACGATACTCTAAAAGCTGACTCTTTTCACTTTAAGTCACTTTGGCCCTCTAAGGAGAATTATGTAGATTTTAAATTAAATGCCCAAATTACTGAAGCTGGGAGCTATCGATTATGATTAACAATTTTTGATATCATAGAAATACAGATGCCTCGTTGCAGGACCTTGATATCATACAGTAGGATAGCTTGGCAGACTGAAATCAGTTGAATATGAGTGTTGCTGCTGGATTGTTAGTTATAGCTAAACTAAAGTTATCTGACAGCTGGATGAAGTGGGTATCAGTTGATCATGTTTTGTGCAAACTGTTGCCAGATAGAAAAATAAATTGAGCAAGTAATTTAATGTAGGAACAGGGGATCAAATACAAATGTATATCTAAAATTCACCATGTCCCTAGGAGCAGAAACAAACTTTAAATTTGAATTATTTATTGAAATAGTTTAAACTAAACAAAAAACTATCTGGTTAAGGTTTGTTGTATATCTGTCTTACTCTTAACCAAATGCATTCTGACCCCTCCATTCATACAAGTTTTTCTTTCACCATTTGTCCATTCATACAAGTTTTTCTTCCACCATTTGTCCATTCATACAAGTTTTTCTTCCACCATTTGTCCATTCATACAAGTTTTTCTTCCACCATTTGTCCATTCATACAAGTTTTTCTTTCACCATTTGTCCATTCATACAAGTTTTTCTTTCACCATTTGTCCATTCATACAAGTTTTTCTTTCACCATTTGTCCATTCATACAAGTTTTTCTTTCACCATTTGTCCATTCATACAAGTTTTTCTTTCACCATTTGTCCATTCATACAAGTTTTTCTTTCACCATTTGTCCATTCATACAAGTTTTTCTTTCACCATTTGTCCATTACTTTCATTTTACCAACCACCATCATACAACACTTATTCTATGGACTGTTCCAAAAAAATTTATTGAAATAATGCAGTAAAAAATTCAGATTTTTAACAATTCTGTGAAATTGTTTCGTTTCCTCGAGATCTTGAACTGATACTTGCCATTTATGGTTTTAATAACCTGACACTCAGACAAATCTATTTTTAGACCTTTTTATAATGGGGTCAAGGACTTGAAATAATGCATCTAAATAGTCCACCATTTTATTATAAATGCTACATATTTGCCTTTTATTCGATAGTCTCTATTTACAACAATTGACTCTTCAATTTCAGCATTTAAATTTCAACAGACTACTTCAACAAGAATTGTTTTCTGTCCTGAACTGGGAATGAAAATGATGTATGCTACTTTACACATATCAAGCAATTCTGGCAAATGAAATGATACATTTTATGACCCCCCCCCCCAGCTTTCCTAAATTCAATAACCTGGATGCTATTTCCTACCAAATTAGACCTTGAGGGGAGGACTTTATCAACTAGTCATTTAGCAGAGCCTTTAATTTTTCTCCATCTCGATCACCCAATCTGTTTCCCCATGTCGCTCTACATCAATCATAAAGCAATGGTTGGCAATCTCTTTGTTAGTTTACAGCTCAATCACTAAAGTAAATGTTTTCATATTCTAATAACTGAACTGAAGTACAGCACTTGGGTGCCCCCCCCCACTCTACTCTGAAATCAATCTTTGCACTTTCTACCTTTTTCTGTCTGCCCTATTTCCAACCCTGTCCTTGCGATCTATACAAGATAGTTTGAATGTTTAATCACTACAGTGCATCCACTTTGTTGGAACTCACTAGTTGTATTTCTGTAGAGTGATAACCCATCAGCTGTGTTATTTTTTGGCCTTTTATAATTTTTTTTTTTTTTTTTTTTTGTCTGCTAACCTTATCTTCACGGTTCTCAAGTTTTGGCTAACTAATCCTGATTTGCTTTGGGTAGAATTGAAGCTATCTTCAGGCAATGCCCACCTGGAATCACTCAATGCCTTGATCATCCACTGCACCATGGACTCCGAAGGGTAATCCAATTTGAATTTGGTCTTATAAATCTAATTTTATCTGATTTTCTCTTGTATCGTCCATACCGAATGGTATTATAGATTTTAATTTTAGAGATGAGGCTTAATGATTTGTGAAAGTTTTTTTGCAGACTGCTATCCTCATCTTCATAATTGTTTCAGCCAACTAATCCTCGCTATGGAAGGCAGTAATTACTGTAATACAACTACAAAACTTGGTGTACTTATCCCATCGCAGTTAACCTGAAGAAGGCCAGAGGACTAGTTGGCCAAAATGTGGTGAAACCACTATGAAAATGAGGATAGCAGTCCACAAAAATGAATACTGTCAGCTGTAGTCTCCATCTTCTAGTTGGTTTCTGGTAGTTGGAATTATGTGCAATATAAAAACTGGAACATTTCCATACATGACTCTCCTGCCCTCTGTCCAGGGGAAGTGATAAAGACAAAGCCTTGGGAACTGCAACTGAACATTTCCATACATGACTCTCCTGCCCTCTGTCCAGGGGAAGTGATAAAGACAAAGCCTTGGGAACTGCAACTGAACATTTCCATACATGACTCTCCTGCCCTCTGTCCTGGGGAAGTGATAAAGACAAAGCCTTGGGAACTGCAACTGAACATTTCCTTACATGACTCTCCTGCCCTCTGTCCTGGGGAAGTGATAAAGACAAAGCCTTTGGAACTGCAACTGAACATTTCCATACATGACTCTGCTGCCCTCTGTCCAGGGGAAGTGATAAAGACAAAGCCTTTGGAACTGCAACTGAACATTTCCATACATGACTCTCCTGCCCTCTGTCCTGGGGAAGTGATAAAGACAAAGCCTTGGGAACTGCAACTGAACATTTCCATACATGACTCTCCTGCCCTCTGTCCAGGGGAAGTGATAAAGACAAAGCCTTGGGAACTGCAACTGAACATTTCCATACATGACTCTCCTGCCCTCTGTCCTGGGGAAGTGATAAAGACAAAGCCTTGGGAACTGCAACTGAACATTTCCATACATGACTCTCCTGCCCTCTGTCCAGGGGAAGTGATAAAGACAAAGCCTTTGGAACTGCAACTGAACATTTCCATACATGACTCTCCTGCCCTCTGTCCAGGGGAAGTGATAAAGACAAAGCCTTGGGAACTGCAACTGAACATTTCCATACATGACTCTCCTGCCCTCTGTCCTGGGGAAGTGATAAAGACAAAGCCTTGGGAACTGCAACTGAACATTTCCATACATGACTCTCCTGCCCTCTGTCCTGGGGAAGTGATAAAGACAAAGCCTTGGGAACTGCAACTGAACATTTCCATACATGACTCTCCTGCCCTCTGTCCTGGGGAAGTGATAAAGACAAAGCCTTGGGAACTGCAACTGAACATTTCCATACATGACTCTCCTGCCCTCTGTCCTGGGGAAGTCATAAAGACAAAGCCTTGGGAACTGCAACTGAACATTTCCATACATGACTCTCCTGCCCTCTGTCCAGGGGAAGTGATAAAGACAAAGCCTTGGGAACTGCAACTGAACATTTCCATACATGACTCTCCTGCCCTCTGTCCTGGGGAAGTGATAAAGACAAAGCCTTGGGAACTGCAACTGAACATTTCCATACATGACTCTCCTGCCCTCTGTCCAGGGGAAGTGATAAAGACAAAGCCTTTGGAACTGCAACTGAACATTTCCATACATGACTCTCCTGCCCTCTGTCCAGGGGAAGTGATAAAGACAAAGCCTTGGGAACTGCAACTGAACATTTCCATACATGACTCTCCTGCCCTCTGTCCAGGGGAAGTGATAAAGACAAAGCCTTGGGAACTGCAACTGAACATTTCCATACATGACTCTCCTGCCCTCTGTCCTGGGGAAGTGATAAAGACAAAGCCTTGGGAACTGCAACTGAACATTTCCATACATGACTCTCCTGCCCTCTGTCCAGGGGAAGTGATAAAGACAAAGCCTTTGGAACTGCAACTGAACATTTCCATACATGACTCTCCTGCCCTCTGTCCAGGGGAAGTGATAAAGACAAAGCCTTGGGAACTGCAACTGAACATTTCCATACATGACTCTCCTGCCCTCTGTCCTGGGGAAGTGATAAAGACAAAGCCTTGGGAACTGCAACTGAACATTTCCATACATGACTCTCCTGCCCTCTGTCCTGGGGAAGTGATAAAGACAAAGCCTTGGGAACTGCAACTGAACATTTCCATACATGACTCTCCTGCCCTCTGTCCTGGGGAAGTGATAAAGACAAAGCCTTTGGAACTGCAACTGAACATTTCCATACATGACTCTCCTGCCCTCTGTCCAGGGGAAGTGATAAAGACAAAGCCTTGGGAACTGCAACTGAACATTTCCATACATGACTCTCCTGCCCTCTGTCCTGGGGAAGTGATAAAGACAAAGCCTTTGGAACTGCAACTGAACATTTCCATACATGACTCTCCTGCCCTCTGTCCAGGGGAAGTGATAAAGACAAAGCCTTGGGAACTGCAACTGAACATTTCCATACATGACTCTCCTGCCCTCTGTCCTGGGGAAGTGATAAAGACAAAGCCTTGGGAACTGCAACTGAACATTTCCATACATGACTCTCCTGCCCTCTGTCCTGGGGAAGTGATAAAGACAAAGCCTTGGGAACTGCAACTGAACATTTCCATACATGACTCTCCTGCCCTCTGTCCTGGGGAAGTGATAAAGACAAAGCCTTTGGAACTGCAACTGAACATTTCCATACATGACTCTCCTGCCCTCTGTCCAGGGGAAGTGATAAAGACAAAGCCTTGGGAACTGCAACTGAACATTTCCATACATGACTCTCCTGCCCTCTGTCCTGGGGAAGTGATAAAGACAAAGCCTTTGGAACTGCAACTGAACATTTCCATACATGACTCTCCTGCCCTCTGTCCAGGGGAAGTGATAAAGACAAAGCCTTTGGAACTGCAACTGAACATTTCCATACATGACTCTCCTGCCCTCTGTCCAGGGGAAGTGATAAAGACAAAGCCTTGGGAACTGCAACTGAACATTTCCATACATGACTCTCCTGCCCTCTGTCTAGGGGAAGTGATAAAGACAAAGCCTTGGGAACTGCAACTGAACATTTCCATACATGACTCTCCTGCCCTCTGTCCAGGGGAAGTGATAAAGACAAAGCCTTTGGAACTGCAACTGAACATTTCCATACATGACTCTACTGCCCTCTGTCCAGGGGAAGTGATAAAGACAAAGCCTTTGGAACTGCAACTGAACATTTCCATACATGACTCTCCTGCCCTCTGTCCAGGGGAAGTGATAAAGACAAAGCCTTGGGAACTGCAACTGAACATTTCCATACATGACTCTACTGCCCTCTGTCCAGGGGAAGTGATAAAGACAAAGCCTTTGGAACTGCAACTGAACATTTCCATACATGACTCTCCTGCCCTCTGTCCAGGGGAAGTGATAAAGACAAAGCCTTTGGAACTGCAACTGAACATTTCCATACATGACTCTCCTGCCCTCTGTCCAGGGGAAGTGATAAAGACAAAGCCTTGGGAACTGCAACTGAACATTTCCATACATGACTCTACTGCCCTCTGTCTAGGGGAAGTGATAAAGACAAAGCCTTGGGAACTGCAACTGAACATTTCCATACATGACTCTCCTGCCCTCTGTCCAGGGGAAGTGATAAAGACAAAGCCTTTGGAACTGCAACTGAACATTTCCATACATGACTCTACTGCCCTCTGTCCAGGGGAAGTGATAAAGACAAAGCCTTTGGAACTGCAACTGAACATTTCCATACATGACTCTCCTGCCCTCTGTCCAGGGGAAGTGATAAAGACAAAGCCTTGGGAACTGCAACTGAACATTTCCATACATGACTCTACTGCCCTCTGTCCAGGGGAAGTGATAAAGACAAAGCCTTTGGAACTGCAACTGAACATTTCCATACATGACTCTCCTGCCCTCTGTCCAGGGGAAGTGATAAAGACAAAGCCTTGGGAACTGCAACTGAACATTTCCATACATGACTCTACTGCCCTCTGTCCAGGGGAAGTGATAAAGACAAAGCCTTTGGAACTGCAACTGAACATTTCCATACATGACTCTCCTGCCCTCTGTCCAGGGGAAGTGATAAAGACAAAGCCTTTGGAACTGCAACTGAACATTTCCATACATGACTCTCCTGCCCTCTGTCCAGGGGAAGTGATAAAGACAAAGCCTTGGGAACTGCAACTGAACATTTCCATACATGACTCTCCTGCCCTCTGTCCAGGGGAAGTGATAAAGACAAAGCCTTGGGAACTGCAACTGAACATTTCCATACATGACTCTCCTGCCCTCTGTCCAGGGGAAGTGATAAAGACAAAGCCTTGGGAACTGCAACTGAACATTTCCATACATGACTCTCCTGCCCTCTGTCCAGGGGAAGTGATAAAGACAAAGCCTTTAGAACTGCAACTGAACATTTCCATACATTACTCTCCTGCCCTCTGTCCTGGGAAAGTGATAAAGACAAAGCCTTGGGAACTGCAACTGAACATTTCCATACATGACTCTCCTGCCCTCTGTCCAGGGGAAGTGATAAAGACAAAGCCTTGGGAACTGCAACTGAACATTTCCATACATGACTCTCCTGCCCTCTGTCCTGGGGAAGTGATAAAGACAAAGCCTTGGGAACTGCAACTGAACATTTCCATACATGACTCTCCTGCCCTCTGTCCTGGGGAAGTGATAAAGACAAAGCCTTGAGAACTGCAACTGAACATTTCCATACATGACTCTCCTGCCCTCTGTCCTGGGGAAGTGATAAAGACAAAGCCTTGGGAACTGCAACTGAACATTTCCATACATGACTCTCCTGCCCTCTGTCCAGGGGAAGTGATAAAGACAAAGCCTTTGGAACTGCAACTGAACATTTCCATACATGACTCTCCTGCCCTCTGTCCAGGGGAAGTGATAAAGACAAAGCCTTGGGAACTGCAACTGAACATTTCCATACATGACTCTCCTGCCCTCTGTCCTGGGGAAGTGATAAAGACAAAGCCTTGGGAACTGCAACTGAACATTTCCATACATGACTCTCCTGCCCTCTGTCCAGGGGAAGTGATAAAGACAAAGCCTTGGGAACTGCAACTGAACATTTCCATACATGACTCTCCTGCCCTCTGTCCAGGGGAAGTGATAAAGACAAAGCCTTGGGAACTGCAACTGAACATTTCCATACATGACTCTCCTGCCCTCTGTCCAGGGAAAGTGATAAAGACAAAGCCTTGGGAACTGCAACTGAACATTTCCATACATGACTCTCCTGCCCTCTGTCCAGGGAAAGTGATAAAGACAAAGCCTTGGGAACTGCAACTGAACATTTCCATACATGACTCTCCTGCCCTCTGTCCTGGGGAAGTGATAAAGACAAAGCCTTGGGAACTGCAACTGAACATTTCCATACATGACTCTCCTGCCCTCTGTCCTGGGGAAGTGATAAAGACAAAGCCTTGGGAACTGCAACTGAACATTTCCATACATGACTCTCCTGCCCTCTGTCCAGGGGAAGTGATAAAGACAAAGCCTTTGGAACTGCAACTGAACATTTCCATACATGACTCTCCTGCCCTCTGTCCAGGGGAAGTGATAAAGACAAAGCCTTGGGAACTGCAACTGAACATTTCCATACATGACTCTCCTGCCCTCTGTCCTGGGGAAGTGATAAAGACAAAGCCTTGGGAACTGCAACTGAACATTTCCATACATGACTCTCCTGCCCTCTGTCCAGGGGAAGTGATAAAGACAAAGCCTTGGGAACTTCAACTAAACATTTCCATACATGACTCTCCTGCCCTCTGTCCAGGGGAAGTGATAAAGACAAAGCCTTTGGAACTGCAACTGAACATTTCCATACATGACTCTCCTGCCCTCTGTCCTGGGGAAGTGATAAAGACAAAGCCTTGGGAACTGCAACTGAACATTTCCATACATGACTCTCCTGCCCTCTGTCCAGGGGAAGTGATAAAGACAAAGCCTTGGGAACTGCAACTGAACATTTCCATACATGACTCTCCTGCCCTCTGTCCTGGGGAAGTGATAAAGACAAAGCCTTGGGAACTGCAACTGAACATTTCCATACATGACTCTCCTGCCCTCTGTCCTGGGGAAGTGATAAAGACAAAGCCTTGGGAACTGCAACTGAACATTTCCATACATGACTCTCCTGCCCTCTGTCCTGGGGAAGTGATAAAGACAAAGCCTTTGGAACTGCAACTGAACATTTCCATACATGACTCTCCTGCCCTCTGTCCTGGGGAAGTGATAAAGACAAAGCCTTGGGAACTGCAACTGAACATTTCCATACATGACTCTCCTGCCCTCTGTCCAGGGGAAGTGATAAAGACAAAGCCTTGGGAACTGCAACTGAACATTTCCATACATGACTCTCCTGCCCTCTGTCCTGGGGAAGTGATAAAGACAAAGCCTTGGGAACTGCAACTGAACATTTCCATACATGACTCTCCTGCCCTCTGTCCTGGGGAAGTGATAAAGACAAAGCCTTGGGAACTGCAACTGAACATTTCCATACATGACTCTCCTGCCCTCTGTCCTGGGGAAGTCATAAAGACAAAGCCTTGGGAACTGCAACTGAACATTTCCATACATGACTCTCCTGCCCTCTGTCCAGGGGAAGTGATAAAGACAAAGCCTTTGGAACTGCAACTGAACATTTCCATACATGACTCTCCTGCCCTCTGTCCAGGGGAAGTGATAAAGACAAAGCCTTGGGAACTGCAACTGAACATTTCCATACATGACTCTCCTGCCCTCTGTCCAGGGGAAGTGATAAAGACAAAGCCTTGGGAACTGCAACTGAACATTTCCATACATGACTCTCCTGCCCTCTGTCCTGGGGAAGTGATAAAGACAAAGCCTTTGGAACTGCAACTGAACATTTCCATACATGACTCTCCTGCCCTCTGTCCAGGGGAAGTGATAAAGACAAAGCCTTGGGAACTGCAACTGAACATTTCCATACATGACTCTCCTGCCCTCTGTCCTGGGGAAGTGATAAAGACAAAGCCTTTGGAACTGCAACTGAACATTTCCATACATGACTCTCCTGCCCTCTGTCCAGGGGAAGTGATAAAGACAAAGCCTTGGGAACTGCAACTGAACATTTCCATACATGACTCTCCTGCCCTCTGTCCTGGGGAAGTGATAAAGACAAAGCCTTGGGAACTGCAACTGAACATTTCCATACATGACTCTCCTGCCCTCTGTCTAGGGGAAGTGATAAAGACAAAGCCTTGGGAACTGCAACTGAACATTTCCATACATGACTCTCCTGCCCTCTGTCCAGGGGAAGTGATAAAGACAAAGCCTTTGGAACTGCAACTGAACATTTCCATACATGACTCTACTGCCCTCTGTCCAGGGGAAGTGATAAAGACAAAGCCTTTGGAACTGCAACTGAACATTTCCATACATGACTCTCCTGCCCTCTGTCCAGGGGAAGTGATAAAGACAAAGCCTTGGGAACTGCAACTGAACATTTCCATACATGACTCTACTGCCCTCTGTCCAGGGGAAGTGATAAAGACAAAGCCTTTGGAACTGCAACTGAACATTTCCATACATGACTCTCCTGCCCTCTGTCCAGGGGAAGTGATAAAGACAAAGCCTTGGGAACTGCAACTGAACATTTCCATACATGACTCTCCTGCCCTCTGTCCAGGGGAAGTGATAAAGACAAAGCCTTTGGAACTGCAACTGAACATTTCCATACATGACTCTACTGCCCTCTGTCCAGGGGAAGTGATAAAGACAAAGCCTTTGGAACTGCAACTGAACATTTCCATACATGACTCTCCTGCCCTCTGTCCAGGGGAAGTGATAAAGACAAAGCCTTGGGAACTGCAACTGAACATTTCCATACATGACTCTACTGCCCTCTGTCCAGGGGAAGTGATAAAGACAAAGCCTTTGGAACTGCAACTGAACATATCCATACATGACTCTCCTGCCCTCTGTCCAGGGGAAGTGATAAAGACAAAGCCTTTGGAACTGCAACTGAACATTTCCATACATGACTCTCCTGCCCTCTGTCCAGGGGAAGTGATAAAGACAAAGCCTTGGGAACTGCAACTGAACATTTCCATACATGACTCTCCTGCCCTCTGTCCAGGGGAAGTGATAAAGACAAAGCCTTTGGAACTGCAACTGATCATTTCCATACATGACTCTCCTGCCCTCTGTCCAGGGGAAGTGATAAAGACAAAGCCTTGGGAACTGCAACTGAACATTTCCATACATGACTCTCCTGCCCTCTGTCCTGGGGAAGTGATAAAGACAAAGCCTTGGGAACTGCAACTGAACATTTCCATACATGACTCTCCTGCCCTCTGTCCAGGGGAAGTGATAAAGACAAAGCCTTTGGAACTGCAACTGAACATTTCCATACATGACTCTCCTGCCCTCTGTCCAGGGGAAGTGATAAAGACAAAGCCTTGGGAACTGCAACTGAACATTTCCATACATGACTCTCCTGCCCTCTGTCCTGGGGAAGTGATAAAGACAAAGCCTTGGGAACTGCAACTGAACATTTCCATACATGACTCTCCTGCCCTCTGTCCAGGGGAAGTGATAAAGACAAAGCCTTGGGAACTGCAACTAAACATTTCCATACATGACTCTCCTGCCCTCTGTCCAGGGGAAGTGATAAAGACAAAGCCTTTGGAACTGCAACTGAACATTTCCATACATGACTCTCCTGCCCTCTGTCCAGGGGAAGTGATAAAGACAAAGCCTTTGGAACTGCAACTGAACATTTCCATACATGACTCTCCTGCCCTCTGTCCTGGGGAAGTGATAAAGACAAAGCCTTGGGAACTGCAACTGAACATTTCCATACATGACTCTCCTGCCCTCTGTCCAGGGGAAGTGATAAAGACAAAGCCTTTGGAACTGCAACTGAACATTTCCATACATGACTCTCCTGCCCTCTGTCCAGGGGAAGTGATAAAGACAAAGCCTTGGGAACTGCAACTGAACATTTCCATACATGACTCTCCTGCCCTCTGTCCTGGGGAAGTGATAAAGACAAAGCCTTGGGAACTGCAACTGAACATTTCCATACATGACTCTCCTGCCCTCTGTCCTGGGGAAGTGATAAAGACAAAGCCTTGGGAACTGCAACTGAACATTTCCATACATGACTCTCCTGCCCTCTGTCCAGGGGAAGTGATAAAGACAAAGCCTTGGGAACTGCAACTGAACATTTCCATACATGACTCTCCTGCCCTCTGTCCAGGGGAAGTGATAAAGACAAAGCCTTGGGAACTGCAACTGAACATTTCCATACATGACTCTCCTGCCCTCTGTCCTGGGGAAGTGATAAAGACAAAGCCTTGGGAACTGCAACTGAACATTTCCATACATGACTCTCCTGCCCTCTGTCCTGGGGAAGTGATAAAGACAAAGCCTTGGGAACTGCAACTGAACATTTCCATACATGACTCTCCTGCCCTCTGTCCAGGGGAAGTGATAAAGACAAAGCCTTGGGAACTGCAACTGAACATTTCCATACATGACTCTCCTGCCCTCTGTCCAGGGGAAGTGATAAAGACAAAGCCTTTAGAACTGCAACTGAACATTTCCATACATTACTCTCCTGCCCTCTGTCCTGGGAAAGTGATAAAGACAAAGCCTTGGGAACTGCAACTGAACATTTCCATACATGACTCTCCTGCCCTCTGTCCAGGGGAAGTGATAAAGACAAAGCCTTGGGAACTGCAACTGAACATTTCCATACATGACTCTCCTGCCCTCTGTCCTGGGGAAGTGATAAAGACAAAGCCTTGGGAACTGCAACTGAACATTTCCATACATGACGCTCCTGCCCTCTGTCCTGGGGAAGTGATAAAGACAAAGCCTTGAGAACTGCAACTGAACATTTCCATACATGACTCTCCTGCCCTCTGTCCTGGGGAAGTGATAAAGACAAAGCCTTGGGAACTGCAACTGAACATTTCCATACATGACTCTCCTGCCCTCTGTCCAGGGGAAGTGATAAAGACAAAGCCTTTGGAACTGCAACTGAACATTTCCATACATGACTCTCCTGCCCTCTGTCCAGGGGAAGTGATAAAGACAAAGCCTTGGGAACTGCAACTGAACATTTCCATACATGACTCTCCTGCCCTCTGTCCTGGGGAAGTGATAAAGACAAAGCCTTGGGAACTGCAACTGAACATTTCCATACATGACTCTCCTGCCCTCTGTCCAGGGGAAGTGATAAAGACAAAGCCTTGGGAACTGCAACTGAACATTTCCATACATGACTCTCCTGCCCTCTGTCCAGGGGAAGTGATAAAGACAAAGCCTTGGGAACTGCAACTGAACATTTCCATACATGACTCTCCTGCCCTCTGTCCAGGGAAAGTGATAAAGACAAAGCCTTGGGAACTGCAACTGAACATTTCCATACATGACTCTCCTGCCCTCTGTCCAGGGAAAGTGATAAAGACAAAGCCTTGGGAACTGCAACTGAACATTTCCATACATGACTCTCCTGCCCTCTGTCCAGGGGAAGTGATAAAGACAAAGCCTTGGGAACTGCAACTGAACATTTCCATACATGACTCTCCTGCCCTCTGTCCAGGGAAAGTGATAAAGACAAAGCCTTGGGAACTGCAACTGAACATTTCCATACATGACTCTCCTGCCCTCTGTCCTGGGGAAGTGATAAAGACAAAGCCTTGGGAACTGCAACTGAACATTTCCATACATGACTCTCCTGCCCTCTGTCCAGGGGAAGTGATAAAGACAAAGCCTTTGGAACTGCAACTGAACATTTCCATACATGACTCTCCTGCCCTCTGTCCAGGGGAAGTGATAAAGACAAAGCCTTTGGAACTGCAACTGAACATTTCCATACATGACTCTCCTGCCCTCTGTCCAGGGGAAGTGATAAAGACAAAGCCTTGGGAACTGCAACTGAACATTTCCATACATGACTCTCCTGCCCTCTGTCCTGGAGAAGTGATAAAGACAAAGCCTTGGGAACTGCAACTGAACATTTCCATACATGACTCTCCTGCCCTCTGTCCAGGGGAAGTGATAAAGACAAAGCCTTTGGAACTGCAACTGAACATTTCCATACATGACTCTCCTGCCCTCTGTCCAGGGGAAGTGATAAAGACAAAGCCTTGGGAACTGCAACTGAACATTTCCATACATGACTCTCCTGCCCTCTGTCCTGGGGAAGTGATAAAGACAAAGCCTTGGGAACTGCAACTGAACATTTCCATACATGACTCTCCTGCCCTCTGTCCAGGGGAAGTGATAAAGACAAAGCCTTGGGAACTGCAACTAAACATTTCCATACATGACTCTCCTGCCCTCTGTCCAGGGGAAGTGATAAAGACAAAGCCTTTGGAACTGCAACTGAACATTTCCATACATGACTCTCCTGCCCTCTGTCCAGGGGAAGTGATAAAGACAAAGCCTTTGGAACTGCAACTGAACATTTCCATACATGACTCTCCTGCCCTCTGTCCTGGGGAAGTGATAAAGACAAAGCCTTGGGAACTGCAACTGAACATTTCCATACATGACTCTCCTGCCCTCTGTCCAGGGGAAGTGATAAAGACAAAGCCTTGGGAACTGCAACTGAACATTTCCATACATGACTCTCCTGCCCTCTGTCCAGGGAAAGTGATAAAGACAAAGCCTTGGGAACTGCAACTGAACATTTCCATACATGACTCTCCTGCCCTCTGTCCAGGGAAAGTGATAAAGACAAAGCCTTGGGAACTGCAACTGAACATTTCCATACATGACTCTCCTGCCCTGTGTCCTGGGGAAGTGATAAAGACAAAGCCTTGGGAACTGCAACTGAACATTTCCATACATGACTCTCCTGCCCTCTGTCCAGGGGAAGTGATAAAGACAAAGCCTTTGGAACTGCAACTGAACATTTCCATACATGACTCTCCTGCCCTCTGTCCAGGGGAAGTGATAAAGACAAAGCCTTGGGAACTGCAACTGAACATTTCCATACATGACTCTCCTGCCCTCTGTCCTGGGGAAGTGATAAAGACAAAGCCTTGGGAACTGCAACTGAACATTTCCATACATGACTCTCCTGCCCTCTGTCCTGGGGAAGTGATAAAGACAAAGCCTTGGGAACTGCAACTGAACATTTCCATACATGACTCTCCTGCCCTCTGTCCTGGGGAAGTGATAAAGACAAAGCCTTGGGAACTGCAACTGAACATTTCCATACATGACTCTCCTGCCCTCTGTCCTGGGGAAGTGATGAAGACAAAGCCTTGGGAACTGCAACTGAACATTTCCATACATGACTCTCCTGCCCTCTGTCCAGGGGAAGTGATAAAGGCAAAGCCTTTGGAACTGCAACTGAACATTTCCATACATGACTCTCCTGCCCTCTGTCCAGGGGAAGTGATAAAGACAAAGCCTTGGGAACTGCAACTGAACATTTCCATACATGACTCTCCTGCCCTCTGTCCTGGGGAAGTGATAAAGACAAAGCCTTTGGAACTGCAACTGAACATTTCCATACATGACTCTCCTGCCCTCTGTCCAGGGGAAGTGATAAAGACAAAGCCTTGGGAACTGCAACTGAACATTTCCATACATGACTCTCCTGCCCTCTGTCCAGGGGAAGTGATAAAGACAAAGCCTTTGGAACTGCAACTGAACATTTCCATACATGACTCTCCTGCCCTCTGTCCAGGGGAAGTGATAAAGACAAAGCCTTTGGAACTGCAACTGAACATTTCCATACATGACTCTCCTGCCCTCTGTCCAGGGGAAGTGATAAAGACAAAGCCTTTGGAACTGCAACTGAACATTTCCATACATGACTCTCCTGCCCTCTGTCCTGGGGAAGTGATAAAGACAAAGCCTTGGGAACTGCAACTGAACATTTCCATACATGACTCTCCTGCCCTCTGTCCAGGGGAAGTGATAAAGACAAAGCCTTTGGAACTGCAACTGAACATTTCCATACATGACTCTCCTGCCCTCTGTCCAGGGGAAGTGATAAAGACAAAGCCTTGGGAACTGCAACTGAACATTTCCATACATGACTCTCCTGCCCTCTGTCCTGGGGAAGTGATAAAGACAAAGCCTTGGGAACTGCAACTGAACATTTCCATACATGACTCTCCTGCCCTCTGTCCTGGGGAAGTGATAAAGACAAAGCCTTGGGAACTGCAACTGAACATTTCCATACATGACTCTCCTGCCCTCTGTCCAGGGGAAGTGATAAAGACAAAGCCTTGGGAACTGCAACTGAACATTTCCATACATGACTCTCCTGCCCTCTGTCCTGGGGAAGTCATAAAGACAAAGCCTTGGGAACTGCAACTGAACATTTCCATACATGACTCTCCTGCCCTCTGTCCTGGGGAAGTGATAAAGACAAAGCCTTGGGAACTGCAACTGAACATTTCCATACATGACTCTCCTGCCCTCTGTCCAGGGGAAGTGATAAAGACAAAGCCTTTGGAACTGCAACTGAACATTTCCATACATGACTCTCCTGCCCTCTGTCCAGGGGAAGTGATAAAGACAAAGCCTTGGGAACTGCAACTGAACATTTCCATACATGACTCTCCTGCCCTCTGTCCTGGGGAAGTGATAAAGACAAAGCCTTGGGAACTGCAACTGAACATTTCCATACATGACTCTCCTGCCCTCTGTCCTGGGGAAGTGATAAAGACAAAGCCTTGGGAACTGCAACTGAACATTTCCATACATGACTCTCCTGCCCTCTGTCCAGGGGAAGTGATAAAGACAAAGCCTTGGGAACTGCAACTGAACATTTCCATACATGACTCTCCTGCCCTCTGTCCAGGGGAAGTGATAAAGACAAAGCCTTGGGAACTGCAACTGAACATTTCCATACATGACTCTCCTGCCCTCTGTCCTGGGGAAGTGATAAAGACAAAGCCTTGGGAACTGCAACTGAACATTTCCATACATGACTCTCCTGCCCTCTGTCCTGGGGAAGTGATAAAGACAAAGCCTTGGGAACTGCAACTGAACATTTCCATACATGACTCTCCTGCCCTCTGTCCAGGGGAAGTGATAAAGACAAAGCCTTTGGAACTGCAACTGAACATTTCCATACATGACTCTCCTGCCCTCTGTCCAGGGGAAGTGATAAAGACAAAGCCTTGGGAACTGCAACTGAACATTTCCATACATGACTCTCCTGCCCTCTGTCCTGGGGAAGTGATAAAGACAAAGCCTTGGGAACTGCAACTGAACATTTCCATACATGACTCTCCTGCCCTCTGTCCTGGGGAAGTGATAAAGACAAAGCCTTGGGAACTGCAACTGAACATTTCCATACATGACTCTCCTGCCCTCTGTCCTGGGGAAGTGATAAAGACAAAGCCTTGGGAACTGCAACTGAACATTTCCATACATGACTCTCCTGCCGTCTGTCCTGGGGAAGTGATAAAGACAAAGCCTTGGGAACTGCAACTGAACATTTCCATACATGACTCTCCTGCCCTCTGTCCTGGGGAAGTGATAAAGACAAAGCCTTGGGAACTGCAACTGAACATTTCCATACATGACTCTCCTGCCCTCTGTCCAGGGGAAGTGATAAAGACAAAGCCTTGGGAACTGCAACTGAACATTTCCATACATGACTCTCCTGCCCTCTGTCCTGGGGAAGTGATAAAGACAAAGCCTTGGGAACTGCAACTGAACATTTCCATACATGACTCTCCTGCCCTCTGTCCTGGGGAAGTGATAAAGACAAAGCCTTGGGAACTGCAACTGAACATTTCCATACATGACTCTCCTGCCCTCTGTCCTGGGGAAGTGATAAAGACAAAGCCTTGGGAACTGCAACTGAACATTTCCATACATGACTCTCCTGCCCTCTGTCCAGGGGAAGTGATAAAGACAAAGCCTTTGGAACTGCAACTGAACATTTCCATACATGACTCTCCTGCCCTCTGTCCAGGGGAAGTGATAAAGACAAAGCCTTGGGAACTGCAACTGAACATTTCCATACATGACTCTCCTGCCCTCTGTCCAGGGGAAGTGATAAAGACAAAGCCTTGGGAACTGCAACTGAACATTTCCATACATGACTCTCCTGCCCTCTGTCCTGGGGAAGTGATAAAGACAAAGCCTTTGGAACTGCAACTGAACATTTCCATACATGACTCTCCTGCCCTCTGTCCAGGGGAAGTGATAAAGACAAAGCCTTGGGAACTGCAACTGAACATTTCCATACATGACTCTCCTGCCCTCTGTCCTGGGGAAGTGATAAAGACAAAGCCTTTGGAACTGCAACTGAACATTTCCATACATGACTCTCCTGCCCTCTGTCCAGGGGAAGTGATAAAGACAAAGCCTTGGGAACTGCAACTGAACATTTCCATACATGACTCTCCTGCCCTCTGTCCTGGGGAAGTGATAAAGACAAAGCCTTGGGAACTGCAACTGAACATTTCCATACATGACTCTCCTGCCCTCTGTCCTGGGGAAGTGATAAAGACAAAGCCTTGGGAACTGCAACTGAACATTTCCATACATGACTCTACTGCCCTCTGTCCAGGGGAAGTGATAAAGACAAAGCCTTTGGAACTGCAACTGAACATTTCCATACATGACTCTCCTGCCCTCTGTCCAGGGGAAGTGATAAAGACAAAGCCTTGGGAACTGCAACTGAACATTTCCATACATGACTCTTCTGCCCTCTGTCCAGGGGAAGTGATAAAGACAAAGCCTTGGGAACTGCAACTGAACATTTCCATACATGACTCTCCTGCCCTCTGTCCAGGGGAAGTGATAAAGACAAAGCCTTTAGAACTGCAACTGAACATTTCCATACATGACTCTCCTGCCCTCTGTCCTGGGGAAGTGATAAAGACAAAGCCTTGGGAACTGCAACTGAACATTTCCATACATGACTCTCCTGCCCTCTGTCCAGGGGAAGTGATAAAGACAAAGCCTTGGGAACTGCAACTGAACATTTCCATACATGACTCTCCTGCCCTCTGTCCTGGGGAAGTGATAAAGACAAAGCCTTGGGAACTGCAACTGAACATTTCCATACATGACTCTCCTGCCCTCTGTCCTGGGGAAGTGATAAAGACAAAGCCTTGAGAACTGCAACTGAACATTTCCATACATGACTCTCCTGCCCTCTGTCCTGGGGAAGTGATAAAGACAAAGCCTTGGGAACTGCAACTGAACATTTCCATACATGACTCTACTGCCCTCTGTCCAGGGGAAGTGATAAAGACAAAGCCTTTGGAACTGCAACTGAACATTTCCATACATGACTCTCCTGCCCTCTGTCCAGGGGAAGTGATAAAGACAAAGCCTTGGGAACTGCAACTGAACATTTCCATACATGACTCTCCTGCCCTCTGTCCTGGGGAAGTGATAAAGACAAAGCCTTGGGAACTGCAACTGAACATTTCCATACATGACTCTCCTGCCCTCTTTCCAGGGGAAGTGATAAAGACAAAGCCTTGGGAACTGCAACTGAACATTTCCATACATGACTCTCCTGCCCTCTGTCCAGGGGAAGTGATAAAGACAAAGCCTTGGGAACTGCAACTGAACATTTCCATACATGACTCTCCTGCCCTCTGTCCAGGGAAAGTGATAAAGACAAAGCCTTGGGAACTGCAACTGAACATTTCCATACATGACTCTCCTGCCCTCTGTCCAGGGAAAGTGATAAAGACAAAGCCTTGGGAACTGCAACTGAACATTTCCATACATGACTCTCCTGCCCTCTGTCCAGGGGAAGTGATAAAGACAAAGCCTTGGGAACTGCAACTGAACATTTCCATACATGACTCTCCTGCCCTCTGTCCAGGGAAAGTGATAAAGACAAAGCCTTGGGAACTGCAACTGAACATTTCCATACATGACTCTCCTGCCCTCTGTCCAGGGAAAGTGATAAAGACAAAGCCTTGGGAACTGCAACTGAACATTTCCATACATGACTCTCCTGCCCTCTGTCCTGGGGAAGTGATAAAGACAAAGCCTTGGGAACTGCAACTGAACATTTCCATACATGACTCTCCTGCCCTCTGTCCTGGGGAAGTGATAAAGACAAAGCCTTGGGAACTGCAACTGAACATTTCCATACATGACTCTCCTGCCCTCTGTCCAGGGGAAGTGATAAAGACAAAGCCTTTGGAACTGCAACTGAACATTTCCATACATGACTCTCCTGCCCTCTGTCCAGGGGAAGTGATAAAGACAAAGCCTTGGGAACTGCAACTGAACATTTCCATACATGACTCTCCTGCCCTCTGTCCAGGGGAAGTGATAAAGACAAAGCCTTGGGAACTGCAACTGAACATTTCCATACATGACTCTCCTGCCCTCTGTCCTGGGGAAGTGATAAAGACAAAGCCTTTGGAACTGCAACTGAACATTTCCATACATGACTCTCCTGCCCTCTGTCCAGGGGAAGTGATAAAGACAAAGCCTTGGGAACTGCAACTGAACATTTCCATACATGACTCTCCTGCCCTCTGTCCTGGGGAAGTGATAAAGACAAAGCCTTTGGAACTGCAACTGAACATTTCCATACATGACTCTCCTGCCCTCTGTCCAGGGGAAGTGATAAAGACAAAGCCTTGGGAACTGCAACTGAACATTTCCATACATGACTCTCCTGCCCTCTGTCCTGGGGAAGTGATAAAGACAAAGCCTTGGGAACTGCAACTGAACATTTCCATACATGACTCTCCTGCCCTCTGTCCTGGGGAAGTGATAAAGACAAAGCCTTGGGAACTGCAACTGAACATTTCCATACATGACTCTACTGCCCTCTGTCCAGGGGAAGTGATAAAGACAAAGCCTTTGGAACTGCAACTGAACATTTCCATACATGACTCTCCTGCCCTCTGTCCAGGGGAAGTGATAAAGACAAAGCCTTGGGAACTGCAACTGAACATTTCCATACATGACTCTCCTGCCCTCTGTCCTGGGGAAGTGATAAAGACAAAGCCTTGGGAACTGCAACTGAACATTTCCATACATGACTCTCCTGCCCTCTGTCCAGGGGAAGTGATAAAGACAAAGCCTTGGGAACTGCAACTGAACATTTCCATACATGACTCTCCTGCCCTCTGTCCAGGGGAAGTGATAAAGACAAAGCCTTGGGAACTGCAACTGAACATTTCCATACATGACTCTCCTGCCCTCTGTCCAGGGAAAGTGATAAAGACAAAGCCTTGGGAACTGCAACTGAACATTTCCATACATGACTCTCCTGCCCTCTGTCCAGGGGAAGTGATAAAGACAAAGCCTTGGGAACTGCAACTGAACATTTCCATACATGACTCTCCTGCCCTCTGTCCAGGGAAAGTGATAAAGACAAAGCCTTGGGAACTGCAACTGAACATTTCAATACATGACTCTCCTGCCCTCTGTCCAGGGAAAGTGATAAAGACAAAGCCTTGGGAACTGCAACTGAACATTTCCATACATGACTCTCCTGCCCTCTGTCCAGGGGAAGTGATAAAGACAAAGCCTTGGGAACTGCAACTGAACATTTCCATACATGACTCTCCTGCCCTCTGTCCAGGGGAAGTTATAAAGACAAAGCCTTGGGAACTGCAACTGAACATTTCCATACATGACTCTCCTGCCCTCTGTCCAGGGGAAGTGATAAAGACAAAGCCTTGGGAACTGCAACTGAACATTTCCATACATGACTCTCCTGCCCTCTGTCCAGGGGAAGTGATAAAGACAAAGCCTTGGGAACTGCAACTGAACATTTCCATACATGACTCTCCTGCCCTCTGTCCAGGGAAAGTGATAAAGACAAAGCCTTGGGAACTGCAACTGAACATTTCCATACATGACTCTCCTGCCCTCTGTCCAGGGGAAGTGATAAAGACAAAGCCTTGGGAACTGCAACTGAACATTTCCATACATGACTCTCCTGCCCTCTGTCCAGGGAAAGTGATTAAGACAAAGCCTTGGGAACTGCAACTGAACATTTCCATACATGACTCTCCTGCCCTCTGTCCAGGGGAAGTGATAAAGACAAAGCCTTGGGAACTGCAACTGAACATTTCCATACATGACTCTCCTGCCCTCTGTCCAGGGGAAGTGATAAAGACAAAGCCTTGGGAACTGCAACTGAACATTTCCTTACATGACTCTCCTGCCCTCTGTCCAGGGAAAGTGATAAAGACAAAGCCTTGGGAACTGCAACTGAACATTTCCATACATGACTCTCCTGCCCTCTGTCCAGGGAAAGTGATAAAGACAAAGCCTTGGGAACTGCAACTGAACATTTCCATACATGACTCTCCTGCCCTCTGTCCAGGGGAAGTGATAAAGACAAAGCCTTGGGAACTGCAACTGAACATTTCCATACATGACTCTCCTTCCCTCTGTCCAGGGGAAGTGATAAAGACAAAGCCTTGGGAACTGCAACTGAACATTTCCATACATGACTCTCCTGCCCTCTGTCCAGGGAAAGTGATAAAGACAAAGCCTTGGGAACTGCAACTGAACATTTCCATACATGACTCTCCTGCCCTCTGTCCAGGGGAAGTGATAAAGACAAAGCCTTGGGAACTGCAACTGAACATTTCCATACATGACTCTCCTGTCCTCTGTCCAGGGAAAGTGATAAAGACAAAGCCTTGGGAACTGCAACTGAACATTTCCATACATGACTCTCCTGCCCTCTGTCCAGGGAAAGTGATAAAGACAAAGCCTTGGGAACTGCAACTGAACATTTCCATACATGACTCTCCTGCCCTCTGTCCAGGGAAAGTGATAAAGACAAAGCCTTGGGAACTGCAACTGAACATTTCCATACATGACTCTCCTGCCCTCTGTCCAGGGGAAGTGATAAAGACAAAGCCTTGGGAACTGCAACTGAACATTTCCATACATGACTCTCCTGCCCTCTGTCCAGGGAAAGTGATAAAGACAAAGCCTTGGGAACTGCAACTGAACATTTCCATACATGACTCTCCTGCCCTCTGTCCAGGGAAAGTGATAAAGACAAAGCCTTGGGAACTGCAACTGAACATTTCCATACATGACTCTCCTGCCCTCTGTCCAGGGGAAGTGATAAAGACAAAGCCTTGGGAACTGCAACTGAACATTTCCATACATGACTCTCCTGCCCTCAGTCCAGGGAAAGTGATAAAGACAAAGCCTTGGGAACTGCAACTGAACATTTCCATACATGACTCTCCTGCCCTCTGTCCAGGGAAAGTGATAAAGACAAAGCCTTGGGAACTGCAACTGAACATTTCCATACATGACTCTCCTGCCCTCTGTCCAGGGAAAGTGATAAAGACAAAGCCTTGGGAACTGCAACTGAACATTTCCATACATGACTCTCCTGCCCTCTGTCCAGGGGAAGTGATAAAGACAAAGCCTTGGGAACTGCAACTGAACATTTCCATACATGACTCTCCTGCCCTCTGTCCTGGGAAAGTGATAAAGACAAAGCCTTGGGAACTGCAACTGAACATTTCCATACATGACTCTCCTGCCCTCTGTCCAGGGAAAGTGATAAAGACAAAGCCTTGGGAACTGCAACTGAACATTTCCATACATGACTCTCCTGCCCTCTGTCCAGGGGAAGTGATAAAGACAAAGCCTTGGGAACTGCAACTGAACATTTCCATACATGACTCTCCTGCCCTCTGTCCAGGGAAAGTGATAAAGACAAAGCCTTGGGAACTGCAACTGAACATTTCCATACATGACTCTCCTGCCCTCTGTCCAGGGAAAGTGATAAAGACAAAGCCTTGGGAACTGCAACTGAACATTTCCATACATGACTCTCCTGCCCTCTGTCCAGGGAAAGTGATAAAGACAAAGCCTTGGGAACTGCAACTGAACATTTCCATACATGACTCTCCTGCCCTCTGTCCAGGGAAAGTGATAAAGACAAAGCCTTGGGAACTGCAACTGAACATTTCCATACATGACTCTCCTGCCCTCTGTCCAGGGGAAGTGATAAAGACAAAGCCTTGGGAACTGCAACTGAACATTTCCATACATGACTCTCCTGCCCTCTGTCCAGGGAAAGTGATAAAGACAAAGCCTTGGGAACTGCAACTGAACATTTCCATACATGACTCTCCTGCCCTCTGTCCAGGGAAAGTGATTAAGACAAAGCCTTGGGAACTGCAACTGAACATTTCCATACATGACTCTCCTGCCCTCTGTCCAGGGGAAGTGATAAAGACAAAGCCTTGGGAACTGCAACTGAACATTTCCATACATGACTCTCCTGCCCTCTGTCCAGGGAAAGTGATAAAGACAAAGCCTTGGGAACTGCAACTGAACATTTCCATACATGACTCTCCTGCCCTCTGTCCAGGGGAAGTGATAAAGACAAAGCCTTGGGAACTGCAACTGAACATTTCCATACATGACTCTCCTGCCCTCTGTCCAGGGAAAGTGATAAAGACAAAGCCTTGGGAACTGCAACTGAACATTTCCATACATGACTCTCCTGCCCTCTGTCCAGGGGAAGTGATAAAGACAAAGCCTTGGGAACTGCAACTGAACATTTCCATACATGACTCTCCTGCCCTCTGTCCAGGGAAAGTGATAAAGACAAAGCCTTGGGAACTGCAACTGAACATTTCCATACATTACTCTCCTGCCCTCTGTCCAGGGGAAGTGATAAAGACAAAGCCTTGGGAACTGCAACTGAACATTTCCATACATGACTCTCCTGCCCTCTGTCCAGGGAAAGTGATAAAGACAAAGCCTTGGGAACTGCAACTGAACATTTCCATACATGACTCTCCTGCCCTCTGTCCAGGGGAAGTGATAAAGACAAAGCCTTGGGAACTGCAACTGAACATTTCCATACATGACTCTCCTGCCCTCTGTCCAGGGAAAGTGATAAAGACAAAGCCTTGGGAACTGCAACTGAACATTTCCATACATGTCTCTCCTGCCCTCTGTCCAGGGGAAGTGATAAAGACAAAGCCTTGGGAACTGCAACTGAACATTTCCATACATGACTCTCCTGCCCTCTGTCCAGGGAAAGTGATAAAGACAAAGCCTTGGGAACTGCAACTGAACATTTCCATACATGACTCTCCTGCCCTCTGTCCAGGGAAAGTGATTAAGACAAAGCCTTGGGAACTGCAACTGAACATTTCCATACATGACTCTCCTGCCCTCTGTCCAGGGAAAGTGATAAAGACAAAGCCTTGGGAACTGCAACTGAACATTTCCATACATGACTCTCCTGCCCTCTGTCCAGGGAAAGTGATTAAGACAAAGCCTTGGGAACTGCAACTGAACATTTCCATACATGACTCTCCTGCCCTCTGTCCAGGGGAAGTGATAAAGACAAAGCCTTGGGAACTGCAACTGAACATTTCCATACATGACTCTCCTGCCCTCTGTCCAGGGAAAGTGATAAAGACAAAGCCTTGGGAACTGCAACTGAACATTTCCATACATGACTCTCCTGCCCTCTGTCCAGGGAAAGTGATTAAGACAAAGCCTTGGGAACTGCAACTGAACATTTCCATACATGACTCTCCTGCCCTCTGTCCAGGGAAAGTGATAAAGACAAAGCCTTGGGAACTGCAACTGAACATTTCCATACATGACTCTCCTGCCCTCTGTCCAGGGGAAGTGATAAAGACAAAGCCTTGGGAACTGCAACTGAACATTTCCATACATGACTCTCCTGCCCTCTGTCCAGGGAAAGTGATAAAGACAAAGCCTTGGGAACTGCAACTGAACATTTCCATACATGACTCTCCTGCCCTCTGTCCAGGGAAAGTGATAAAGACAAAGCCTTGGGAACTGCAACTGAACATTTCCATACATGACTCTCCTGCCCTCTGTCCAGGGGAAGTGATAAAGACAAAGCCTTGGGAACTGCAACTGAACATTTCCATACATGACTCTCCTGCCCTCTGTCTAGGGAAAGTGATAAAGACAAAGCCTTGGGAACTGCAACTGAACATTTCCATACATGACTCTCCTGCCCTCTGTCCAGGGAAAGTGATTAAGACAAAGCCTTGGGAACTGCAACTGAACATTTCCATACATGACTCTCCTGCCCTCTGTCCAGGGAAAGTGATAAAGACAAAGCCTTGGGAACTGCAACTGAACATTTCCATACATGACTCTCCTGCCCTCTGTCCAGGGAAAGTGATAAAGACAAAGCCTTGGGAACTGCAACTGAACATTTCCATACATGACTCTCCTGCCCTCTGTCCAGGGGAAGTGATAAAGACAAAGCCTTGGGAACTGCAACTGAACATTTCCATACATGACTCTCCTGCCCTCTGTCCAGGGGAAGTGATAAAGACAAAGCCTTGGGAACTGCAACTGAACATTTCCATACATGACTCTCCTGCCCTCTGTCCAGGGAAAGTGATAAAGACAAAGCCTTGGGAACTGCAACTGAACATTTCCATACATGACTCTCCTGCCCTCTGTCCAGGGAAAGTGATAAAGACAAAGCCTTGGGAACTGCAACTGAACATTTCCATACATGACTCTCCTGCCCTCTGTCCAGGGAAAGTGATAAAGACAAAGCCTTGGGAACTGCAACTGAACATTTCCATACATGACTCTCCTGCCCTCTGTCCAGGGGAAGTGATAAAGACAAAGCCTTGGGAACTGCAACTGAACATTTCCATACATGACTCTCCTGCCCTCTGTCCAGGGAAAGTGATAAAGACAAAGCCTTGGGAACTGCAACTGAACATTTCCTTCCTGTTGCTGTGTCAACTTCATTTTCTCTTGTTCTACTCTTCATTTCCATTTTGACTCTTAGTGCTAGGACCTGTTCATCTTTTGTAAAATTTAAATCTCAAAATATGGGATGTTCCAAAAGTAATGCCACTTATTTTTATTCTTCTCAAATGGATCGGAGGGATTGTAAATCGCATTATGATGACTTGTTCATTCATGACCTGAAAGTGTCATCTTTCTGTTGCAGATAATGACTAGGACTCTAGTTTTTAATTTTTTATTACATTTTCACCCCAAACAAGGCACATTGCCACTTTGATCTAGGGGGGCTACTATCAGGAACATAAGTTACAGCGGTACTATGTGGGGAGTTGGGCAGCAAGATGTTGGTTCACGTTACTTAAACTTCTGCATGTCTGTACAGTTGGAAGCAGGGACCTGGAAGGGAATTCCAAAGTCTAGAGAAACTACTGGAGTAGAAAGCTCTTACAGCTAGGGGTCTGTGTCGGGGTGGGATTTAAGCTGTTTGTTGGTATTTATGTCGAGGGGGTACAAGTGCTTGCAGTTCGTTGGCACATTCACCATTAAAATACTTGTAGAATAGGCAGAGGGATGCAACATTTCGTCGATGGGACAGGGACTGAAGTTTAGATGACAATTCAGGACATATCTGGTTGACTCTTTTGAACCTTGTCTAGGAGCGAGAGACTAGTAGCAGATGCACCAGCCCAAATGACAATACTCCATACATGTGCGAATGGTGGCCTTAGAGGTACAGGATACTTTCGGGGGTTGGTAGCTTTCTAGCACGGTAGAGAGCCTACCTTCTTTGCAGCAGTCCTGGCAATGCTCTCAATGGAATTGTTCCAACTCATGTTTCCTGTGTGAGGAGTTTGCATTACAAGTTTTTTTTTTTTTAACTGGCCCACATCATAGTGGGTGTCTTTATGAGCAAAACTAAATATTATACTGGTATTTAAATATAGCTTTGAGAGCGGGCATTTTCCTGCCTCCTCACCAAAAGAGCTTAATCTTGGGTGTAGCCATTGAATGCCTAAAGAGCATTCCTGGCTGGAATTTATTACTCCCCTCAAAGAAAAAAAAATAGAGGATATGAATTAATCTCAAATGAAAGAAAGTTTTTCATAGATTTTTGATTTCTGTAAAAGATGGAAATTCCCATAGTCGGCCAGAATTTATGCATTTTGGGACCAATTTTCAATTTTGTAAATCCACTCTACCTGGCCTAAAATATACCCCTATTTTCTGAGATGCAACCATAAATCGTACTCTACATGAATCCTTGATGTAACTTTCACAGTACCAGGAATCCTGATAAGCAACAACTATATATTCATCAGTTGGTAATTTTTGTCATTTCTATTCTGTTTGGCTGAAAATTTTGGTTTGTATTACAGTACACGTATTCGAAAAAGTGAAAAATTAAAATATACAAATATTAACATTAGCTATAAAAGTTACTTTGCAATCTACCTGCATCATTAGTGTTTGAAAGTTTTAAACGCTTTAATATTAAATATTAACTTTTTAGGAGTCGTAAGAGTTCAGGATGGCCAAAACTTACTACCCCCCCCCCTGTCCACAGAAAAACCTCATTTTCAAATTTTAGTTTGCGCACATTTTGTGGGAGGAGTGTGCCTCGTTTTCGCCAGTCCCATCCTCGTAATGAAAGTATGGTACTTGTACAGTTTAATCATGACATAAAAAATGAAAATATCCAAAGGTTACATTGTACGTATTCGTTATGGAACGAAGTTCTCCAAAAAACAAAACTTCACTTAATTTCATCAAGTAGTTTTTATTTTGCAGCGAAAAACAATTTATGATACTGAGAAAAAGGTTCGACTTTTTGGCAAGAAAAGCTAGTAATAAAGATGGCGTTATCTCCCCATGGCATGTTCAACAAATTTCATAATGGCTGACTTCAACGCGCTCTCATAAATTTTTTTTTCTCTGCTGTAAAAAAACTAATTTCCCCCCCCCCCCGGAAATTTTATGTTATGCTGGTGGCTGTCTTGATACACGTGAGTGCACAAATGCATCCCCGAGAAACTATGCGCAAATGCACGTACCAAGATGGCCATTGGGTGTATCAGTAATTTGGAGTAATTTTTGACACCCCTAACAGAAAACTGCGAATAAAATATAAAAAAACTCGTAATTTCTCTTGTAAAGTGGGTTGTTTTTTTTCTGTATGGAATATACTTCCAAAATAAACAATTAAAGTTGTTTAAAAAAATAGAAATTTTTTATTTAAAAAAACAATGTTTATAAAATGCCGGCTCGCCTTCATGCAGCCATTTCTTTTTTTTTTTTTCGTAATGAAATCAATTGAATTTTACGAGTTAAATATTTTTCAATTTTTAAACTTTAAAAATCTATCAATTTTCTATTGGTTCAATTTTTATATTTTTTAGGGGGGGGCAATGTGAAATTTTATGCTCTTTCCAATAAACCAAATATATTTTAAACAAACGTGTTTTTTAAATTCATCCCCCCCCCATTTTGAAATGTCTATTAAAATTTTAATTTATGTATCAAAGTTTTATATCACAAATTGAAGATAAAAGATCAATAAAGAAAATAATCTAATTTAAAGCAAATTAGTTTGTTGGAAATTTACCTTTTTTTTTTTTTTTTTTTTTTAAATGAAAGCTCATGTTATTGTCAAGTAAATACTGGACGCTGACGGCAAATTTTTCTATTTCATTCAATTTTTTTTTTCTTTAAATAAAAAAAATTTAGTCGATTAAAGTATTAAAATATATTCATCAAAAATTCGTATTTCATTAAGAGAATTAAAAAAAAAAAAATCAGTGAACTGTTAAGTTTTAGGGGAAAAACTTGAGTGAATGCGTTTCTTTAACTATGGAGGACGAAAAATACTAATTTTGGTTAACACATACAATAAAGACATTATTCATGTTCCTTTGACGAATCCATATTTGATAAATGTCGTACTAGCAGGAGGAGCTCTTTTAAGCTTGGCACAAAACACGTTACAAAAATGCAATTTTCTATGACCCATCGCTTAAAAAAAAATCTGGACCGACCGAAAAACTTTAAAAGGTAATCATTTTTAAAGAAAAATATTAGTGGAAAATTAAAAATTTACAAAATGCATCACAATAAAATGCTTTATTGAACCGCCTAATTATTTGGATATCCTTTGTTAAAAACAAAACGGGTTTGTCTTGCAGATTAAAAAAAAAAATGGTCTTGATACGGAGTTTAAAATAAAGTCAAGTTTCACAATATATTTTTAATTGTTAGGTGAAAGTACAGAATAGTTAAAACACCCTTCCTTCCCGATGTTACGAATGGGTTTCTAAATAATGATAGCATAAGTGAACAAGTATCTTTTTCGTGGTTTAAAAAAAAAAAAAACTAATGGGTGTCGATGTTAATCTGGCAAATTCGAAATAATAAAAATCAAGTGTAAAAAATGGAGTTGAACAATCAAGCAAAGATGACGGAGACGAATGGATGAATTAAAATATTTTTATTTAAATTGTAAATAAGATTAGAAAGTTTCTTGATTGAAAGTCTCTACCTGCGACTGAGGTAATTAAATGTTATGTAATGAAGAAAACCGTGCTTTAAGGAAGAATTAAACAATATAAGAGTCCCTTGCTTGCTTTAGCGGAGAGGTAGAAAAGGGTAAAAATAAAGTCCATCAGAGTAACAAGTCAGTCTCCATGTGGAGGAATTAATTGAGCATGCGCACGTTTAACGTCCACGCAGACTGAGATCAACATTGATGTTATTTACAGCATGCTGACTTGAGGTCGACTGATTCGTTTGGGCGTCAAAATGCCCTTTGTATACATTTCCAACTGGCTCCACGAAGACCTTCAGAAAAACATTTAAAATATATTTTCCTTGTAATCCAATTGGATGAAAAGAATATTTTTTTAAATTGACAAACTCTGAATAAAAAATGAAACTAATTTTTCTGCTTTTGTTTGAAAGCAGAAAAAAGGTTTAATGAAACTCTTCAATGAGTGCATAGCGAGTCGTTAAGCGGATTTAAATTTCCATAAAAGATAACATTTTAAAGAAATTCTCGCACAATTTAATAATTATATAATTACATATACACAAATAATTCTGAAACTTCTATGAAAATGGATGACATATACTGATTTATCTTATCCATTTTGAAATGTTCTTTGTCAACTTTGCTCGGTCCTAACTTTGCTTCCTGTGGTTGTAAAAAATATAAATCAAAGTTCAGTAGAAATGGGCTTCTATGCTTATATAGCCTGTAAAATTTCAGCCATATCCAATCAAATTTGACCCTGCGCATGTGTATCCAAACATAACATATGAAATGTAAACATTGAAAAAACAGTTTTCTTTTAGCTGTTATTTTTTTACCGTTTTTTTTTTTTTTTCATTTTTAACTTGGAGCATAAAAGAAAAATAAATTATTATTGGAAAGGTTATTCTATTCTCTTTCCAGCAATGTAATTCTTTTAAAAATTGGCCCAAAATAAGATACGAGTTGTTGAAGCAGATTAGGTATGTAATATTGCTGATGTCGACAAAAATACAGCATATGCCTGTAATGCTAAGGAGTTTAAAAGTACTTCCAGATAAAGTCATTGGCCATTGCTTTTAGTGGTAGAGAAGGTTTCTTGTAATTGAAGGAAACAAGTTTAGTCTTGGCAGCATTGAATGTGACATTTTTGTCCCCATTCCACTGCAGATTGGCAGTCATCCTCTAGTGTTTCTGCCATTTCCTTAGATATGTGTTTTCCTGTGGTGTCATTAACATATATACCCATCTCAGACAATTTTGTCAGGGAGGTCATTTATGAATATTAAGAATAAAGGTCTAAGGAGAGACCCCCTGAGGTACTACCGCTTGTGTGCCAGAAGCAGATAACTTGTTGCATTTCTGGCAAAAATGCATCGAGAATGGTGGTACTGGAAAAATAAGTTCTGGAACACAAAAGGTCTTTTTTTCTTTAAATGGTATTATTTTCACCTTCCTAGCTCTTAACTTTTGAGTTAAAAAAAAAACAAAAAACAAAGGTTTTACTTATGGAATGTCCAACGTATATGTGTGAATCAAATCTTGATATTTCAGAATATCAAAAAGCATAAAACTTACTAAAATTGAATTGACTGGATTGGTTCCTATTTTAAGCAAAACAACCAAATCTTTATGAAATGAACACTTGAGTAATGTTTCAAGTGCTGCAAAATCACTTGAGATTTGTAACCTCCACTTGAGATCTGAACTTGTGAATCTGCAATGTCTAATTCGACAGATGAACAATTGTTCTCACAAACTTCATATACAGCTAATGAATCCATAATTTTTGGCAGAATCGAGTATTTTTGCTGTTGAGTCAGTTTGACTTCTGCATAGAGCTCACTAAGATCATGCCTAAGGGTTGTCTGGTCTGCATAAAGGCCTTGTTAGTCACAGCTATACTTCAATCTACAGGATTGCAGGTTTTTAGTCTGAAAGAAAAATAAGACTCGGTGACTGCATGTAAAGTCTTAAAAATTTGGCATGAAATGCAAAGGAATGACACAACTTTGTCACGTTCCTCACTCCATTGATTTGCACTTGGCATCTTTGCTTACATGTGGAGGCAGATGACCAAAGTGATGGATTTGAATTTGAACTTCTCCACCAAAGCTCTGTTAGTGCTGATACCAGCATGTTGAGAAATGGTTAGAATTTATTAGACTAATATTGCCTTTGGAGAGTTATTTTAATCAACATATTTTGAGTTCAATCCTAACTCGTGACAACTTTTGGTAAATACCTAAAAAAAAAAAGAAATCGTGCTATGGGTAAAAACTGATTATAAAACTGAACTGGCTAGAACTGGTGACTCATGTTGCCAGGCTCTCCCAGCTCAAGACATGAAGCATAACATTTCCACCATGCTGTCTCTTCAAACCCAAAAACTTATTAGGGGCGATCTAGATTACTACACTCTTTAAAGCATCCTATTTCCTCCAGAAAGACTTTAATGTTCACTCAGACTAAAATGCACTGCAGGTCTGTTAAATCATCAAAGCATTTGGCACCCATTTGCTCAAATTTTGTGCATATACAGTAGCGTCCAAAACTAAGGGACAAAGTTTTAAAATTCAATATTTGTTAGAAATAACTGAAAAGCTGAAATTTTGACAACTGGTAGTTTTTTTTTTTTTTTTTTTTTTTTTTTTTAATTACATTTTCACCCCAAACAAGGCACATTGCCACTTCGGTGTAGGGGGCTACTATCAGGGGAAACATCTATTGGGGTACTATGTAGGGATTAGGGCAGCGAGATGTTGGTTCATGTTGCACTTGAACTTATGCATGTCAGTACAGTTGGGGAAGCAGTGACCTGGAATGGAATTCCAAAGTCTAGCAGTTCTGGGGAAGAAACTACTGGAGTATATATATCTAAGAAGAAACTACTGGAGTATATATATCTAAGGCTTTTGACAGGGTATGGCATGAGGGTCTCCTCAGGAAGATTAGATCTTACGGTATCACTGGTAGAATACTTAACATAATTAAATCCTTCTTAGATAAGAGAAAAATCCAGGTTGTCCTCGACGGTCGTACATCTAAACAATATGATATAAATGCGGGAGTGCCCCAGGGATCTATCCTTGGACCTCTGCTGTTCCTGATATTCATAAATGACCTCCCCGACAAAATTGCCTCTGAGATGGGTATATATGCTGATGACACCACACTCTATAGCAGGCATGACAGGAAAACAAATGAACATATATCTAAAGTAATGGCAGAAACACTAGAGGATGACCTCCAATCAGTAGTGGAATGGGGACAAAAATGGATGGTAACGTTCAATGCCACCAAGACAAAACTGGTTTCATTCAATAATTACAAGAAACCTTCTCTACCACCTATAGCAATGGCCAACAACTCTTTATCTGAGAGTACGTCTCAAGCTCCTTGGCCTAACGTTCACAGGAAACATGAGTTGGAACAATTACATCGAGGGCATTGCCAGGGCCGCTGCAAGGAAGGTGGGCTCTCTCTACCGTGCTAGAAAACTTCTAACCCCGAAAGTATCCTGTACCTCTATAAGGCCACTATTCGCCCATGTATGGAGTATTGCTGTCATATTTGGGCCGGTGCATCGGCTACTAGTCTCTCGCTCCTTGACAGGGTTCAAAAGAGTCGCAAATCTGATAGGCCCTAAACTGGCATCTAAACTTCAGCCTCTGTCCCATCGTCGAAACGTTGCATCCCTCTGCCTGTTCTACAAGTATTATAATGGTGAATGCTCTGAAGAACTGCAAGCACTTGTGCCCCCACGACGTGAACACCCTCGACAGACCCGACAAGCTGCAAAATCCCACCCCCACACTGTAGAGATCCCTAGATGTAAAAGATCTTTCTCATCATCCATAACATACTAAAATTTCTATCATTTGCAAAGGATAGAAAAAGAATAACAATTACCTATTTTCAAAATAGGAATGTCCAAAAGAGACAAAATTGAGGAAAAACAATGTAAACAGTATATTATATTCAAATTTTTTTATTTCCTTCAAAGAATAAGTCTTAGTCATTTGTAAATGTTGCATCAGCCGGCACCATCGCGAAATGCCAAAACTTGATGTCTCTGAGACAAGCTATTGTGAAGCTACACAAGGAAAAGCACACCATTTCAGATAAAGTGAAACGTTCCAAGAGTGTAGGCAGGGTTGTTAAATTCTACAATGATACTGGCAAAATAGTTAGTGCTTTTAAAACCGGCAGACCCCACAAAACTTCGGCAAGATCGAATGATATCATTAAAGGGTTGGTCTTGCACAGAAATTAAAAGGGTTATGAATAGTACCTCATGTGTTAATGTGTGTGAAGACACTGTTTCTAGACGGCTGCAAGAAATAGAGCTGTTTAATTGTACTCCAGGGAAGAAATCACTTGTTAGTTTGAAGAGATTAGTTTGCAAACAGGTATGTAATTTGGACATATGAAAATTGGGCAAAAGTATTTTTTTTTTTTTTTTTTTTTTTTTTAGTGATGAAAGCAAGTTTAATTTATTTGTAAATGATGGTTAAAAAAAATGTGAAGAGACGTATTGGTGAAAGATTAAGTTCAAAATGTACTAAAAAAAACTCAAGTTTGGGGGCGGAAGCGTCATGGTATTTGGAATGTTTTCTAGCCAAGTTACAAACTCGTGTAAACGCGGAGATCTATAAAAACATTGTTCAAGGTCATGTGCCAATCATACAGAATTCAGGTTTCGATAGGGCTACCTTTATGCAAAATAATGTCACAAGGCAAAGGTGGTAATGAGTTATCTTAGTGAGCAAGATTTCAAAATTATGGATTGGCCACTGCAAAGTCCTGACTTAAATCCAATAGAAAATCCTTGGAAGATCTTAGGAGTGAAAGTTATGGAAAGAAATCCCACTAACACGATTGGAAATGATGGAAGAGACATATTGATGAAAGATTCAGTACAAAGTGTACTAATGTGGCATTATATCTCTCTGCCATGGTTGCTAACACATTCTACATCATGGCCGAGTGGTGATTTGGCCATAAGTGTAGATACAAAGAAATGCATTCCCAGAATTCCCTTTCTAGATCGACCTGTTTTTCTGTCCAGACTGTTATGCGAGCATGCATATTGCTCTGTAAATGAGGTGAGGGGGCACCTCCTCCCTCAACACTAGTTAGGCTCTTCAAAACTAACCTACCCTATTGCCTAGGTTTAATTGTAAAAATTATAATTTGTATATTGTATTGTAATATATTTTTGTACAATAGTTAAGATTATACAATATATTACAATTGTCTTATCTGCCATAAATGCCTTCATTGAAGAAGCAGCCCTGAGGAAAAGGAAGATTCCAACCCAAATGCCACCAAAGGTAAAGATGTTTCCTGGGAGAAGGAGCCACATTCAACATCTCTAGTATGCTTTTCCTATTGATACTCAGGCCCATCGTCACGTCATCATGGAGCCATGTCTAAGACGATTAGTGTAACAGATGAAGCCAGTCACGTACCAGTGACCAGCTGAATCTGTTATACTAAGAAAACTTAAGTTTGGGGGCGGAAGTGTCATGGTATTTGGAATGTTTTCCAGCCAAAGTACAACGCCTTTTGTTTGGTTACAAACTTGTGTAAATGCACAGATCTATAAAATCATTGTTCAAGATTGTTGTGCCAATTGTAAAGAATTCAGATTTAGATAGGGCTACCCTTAGGCAAGATAATGCTCCATGTCACAAGGCAAAGGTAGTAATGAGTTACCTTAGCGAGCAAGATTTCGAAATTATGGATTGACCACCGCAAAGTCCTGACTTAAATCCAATAGAAAATCTTTGGAAGACCTTAGGAGTGAAAGTTATGGAAAGAAATCCCACTAACACGGAGGATTTGTGGGTGAAACTTCAAGAAGAATGGTTTAAAATTAGTATCGAGGATTGTCAAGAACTGATTTGTTCTTGTAGTCGATGTGCAGCTGTCCTTAAGAGCAAGGGCTCACTTACTAAATATTGATTGTACATGTATTTTTTTTTTTTTTTTTTTTTTGGGGGGGGGGGTCTCCATTTTGTCCCTTACTTCTGGACGTTCCTATTTTGAAAATTGTTCTTTTCTATACTTTACAAACGATTAGAATTTTAGTATGTTATCGATGACTACCAGTTGTCCAAATTTCAGTTTTTTAAGTTATTTCTAACAAATATTACATTTTATAATTTTGTCCCTTAGTTAATGCTCTTCGGATAGTTGTTTGAAGGGTTTCTCTTAAACTTAATCTCGTTATGTATTGCTGTTACTACATAGTCTTTAATGTTGTAGGCAATAGATGATTCCTTTCTTTACATTATATGGATAGTAAGAGTTGAAATTTAGTCCACTGAAATGTAGCTTTCGATATACAGGTGACCTAAAACCCTTATCAGTAAGTTATCAGCACACCTAGGAACAAGTTTTTCCATCATGAACTGTATAGGACTGATAGGTTGCATGATTCAGTAATGTTTGAGCATTTTCCTGGTGAGGTTAGTGTCATTAATATAGTATTGACTTTAGTTGATCCTAATTTTTTACATGAGTCACCCCCCCAGGCTCAGAGGCCACTCGAGGATAAGGGTAGAAGTGTACAGTAGTCAATGGACCAATACAGTAATTGTCATAAATTGTATAAATTTGGTAAACTGGATTACATAAGGGGAACGGCTCATCAAAAACTTACGTTGGACTTGAAGGCAACCATTATGTAGTCAGCTGAAAAGCAGGTAAATGAAAGAGTTCCACAGGTATGCAGTTCTAAGACAGAAGTTTTGTTCATGGAATTTAGGTTTAGGCACAGATAAAAAGTGGGGGAAATTAAGTGTTTTCAGTTAGACGACTCTCCTAAAAGTTTGGCGAGGTGGTGGGGGACCATAGATTGAAGCTCAGATGAGCACTTGCTATAAAAATAATAAAGCAGACAGGCTCACCTCTTTTCTGTGAGAAAGAGGTTGCAAGGAAGAAAAAAGGGTATCCTCTATTAGGCTATGAAGTCTATTTTGAACTCTGTCAAGGTAGGATAAGGTCTTTCTAGCAGCTCCTGCCCAGATGTGGCAACAGTACTCCATCGTTGGACATACCTGGCTTTTCTATAGAGAATTGCATCAATCCACTTGATAAAAGGATCCATTTTTGCTTGCGAGTTTGGCAATGGATTTGATGGATGTGTTCCATTTCAGATCAGGAGGAAAGGTCAAGCCAAGAATCCTGTCAAAACCTGAAGCCAGAGACGAGAGCTATTCACTTCAATTAATGCCAGATGGATCAAAGCATTGATGTGAAGATAGAAGCTTGGTTTTTAGATGCATTAAAAGTAACCAGCTCCCCCCGCCCCCTTGTACAGCATGCTCAAGATCAGAGAGAGAATCAGAACTTGGTTTTTTATGGACTTGCTGCCATAGATGAGTGTCATCAGCTTAAATACAAATGATCTAAGGATGTGATTTGGAAGATCATGGATGTAGATCAGGAAGACATTTGGGCCTAAGATGGGCCCCCTGAGGGACTCCAGCATTAATAATGTGAGCTTGATATTTGCCCTTCAACCACTATTCTTATGAACCTGTCAGAAATGATTTAATGATTGAGAAAACATTTCCAACTATACAAAGTTTTATGATAGGTCGAAAGTAAGCCTCCATTGAAAGATTCGCTAATCCTATCAGATATAATCGTAATCACATCTGTTGTAGATCTAGCAGAACGGAAACCATATTGCATGTCGCTAAGGTTATTTTTGTTAATGGTTGACTATTTAACAGATTCTAACAACTTAGGATGCACACTTATTGGTCTGTTGTGAGAGGGAGATGACCAATCACCTGAATTAAATACAGGACATGCTGATGAGATTTTCTAGGATGTTGGGAAGCAATTAAGACAACACTTAAATAGCTTTGTAAGTATGGGAGCCAGTTCTGGTTGAATCTATTTGAGCACTATAATAGGAATGCCACCAGGGCCAGTTGCTTTACTGGAATCAAGGTTCTTGATTAGCTTGATAACATCACACACAGATGTTTGTCGCATAGCATGTTTTGATACAGGAGGAAATACTGGGGGTTGACCTTGGTCACATTGGGTAGAATTAGCTAAGTTTTTGGTAAAGAGTTTGGCTTTGTCTGATGCTGACAAAATTACCTCAGGTTCATTGAGGATAGTTGGGATAGAGCACACTTCTGTTCAGGATCCTATTTGCTATTTGCCAAAACTGGTAGGAACCAAGCTGCTTCTCAGCTACTATGGACTTGGACTGAGCATACAACTTTCTCGTGTTCTTTATTACTCTTTTACAGTGGTTGCTGGCAGTCCTGAAAGCGGCTTTAGTCTCAGTACATCTATAATATTGTTGCTGGAATTTTTTGAGGGTATAAAGCGGTCTATAACTATTAAATATTCTGTCAGATCTGATACTATAGGACACATCCTTTTTAAACATGGAGTGCAGAGGGAGATCTGATATGAATGTATGGAAGCAAGTATTCCATGTATACATTAGCTAGTATGGGAGACAATACAAATCTCATTGCTAGATCTTCCCATCATGAAGTATGTGGTCTCTACATTCAAGGAAGTATCTGAAGTTAACATATCCTTTACCTTAGTCGCATTAGTGTGTACAAACTCACTAAATCTACACTCACCATCTGATTGGAACGAATGGGCATTGTTGGTTCATTTTTGACCAAGCGAGCGGAGTTCTTGACATAATGATTTGCTTATGATTGAGGTGAAAATGATGCCTGGGGATTACACCAGACATCATCTCGCTGGTTGGCATACCGAATCTCTAGTGCTTACAATGTTTTTTAATAGAAACAGTTTTTGTGAATCTTAGGAAGGCCATATTTGTGTGCTGTAATGTTGAACTAGCCATCTGTACTTTACAAGTTGTATTAGGTCCTTGTTCTTATTGACGATCTGTGCCAACTTCCTTTCAGTTTTCAAAGTTGAATATTTTTACTTTCCAGAAACCACATTCCAAATAAAATTCAGCAACGTTTATTAAAAATTAAATTGAAATGTACTTCAAATTAAACCTTGATTGAAGAAATCATCTTTTTAAAAATACTACTTAATCTTCCAAAAACCCGAAAAATTAGATTTTAAAAAAATAAATCCACAAAATAAGATTGTAAATTAATAATGGACTAGCTGAAGTACCCGGCATTGCAGTTGTATTTGATATTTGTATATCCTGTACTCATACATAATTATTAATTCATTATGAATCCTTAATTCTTTATCTACAACCTCCATAAAATGGGAGCAGTAGGTAATCTTTATTTTATAGGAGTCTTGTTAGTAGCCCTAATCTTTTCTAGTTTAATCTTTTCTCTTTTAGTCCTCCTTTCAAAATATGATGTAAGAATTGCAATTTTATCTTGTAGTGCATATCTGAAACTGTTAAATCTCCTTTTTGGTTTTTACCATTTATTTGTGTGTGTGTGTGTGTGTGTATATATATATATATATTCGCCCTTTAGAAGGTCTTGTTTTTAATCCTTCAGGGAGACTAGCCACCCTCCTCACCAAACAAGTCTGGTGGGGGAACCAGTTTAGTCGCCAGTGACCCAACCACGAGGCAGGTAGTACAGGGTTACATGGTACCAGTAGCATATGACATGACCTGACAAATGGCGAATGAACTCTTTTTCTGGGTCAACGGCCAACTAGCACAGTGTATATTTGTGTGTGTGTGTGTGTGGAGAGGGCTCCCATAAGCCGTGATGAAGGAAACCTCTCTAGGAGAAGCAAATCTCTGATTTAAAAAACAAAGCTGGAGACCAGTACCCGTATTAAGCTGGTCTGCAGTTTAACTTGTAGCTGGCTATCTTGCTCTTGCTTGTTGCTGGATCTCAACATTTTGAATCGAGACTTAGCTGTCGTACAAAGCTAAGACTGTAACATCTTTGTATAGATACTCCCTCAGGCATTTGGGCTCATGGATTTTAAATGTCTGAGGGAGTGGCACTCGTCTGACAAGACATTGCAATCATCATGTGTATATATGTATGTGTATGTGTGTATGTGTGTGTGTGTATATATATATATATATATATATATATATATATATAGTGTGTGTGTATATGTACATGGGTATATATAAAAACAGATGTGTGTGCCACAGACGGTTTCTGATTGGTTAATCCAATAATCACATCTCCTAAAAAACCATGGTTCCTACGTTCTTAACTTTACCATAAAATATTATGCCCTTATTTATTATTCATCTTGGGAGGGTCTATTTTTTCTCTAACTTGCCATTTACAAATTACAAAATTACGAAATTTACACCAGCCATAACAATCCAACCTCCGACACCATGTCCGCCATTACAACCAGCCGCGCACACGTACACACAACACGAAAACAAACTGTCCTCCAAAGGACAGACTATTAGTACTACTACCTTTCCCAGCACACGCGCACACACACACAAGTTCACTACCGTCCTAGACACACAGTATACCATTAACTTTTTAAATAATAACATGTTTTATATATTTTTTTATTTATTAAAGGTAAGAGTAATTCGGGTATGCATACTAAACTGTTAACCGTTAGTTTGCGTGTTCGATCCTGATCGATTCTACTTTTTTTTTAATTCTATTTGTTTATTAAATCCTATCTGAAGCGGGGAGGGCTATACCCTTTCCTTCCACCCACCCCCAAGGGTGGGTTCCTAACGGAAGGGCGTCCGATCCTCCACCTACCTACGGGAAAGCAGGGGGAGCTGGCCACCATCCCCCCACCAAACAGGGAAGCCTGGCCTTTTCTCACCCGAAAGGAGGGAGCTTGGCAGTTTCTCCCCCCAAAGGAGGGAGCCACTGTCCCCCCCGCAGGGTGGGGGGGAGGCGAAGAGGTCAGAAGGAGGTGACTTTTTCCCTTGGGGGGTGAATTATCTCTCCCTGAAGGGGGGAGGCCGACACCAAGCATGTAAATCCAAAGAGGTGACTTTTTTTGTTACCCCTCGGAGTGGGAAGGGGGCCGATTTCCCAGGCAACGCCGGGTAACCCCTGCTAGTGTGTGTGTGTGTGTGTGTATATATATATATATATATATATATATATATATATGCGTATATATATATATATGTGTGTGTATATATATGTGTATATATATATGTACGTGTGTGTGTGTATATATATGTACATGTGTATATGTGTGTGTATATATATGTACATGTGTATATGTGTGTGTATATATATGTACATGTGTATATATATGTGTATATATATATGTACATGTGTATATATATGCACGTGTGTATATATATGCACGTGTGTATATATATGCACGTGTGTATATATATATGCACGTGTGTATATATATATGCACGTGTGTATATATATATATGCACGTGTGTATATATATATGCACGTGTGTATATATATATGCACGTGTGTATATATGCACGTGTGTATATATATATGCACGTGTGTATATATGCACGTGTGTATATATATATGTGTGTGTATATATGTACGTGTATATATATGTGTGTGTATATATGTACGTGTATATATATGTGTGTGTATATATGTACGTGTATATATATGTGTGTGTATATATGTACGTGTATATATATGTGTGTGTATATATGTACGTGTATATATATGTGTGTGTATATATGTACGTGTATATATATGTGTGTGTGTATATATGTACGTGTATATATATGTGTGTGTATATATGTACGTGTATATATATGTGTGTGTATATATGTACGTGTATATATATATGTGTGTGTATATATGTACGTGTATATATATGTGTGTATATATGTACGTGTATATATATGTGTGTGTATATATGTACGTGTATATATATGTGTGTGTATATATGTACGTGTATATATATGTGTGTGTATATATGTACGTGTATATATATGTGTGTGTGTGTATATATGTACGTGTATATATATGTGTGTGTGTGTGTATATATGTACGTGTATATATATGTGTGTGTGTGTGTATATATGTACGTGTATATATATGTGTGTGTGTGTGTATATATGTACGTGTATATATATGTGTGTGTGTGTGTATATATGTACGTGTATATATATGTGTGTGTGTATATATGTACGTATATATATATGTGTGTGTGTGTGTATATATGTACGTATATATATATGTGTGTGTGTGTGTATATATGTACGTGTATATATATGTGTGTGTGTGTGTATATATATGTACGTGTATATATATGTGTGTGTGTGTGTATATATATGTACGTGTATATATATGTGTGTGTGTGTGTATATATATGTACGTGTATATATATATATGTACGTGTATATATATATATGTACGTGTATGTATATATGTACGTGTATGTATATATGTACGTGTATGTATATATGTACGTGTATGTATATATGTACGTGTATGTATATATGTACGTGTATATATATATGTGTGTATATATGTACGTGTATATATATATGTGTGTGTATATATGTACGTGTATATATATATGTGTGTGTATATATGTACGTGTATATATATGTGTGTGTATATATGTACGTGTGTGTATATATATGTGTGTGTATATATATGTGTGTATATATGTACGTGTATGTATATATATATGTGTGTATATATGTACGTGTATATGTATATATGTGCATGTATATATGTACATGTGTATATGTATATATGTGCATGTATATATGTACATGTGTATATGTATATATGTGCATGTATATATGTACATGTGTATATGTATATATGTGCATGTATATATGTACATGTATATATGTATATATGTACATGTATATATGTATATATGTACATGTATATATGTATATATGTACATGTATATATGTATATATGTACATGTATATATGTACATGTATATATGTATATATGTACATGTATATATGTATATATGTACATGTATATATGTATATATGTACATGTATATATGTACATGTATATATGTATGTGTGTGTATATATGTACGTGTGTGTATATATGTATGTGTGTGTATATATGTACGTGTGTGTATATATGTACGTGTGTGTATATATGTACGTGTGTGTATATATGTACGTGTGTGTATATATGTACGTGTGTGTATATATGTACGTGTGTATATATATGTACGTGTATATATATATATGTGTGTATATATGTACGTGTATATATATATGTGTGTATATATGTACGTGTATATATATGTGTATGTATGTACGTGTATGTATGTACGTATATGTATGTATATGTATATGTATGTATATATATATGTATATGTATGTATATATATGTATATGTATGTATATATATGTATATGTATGTATATATATGTATATGTATGTATATATATATGTATATGTATGTATATATATGTATATGTATGTATATATATATGTGTATGTATGTACGTATATGTATGTATATATATATGTGTATGTATGTACGTATATGTATACATATATGTGTATGTATGTACGTATATGTATACATATATGTGTATGTATGTACGTATATGTATACATATATGTGTATGTATGTACGTATATGTATACATATATGTGTATGTATGTACGTATATGTATACATATATGTGTATGTATGTACGTATATGTATACATATATGTGTATGTATGTACGTATATGTATACATATATGTGTATGTATGTACGTATATGTATACATATATGTGTATGTATGTACGTATATGTATACATATATGTGTATGTATGTACGTATATGTATACATATATGTGTATGTATGTACGTATATGTATACATATATGTGTATGTATGTACGTATATGTATACATATATGTGTATGTATGTACGTATATGTATACATATATGTGTATGTATGTACGTATATGTATACATATATGTGTATGTATGTACGTATATGTATACATATATGTGTATGTATGTACGTATATGTATACATATATGTGTATGTATGTACGTATATGTATACATATATGTGTATGTATGTACGTATATGTATACATATATGTGTATGTATGTACGTATATGTATACATATATGTGTATGTATGTACGTATATGTATACATATATGTGTATGTATGTACGTATATGTATACATATATGTGTATGTACGTATATGTATACATATATGTGTATGTACGTATATGTATACATATATGTGTATGTACGTATATGTATACATATATGTGTATGTATGTACGTATATGTATACATATATGTGTATGTATGTACGTATATGTATACATATATGTGTATGTATGTACGTATATGTATACATATATGTGTATGTATGTACGTATATGTATACATATATGTGTATGTATGTACGTATATGTATACATATATGTGTATGTATGTACGTATATGTATACATATATGTGTATGTATGTACGTATATGTATACATATATGTGTATGTATGTACGTATATGTATACATATATGTGTATGTATGTACGTATATGTATACATATATGTGTATGTATGTACGTATATGTATACATATATGTGTATGTATGTACGTATATGTATACATATATGTGTATGTACGTACGGATACGTATACATATATGTATGTACGTACGGATACGTATACATATATGTATGTACGTACGGATACGTATACATATATGTATGTACGTACGGATACGTATACATATATGTATGTACGTACGGATACGTATATATATATGTATGTACGTACGGATACGTATATATATATGTATGTACGTACGGATACGTATATATATATATGTATGTACGTACGGATACGTATATATATATGTATGTACGTACGGATACGTATATATATATGTATGTACGTACGGATACGTATATATATATGTATGTACGTACGGATACGTATATATATATATGTATGTACGTACGGATACGTATATATATATATGTATGTACGTACGGATACGTATATATATATATGTATGTACGTACGGATACGTATATATATATATGTATGTACGTACGTATATATATATATATGTATGTACGTACGTATATGTATATGTGTGTGTGTATGTATGTACGTATAGCATATGTGTGTATGTATGTACGTATATGCATATGTGTGTATGTATGTACGTATATGCATATGTGTGTATGTATGTACGTATATGCATATGTGTGTATGTATGTACGTATATGCATATGTGTGTATGTATGTACGTATATGCATATGTGTGTATGTATGTACGTATATGCATATGTGTGTATGTATGTACGTATATGCATATGTGTGTATGTATGTACGTATATGCATATGAGTGTATGTATGTATGTACGTATATGCATATGAGTGTATGTATGTATGTACGTATATGCATATGAGTGTATGTATGTATGTACGTATATGCATATGAGTGTATGTATGTATGTACGTATATGCATATGAGTGTATGTATGTATGTACGTATATGCATATGAGTGTATGTATGTATGTACGTATATGCATATGAGTGTATGTATGTATGTACGTATATGCATATGTGTGTATGTATGTATGTACGTATATGCATATGTGTGTATGTATGTATGTACGTATATGCATATGTGTGTATGTATGTACGTATATGCATATGTGTGTATGTATGTACGTATATGCATATGTGTGTATGTATGTACGTATATGCATATGTGTGTATGTATGTACGTATATGCATATGTGTGTATGTATGTATGTACGTATATGCATATGTGTGTATGTATGTATGTACGTATATACATATGTGTGTATGTATGTATGTACGTATATGCATATGTGTGTATGTATGTATGTACGTATATGCATATGTGTGTATGTATGTATGTACGTATATGCATATGTGTGTATGTATGTATGTACGTATATGCATATGTGTGTATGTATGTATGTACGTATATGCATATGTGTGTATGTATGTATGTACGTATATGCATATGTGTGTATGTATGTACGTATATGCATATGTGTGTATGTATGTATGTACGTGTATATATATGTATATGTATGTATGTACGTGTATACATATGTATGTATGTACGTGTATATATATGTATATGTATGTATGTATGTACGTGTATATATATGTATATGTATGTATGTATGTACGTGTATATATATGTATATGTATGTATGTATGTATGTACGTGTATATATATGTATATGTATGTATGTATGTACGTGTATATATATGTATATGTATGTATGTATGTACGTGTATATATATGTATATGTATGTATGTATGTACGTGTATATGTATGCATGTATGTACGTGTATATATACGTGTATATGTATGTATGTATGTACGTGTATATATATGTATATGTATGTATGTATGTACGTGTATATATATGTATATGTATGTATGTACGTGTATACATATGTATGTATGTACGTGTATATATATGTATATGTATGTATGTATGTACGTGTATATATATGTATATGTATGTATGTATGTACGTGTATATATATGTATATGTATGTATGTATGTACGTGTATATATATGTATATGTATGTATGTATGTACGTGTATATGTATGTATGTATGTACGTGTATATATACGTGTATATGTATGTATGTATGTACGTGTATATATATGTATATGTATGTATGTATGTACGTGTATATATATGTATATGTATGTATGTATGTATGTACGTGTATATATATGTATATGTATGTATGTATGTATGTACGTGTATATATATGTATATGTATGTATGTATGTATGTACGTGTATATATATGTATATGTATGTATGTATGTACGTGTATATATATGTATATGTATGTATGTATGTACGTGTATATATATGTATATGTATGTATGTATGTACGTGTATATATATGTATATGTATGTATGTACGTGTATATATATGTATGTATGTACGTGTATATATATGTATATATATGTATGTATGTACAGGTATATATATGTATATCTATGTATGTACAGGTATATATATGTATATCTATGTATGTACGTGTATATATATGTATATCTATGTATGTACGTGTATATATATGTATATATATGTATGTACGTGTATATATATGTATATATATGTATGTACGTGTATATATATGTATATATATGTATGTACGTGTATATATATGTATATATATGTATGTACGTGTATATATATGTATATATATGTATGTACGTGTATATATATGTATATATATGTATGTACGTGTATATATATGTATATGTATGTATGTACGTGTATATATATGTATATGTATGTATGTACGTGTATATATATGTATATGTATGTATGTACGTGTATATATATGTATATGTATGTATGTACGTGTATATATATGTATATGTATGTATGTACGTGTATATATATGTATATGTATGTATGTACGTGTATATATATGTATATGTATGTATGTACGTGTATATATATGTATATGTATGTATGTACGTGTATATATATGTATATGTATGTATGTACGTGTATATATATGTATATGTATGTATGTACGTGTATATATATGTATATGTATGTATGTACGTGTATATATATGTATATGTATGTATGTACGTGTATATATATGTATATGTATGTATGTACGTGTATATATATGTATATGTATGTATGTACGTGTATATATATGTATATATATGTATGTATGTACGTGTATATATATGTATATATATATGTATGTATGTACGTGTATATATATGTATATATATATGTATGTATGTACGTGTATATATATGTATATATATATGTATGTATGTACGTGTATATATATGTATATATATATGTATGTATGTACGTGTATATATATGTATATATATATGTATGTATGTACGTGTATATATATGTATATATATATGTATGTATGTACGTGTATATATATGTATATATATATGTATGTATGTACGTGTATATATATGTATATATATATGTATGTATGTACGTGTATATATATGTATATATATATGTATGTATGTACGTGTATATATATGTATATATATGTATGTATGTACGTGTATATATATGTATATGTATGTATGTATGTACGTGTATATATATGTATATGTATGTATGTATGTACGTGTATATATATGTATATGTATGTATGTATGTACGTGTATATATATGTATATGTATGTATGTATGTACGTGTATATATATGTATATGTATGTATGTACATACGTGTATGTATATGTATGTATGTACGTATATGTATGTATGTACATACGTGTATGTATATGTATGTACGTACGTGTATGTATGTACGTACGTGTATATATATATGTGTATGTACGTACGTATATATATATGTGTGTATGTATGTATGTACGTACGTATATATATAGATATGTATGTATGTACGTGTGTTGTGTGTGTGCAATGCACACAGGGTGATGTGATGCGCAAGTGTTAGCTATAAGGTAGTGTCTTGGCTATGCACCATCTCGCTCTCAGCAACCACCACTGGCTAGCCTTGCGCGAAACGAGTTGCCGAGTGCGTAAGTCTTCTCCTGTCAGTACACAGCCTCTCCATCATCAAGACCTCTGCTGTGCCTCCTCGTGGTCACACACGGTAACCGGTTGTCATGCGACTCCAGTTTGAATCAGTAGAGGATCTCGGCACAGTAGTGAGTCCCAGAGGGACTGTGCTACGGCCCACCGATGTGTGGACATGCCCTGACACATTACCAATCCCTATCCTAGCCATGGGTCAAATTGCATCACTGCCTTGTGAGAGCCATGGAAATGGATAAGGCTAGGGGAGCAACCCTGACAGAAACGACGAAGTTGAGCACCTTAGGCGGTTGGATGGCATACTTTCCTATCTCCGGCAGCTCCTGCACCCTTGTTTGTCCCCAGCCGTCTCGACTATGTCTTGCCGTTGGAATTGGGCGGGCCAGGACGAGAGTGAGGCCGATGCAGCGCAAGTCCCCCTCACTATAATCCAAATCCAATGCAAGTCAGGGTGTCAAACATTGCGTCAACACCAAGCCCTGTGGCGATGGGTGAGCGGCAAAGCAGCAGGTGTGGAAATCACTGGGAGCTGTAGCTGCAAACCTGCACACAGGCGGCCCAGAAACTGGTCGTACTCCATTCGACCGAAGCAGCGAGGGGGGTGCAGGCAACTGGCTGGCCGACCGAGCAGTCCTTTTCAGGATCACTCTGCTCGCCTCCATGGCATGAGGACGGGGCGATAAAAGGAGCCCTAAACATAGCTGCTTCACCATCACCCCTGGCCAGCATACCGCGGCTGGCGGGGTTTCCCTCACAGCGGTCGAGACATGAGAAAGAAAGGGTTGGTGCTTACCTTAGCATCATGGAATGTTCGTACTTTGCTCGACAACACCAGAGCTCACCGACCCGAGAGAAGAACTGCTCTCGTAGCAAGGGAGCTTGCCCGTTATAAGGTAGACATCGCAGCCCTCAGTGAGACTCGCCTCTCAGACAAGGGTCAACTGACAGTCAGGTGGCGGCTACACCTTTTTTTGGAGTGGAGGCAGCAGAGAGGCTGGCGTGGGCTTCGCCATCAAGACTGAGCATGTGAGGAAGGTGGTCAGAATCCCGGACGGCATCAATGACCGGCTGATGAAGATGCAAGGCAAGAACCGCCACACTGATCAGCGCCTACGCACCAATCATGACTAACCCCAAAGATACCAAGGACCAGTTCTATGAAGATCTGGAAAGCCTCATCTCCGCTGCTCCGCAGAGAGAGAAGCTCATCGTCCTCGGCGACTTCAATGCCCGCGTTGGCACGGACCATTCCACTTGGGACCGGATCCTTGGCCACCATGGAGTGGGCAAGTGCAATAACGGCCTACGGCTGCTCAGCCTTTGCGCTGCACACGACCTTTCCATCACCAACACCATATTCCGCCTACCCACCCGTAGCAAGACGTCGTGGATGCACCCACGCTCCCACCACTGGCATCTGATTGTCTACGTCCTCATCAAGGCAAGGGACAGGAGACATAAGATTGACCAAGGCTGTGTTTGGTGCCAACTGTTGAACAGACCACCGCCTGATCATATCCAAAATGTGCCTCTACATCCAACCCAAGAGGCGGCCTCAGGGCCAGAAAGTCACAAAGCGCCTTGACTTGGAAAAACTTAAAAGTCCAGATGTCATCCATGAGCTACAGGAAGCAATCAATGACAAGCTATCTGTCCCCCTCACCATCTCGGACACTATTGAAGATCAGTGGACACACCTCAGAGACTCCACCTACTCCATCGCTCTCGAAATCATTGGACCCAAGCAAAAGAAGCACCAGGACTGGTTTGATGAAAATGACTCTGAGATTCAGCCCCTCCTGGAGGAAAAACGCCAACATCTCCATGCACATCAGAGTGACCCCATGTGTTTCGCAAAGAAAGCTGCCTTCATCAACATCCGCAGCAAGGTGCAGGCCAGACTCCGCTCCATGCAGGATGCCTGGCTCAGCGCCAAAGTAGATGAGATCCAGGAGCATGCCGATAGCCATGATATGAGGAAGTTTTACGATGCGCTGAGGGCTGTCTACGGTCCCCAGTCCTCTAGCTCCTCCCCCCCTGCTTAGCTCCGATGGAACAACTGTCTTGAAGGACAAAAAGCAGATCCTTGATAGATGGGCGGAGCACTTTAACAACGTGCTAAACCGACCATCTTCCATCAACGATGAAGCCATCGACCGACTACGCCAGGAGCCTATCAACGAGGAGCTCGACATCCCACCCTCGTCAGAGGAAGTAAGCAAAGCCA